>NC_047028.1:16600561-17200561 GCF_902652985.1 Pecten maximus
TGAGCGATTTGTCGGGAAGGACTGGCCAAACTGCTATCGTCTCACATCATAGGCTGAAACTTTACGTTTTGACAATTTATATAATTTTATTGATGTCAATACACTACTGATACATGTTTAGATATGTATCTAATACTTTTACAGCCTTGTGTGATAGGGGAAAAGTGAGTGTCTTGTAAGTCTGATTGTAGACTGGATGTAAGGGTGAGTGAGCGGACATATTATAAAGTTGGTAATACCTTTTACATGTGACACTTAAATAAAAAAAATTTGAATTGTTAACTTTCAATGGCGGTCTCTCAGTTTTTTGTTAAATAAATCCATTTCACAATCAAAATAAGGATTTAGAGTAGTACAATTGAGTTTGATAAGACGAAATTTCAGACATTGTGACTGTCAGACGTCTCAAACTCGGATGGTCATTAACCATATACATGTATGAGGAAAGTTTTTGGTGAAATCAAATACTTAAGAATCTTCTTGTGAACAATACATACACTGAAACATATAAAGAGATTTATATAATATCTCAAATGCTATGATTGTATGTAATACCTACATTGTTATTGAAAACTACATTAACGTTATGTATGTTATTATTGAACAAGGTATACTCTGCATTGTGTACTCTGTACTGTCAAAGTCATTACAGTCAGATAAACCGAAAATAACGCCATTATCACAATGCTAATAAGCAGTTGCCACCATACGCCTATAACACCTAGTGGGTCATGTGACATTGAAAAAGCCGGGAACTTTTTGGTTGGTTCAGTTTTTAAACTCCAAATGGGTTCCCATGCTACATTTGCCCACCAGACATCTTGCTGCCATTTCAACTATAACAACATTAAAACCACTGTTCATTGCCTAAATGAAAATATAAACTCAACCAATCAGAAATCTGCATATAAACAATTGAAAGTCAATTATATCATTGAGAAGACACAGTAATAAGGAAAACCTATATGAAGAAGGAAAAATTAAAGGTATGAAAAGCCGCCATAGCACAAATTTATAGCAGTGACCAAGACGAGATACTAGTAATGTTTTGTTTGTTTGACCCATCAGGTTGTTTGCGTTTGTTAAATAATGATTATGGATACTTAAATTTTATTAGGGCGAGACACAATTGAAAGTGATCGAAGCTGAAGTTTGACTTTTATCAAAAATCAGAGGAACGCACTCAGATATACCTGAATATGATTCGTCACACCTAAAAGTTCATCGTACAAGGAATGACGAGAGATTGTGATGATTTTTGTAGTGTATATATAACGTTAAACACGAAATAGCATGGTTCAGTATACAAATCTTTCCTTATCCGTTTATTATACAATATAGATCCTACATCATTTTGGAGATACATTGTATTTGGCTACTGCAAAAGAAAACCCGAAAAAGACGTTGTACCGAAATTGCCAAATAGGTAGGTTCCCGGTGCATATTCATGTACTCGAACCCAAACTTCGTCTCCTTGGTGCAGCTCTAACACTAAAGAACCTCCTCCTGACCCACTGTACTGGGAATCTCCAGAAAAAGCTTTCCCGGTCACGGCACCATTTTTGATGAGTTCCGTGTACACATAACGTGGATTTGCGTGAACAGTCCATGAGAACACATACACACCAGCACGTGTACAGGTGAAGGTACCGGTGTTCCCGCTGTAAGAACCGCCAAGGTTGGTGGTCACTTTATCGAAATGAATTTCCATTAAACTAGTGATTGGCTTAATTTCATGACTAAGAACAGCATAGAATGCAACCATACCTGCATTGTCCGACACACGTTTTTCTTTTCCAGAATTAGTACTCTCTAGTGTAGACATTTTAAAAACTCCAGGTTTTCTTCCAGACGGCGAATGTAGTTCGTCCATAGTAAAAGTTAAATTGTTGTCAAATGTGTTGGGGATGGTTTTATGAAGGGAGTTCAATTTCCCACGATGTTGCATTTTCTCAACGCGAGTTGCATGCCTCTGGTTATCATCCGTTAGGTTCTCAAGGTCAGAAATTCGGCGCTGATCAATTTGTCGTTGTTCCTCAAGGTCAGAAATACGCCTTTGATCAGTTTGTTGCTGTTTCTCAAGGATAGTAATACGGCTTTGATAAGTTTGTTGCTGTTTTTCGAGTTCACGGATGCGGAGTGTATCTTCATTGCGCCGATGTTCTAAAGCAGATAACCTTAGCTGTAGGTCCGATATGACATCCCGGTTCGTTTTTAGGATACTGTCATTCTCGTCAAGTGTTTGTCCTCTTACTGCTGCAATGGGACATAACACTCTGACCACCATACCACAAGTCGTGGCTCTTTTTGGGAAAATCAGATAAATTGAGCTAATATTCTGAACTGGTATTTCCTCCTATTGTCACGGCCAGACACACAATGATAGTGTTGGTTACTTATCTGGTCAGTATACTGACCTCTTACAATTCCAAATCTGTATTGATAAGATAAAAGGAAGCACAGCTAACAAAGTGAACGGTCCATGTGATGTCTCGTAATATTACAGCGCTGTTTCTCCCTTATTGTTGAATAAAGAAACAACAATTCAAGGTGTTCCTAATATTCAAGGTGCACTTTTTAATTATTTCCTCGTCGTCATGGTTAGGAGACCGACAGAAATGCGCCTCGTTACAAATCCTTTAAGATATCGTTACATAAATATATAGTATATAAAGTAGTCTATTCTATCGATATTTATTTCGTCATGTTTATACTGGTGTTGCTACTCGTTCATTGTTTAACTAGATAATATATTCCAATTATAGACATTGTTAGCCATAACGTCATCACATACCTTCATCACATACTTTCATCACATACCTTCATCCATCGATTCATCTCCTTATGACAAATACTTCCTTGGTAATCGTAAAAATCAAATTGCAAACATGGTCTGATGCTCATTGTAGGCCACATCGTAAGTAAAATGTGGAGCTATAAAGGGGGATGACTATCAAATTATTAAGTATGTTTCTCGTACAATGCGTATTATTTGCTTTGATATTTTAGGTCATGGACCCACACATACAAAAAAAGGAGATAATTTTGAAGTTTATTTTACAGTCAACTACAGAAATCCATATCAGGCGAAATAATTATTTGAAAACATATATTGATTTCTTCTGTTGGTTCGGATCTTACTGAGGGAGAAAAATGTGGTAGTCGGGGAAAACCCGTGTAATCTAACATGTAAGGTAAGTTAGGTCTAACATGTAAGGTAAGTTAGGTCTAACATGTAAGGTATGTTAGGTCTAACATGTAAGGTAAGTTAGGTCTAATATGTAAGGTAAGTTAGGTCTAACATTTAAGGTAAGTTAGGTAAGTTAGGTCTAACATGTAAGGTATGTTAGGTCTAACATGTACGGTAAGTTAGGTCTAACATGTAAGGTAAGTTAGGTATAACATGTAAGGTAAGTTAGGTCTAACATGTAAGGTATGTTAGGTCTAACATGTAAGGTAAATTAGGTCTAACATGTAAGGTAAGTTAGGTCTAACATGTAAAGTAAGTTAGGTCTAACATGTAAGGTATGTTAGGTCTAACATGTAAGGTAAGTTAGGTCTAACATGTAAGGTATGTTAGGTCTAACATGTAAGGTAAATTAGGTCTAACATGTAAGGTAAGTTAGGTCTAACATGTAAAGTAAGTTAGGTCTAACATGTAAGGTATGTTAGGTCTAACATGTAAGGTAAGTTAGGTCTAACATGTAAGGCAAGTTAGGTCTAACATGTAAAGTAAGTTATGTCAAACATGTAAGGTAAGTTAGGTCTAACATGTAAGGTAAGTTATATCTAACATGTAAGGTAAGGTATATCTTACATGTAAGGTTAGGTATATCTAACATGTAAGGTAAGTTAGGTCTAACATGTAAGGTAAGTTAGGTCTAACATGTAAGGTGAGTTAGGTCTAACATGTAAGGTAAGTTAGGTCTAACATATCAAGTATGTTATGTCTAACATGTAAGGTTAGTTAGGTCTAACATGTAAGGTAAGTTAGGTCTAACATGTAAGGTAAGTTAGGTATAACATGTAAGGTAAGTTAGGTCTAACATGTTAAGTAAGTTAGGTCTAACATGTAAGGTAAGTTAGGTCTAACATGTAAGGTATGTTAGGTTTAACATGTAAAGTAAGTTAGGTCTAACATGTAAGGTATGTAAGGTCTAACATGTAAGGTAAGTTATGTCTAACATATAAGGTAAGTTAGGTCTAATATGTAAGGTAAGTTATGTCTAACATGTAAGGTATGTTAGGTCTAACATGTAAGGTAAGTTAGGTCTAACATGTAAGGTATGTTAGGTCTAACATGTAAGGTAAGTTTTATCTAACATGTAAGGTAAGTTATATCTAACATGTAAGGTATGTAAGGTCTAACATGTAAGGTAAGTTATGTCTAACATATAAGGTAAGTTAGGTCTAACATGTAAGGTAAGTTTTATCTAACATGTAAGGTAAGTTAGGTCTAATATGTAAGGTAAGTTAGGTCTAACATGTAAGGTATGTTAGGTCTAACATGTAAGGTAAGTTTTATCTAACATGTAAGGTAAGTTAGGTCTAACATGTAAGGTAAGTTAGGTCTAACATGTAAGGTAAGTTAGGTCTAACATGTAAGGTATGTTAGGTCTAACATGTAAGATAAGTTAGGTCTAACATATAAGGTAAGTTATATCTAACATGTAAGGTAAGTTAGGTCTAACATGTAAGGTAGGTTAGGTCTAACATGAAAGGGATGTTAGGTCTAACATGTAAGGTATGTTAGGTCTAACATGTAAGGTAAGTTAGGTCTAACATGTAAGGTAAGTTAGGTCTAACATGTAAGGTATGTTAGGTCTAACATGTCAGGTAAGTTAGGTCTAACATGTAAGGTAAGTTAGGTCTAACATGTAAGGTAAGTTAGGTCTAACATGTAAGGTATGTTAGGTCTAACATGTAAGGTATGTTAGGTCTAACATGTAAGGTAAGTTAGGTCTAACATGTAAGGTATGTTAGGTCTAACATGTAAGGTAAGTTATATCTAACATGTAAGGTAAGTTAGGTCTAACATGTAAGGTAAGTTAGGTCTAACATGTAAGGTAAGTTAGGTCTAACATGTACAGTGACATACGTTAGGACCGCGAGTTATCGACGATAGAAAGACAAATATTTATTTTGCTTCAATGCACACTTTCGTTTACTTACTTAGAACAATTAATTCATAAACAAAACAAAACACCTTAAAAATTGCTATTTGAAAAAAAACTGTTAATCAGTAACATTTTCAATTATAAAAGAAAAACTCCAGAAGGAGTCAAACCCTCGACCGACAGTTTACAAGACTGTCACTCTAACCTACTGAGCTATAGAGCCTCTATTTCGGAAGCACTTTATTACAGTTTTTAAGCTTATTCTATCATGACTTCTTGATGCTATGGAGTATGCAAGCAGTCTAAATAGAGATCCTGGAATTGAATTTAATGATATCACTGGCGACACATGTACTGATATAAAAGATCATCATCATGCATCATCATACTAGCTATTTTGTCGCTTTTTCCCCCTTTATTGTGATGAAGAGTATATATATTCTATATAGACTCATTTGGTTTAGATGGTGATGAATTAATAATCAATATCAAGGAGGTGAACACAGTATTTTTCACTCTGGAAGACCAATATTGATTTTGAGCATTTTAAACCAAATTATCAATTTATCCCACTAACTTTCGGTAGCTTTGTTAGACAAATCACTATATGACAGAATTTTGATTGGATGGGTGTTGTTGTTTTTTTGATAAAATTTCATATCTATGACCGCTTTAGTAAAAAAAAAAAAGCATGCGGGGAAACTGATTTAGATAGCATATATGCTATTTGACTTGGGCGTTATAGATGTGACGCCGTTTGACCATTTCCGAACGTCATACGAGGACGATTGCAGTTTAAACACCGGGCAACAACATTTTTCTGATCTATCAGAGTTACTTCCCTTCGTTTAACGCTCTATCAATACAGCATTGGGGTCGAGCTCGGGGATGAATAATGATGAGAGGACGAGGATGGGTCACAATGAGAGGATGTTGATTGTTCACAGTGAGAGGACGAGGATTGGTCACAAAGAGAGGACGAGTATTGGTCACAATGAGAGGACGAGGATGGGTCACAATGAGAGGTCGAGGATTGGTCACAATGAGAGGACGAGGATTGGTCACAAATAGAGGACGAGGATTGGTCACAATGAGAGGACGAGAATTGGTCACAATGAGAGGACGAGGATGGGTCACAATACGAGGATTGGTGACAATGAGAGGACGAGGATTGGTCATAATGAGAGGACGAGTATAGGTCATAATGAGAGGAAGATAAAGAAAATAAAAAGGACTGAAACACGGACAGAAACAGAACAAGAACTAAACGTTTTCAAATGGAACAGATCAAGATTCGTCTTTTCGAAGATGTGCCTTCGTTACTACTGAAACTCGCAGTGATTTTTGTTTAGAATTCATTAGTTACGCCCCTTGTTATACGCCTGTTCTATTTGTAGTAGGAAGTAAAACGAATTGTGACCCATCCTCGTCCTCTCCTTAAGGAATCTCTTCTTTTTTTATTATTTAACATAATTATCCTGTATTAAATCATAAATATATGGTTAATTAGTTTTCTAAATGAAATTAACAAGTCGGCATTACTAGTAACATGCTTTAGTTTAAACAATTTTATTTGCCAAGAGACCAAACCATTTGGCACAACTAATCCCAACATTTACTACGCCCTGATATCAAATAGACAAAATGGCGTACTGGAGTGACGAGTATCCTGATTATAACATTACAACACAGAAAAAAGCCGGATCGTATTGAACACCTCTGGCTTGCGAAGTTGTTCACAAATGTGATAGATTACTTCATACATTACGTGTTAGACCGAAAGGTTGTCTTTTAATGCATTTTACACAATTCAAAAATATCATTGTTAAATTGCATAAACAAATCCGGAATACCAGATAATGATGTGTCAAGACTTGTGTCATTAACGCAATTCAGATTAGTTTCCGGGATTTTAAGTGACACACAAGATGAAACTACCTATAAAAAGTAGTATAAGATATGTAAGGACACCTGTATGAGGAAACCTGCCCGATGACGTGGGTTTTCCCACAGGTGCTTGGGGTGAGAAATTATATACAATGTATTGCATATGCAATTTATAATTTCTTCTCCTAAGCACCTGGGGGTTTTCCCGGGGTTCTCCTGGCAAACAAATTAATAGAACTTGATATAACTTGTTTCACAACTGTTGTAAAATAAATGAAGTTAATGTACAATATTCCTAGAAATTTTGATTTATTTAATGCATATCCTGTTTGTCACTGCCCTCTCGTTAACTCACTAGCACAAATCGTAACACGCTTGTCACACAATGACAGAATTTTCATCACTTTCCCTTTTTTTTCCTATTTTTTTAATTTAATTTTTTTTTTATAATTACTATTTCTTTTGGTTTTTTACTAAACATTTCCAGTTTCTGATAAAAGCACCTCTTTCACATTCATCATGAAATTACGCACTTGTCAGACGGTGACAAGATTTACACAAATGTTCTTACTGAAAATATATAAAAGACCGCAGTAAAAGATTGAAACGGGAACACAGATTTACAAGAAGTTCGGACTTAACAATAAGGTAAGTAAAATAAAGCTCTTGAAATACAACTTAGGGTTACTGTAGAAAATATCTTACTGTAGAAAATATCTTACTGTAGAAAATATCTTCTTTTCTGAAAAAAATCAAACTGATTATATCAAAATTATATTTAATGATTCTAACCGCGAACTTCACTATGTATACAGTACTTTTCAATAACTTAAAAAAAATGGTACAATCATGATTTCAAAATTACTAATTAAATGTAACTTTAAGCGTAGCATTTCCACCATGTTTAAAAACCTGTGGAGAACAAAATGAAACTATTTTTAAAAAAATATGTAAATGAAAATAATGAGAGAACACAATGTATTAATTGTTATAGGAAAACGGTAAATAGAACTTGCGGAAGGAGAGGTTTGGAACACTCGCTTTCCAAGCCATTGTTTTTATACATGCTAAAAGAAATATCTGGAGCTAACAGTTATTTACAACAAAACCTGTGATTGAAAGAAAAGAAAATATTTGTTAATTAAAAAGCAGGCTCCAGAGGGAGTCGAACCCTCGACCTCCAGTTTACTAGACTGGCGCTCTAACCAACTGAGCTATGGAGCCGACATATTCATAGGTGATTATAAAATTTTCTCGAATTAATTAATAATTTCAAGATTTTAGTTTTTTGGATTTTTTTTTAATCCCAGGACTTGTTGACAGTTCCACTAACCTTTATAGCATTTTACAAAAGGTAATTTTAAAATGGTAACTAGTTACAACAAAAACTGTGATTGGAAGAAAAGAAACATTTGTTAATTAAAAAGCAGGCTCCAGAGGGAGTCGAACCCTCGACCTCCAGTTTACTAGACTGGCGCTCTAACCAACTGAGCTATGGAGCCTCCATATCTATAGCTTATTGTAAAACTTTGTCGAATTCATTAATAAGTTCGCGTTTTTTAGCTCACCTGGCCCGAAGGGCCAGTGAGCTTATGGCATGGCGCAGCGTCCGTCGTCCGTCGTCCGTCGTCGTCCGTCGTCCGTCCGTCAACTTTTCCTTTAAATCGCTACTAGTCCTAAACTACTCAGTGGATTTTGACCAAATTTGGTCTGAAGCATCCTTGGGTGAAGGGGAACCAATTTTGTATAAACGGTGGGTCTGGCCCCCCAGGGGCCTCAGGGGCGGGGCCCAAAAGGGGAAATATAGCAAATTCTTTAAAATCCTTCTTCTTCTGTAGAAATGAAGGGATTTGATTCATATTTGGTCTGAAGCATCCATGGGTGAAGGGGAACCAATTTTGTATAAACGTCCGTCGTCCGTCGTCCGTCGTCGTCCGTCGTCCGTCCGTCAACTTTTCCTTTAAATCGCTACTAGTCCTAAACTACTCAGTGGATTTTGACCAAATTTGGTCTGAAGCATCCTTGGGTGAAGGGGAACCAATTTTGTATAAACGGTGGGTCTGGCCCCCAGGGGCCTCAGGGGCGGGGCCCAAAAGGGGAAATATAGCAAATTCTTTAAAATCCTTCTTCTTCTGTAGAAATGAAGGGATTTGATTCATATTTGGTCTGAAGCATCCATGGGTGAAGGGGAACCAATTTTGTATAAACGGTGGGTCTGCCCCCCCCCCCCCCCCCCCCCCCCCCCCCGGGGCCTTAGGGGCGGGGCCCAATAGGGGAAATATAGCAAATTCTTTAAAATCCTTCTTCTTCTGTAGAAATGAAGGGATTTGCTTCATATTTGGTCTGAAGCATCCTTGGGTGAAGGGGAACCAATTTTGTATAAACAGTGGGTCTGGTCCCCCACGGGCCTTAGGGGCGGGGCCCGATAGGGGAAATATAACGAATTCTTTAAAATCCTTCTTCTTCTGTAGAAATGAAGGGATTTGCTTCATATTTGGTCTGAAGCATCCTTGGGTGAAGGGGAACCAATTTTGTATAAACAGTGGGTCTGGTCCCCAACGGGCCTTAGGGGCGGGGCCCGATAGGGGAAATATAACGAATTCTTTAAAATCCTTCTTCTTCTGTAGAAATGAAGGGATTTTATTCACATTTGGTTTGAAGCATCCTTGGGTGAAGGGGAACCAATTTTGTATAAACGTTGGGTCTGGCCCCCCAGGGGTTTGGGGGTGGGGCCCAATAGGGGAATATAGCATATTCTTTAAAATCCTTCTTCTTCTGCAGGAATAAAGGGATTTGATCCATGTTTGGTCTGAAGCATCCTTGGGTGAAGGGGAACCAATTTTGTATAAACGGTGGGTCTGGCCTCCCAGGGGCCTGAGGGGCGGGGCCCAATAGGGGAAATATAGCAAATTCTTTAAAATATTTCTTCTGTAGAAATGAAGGGATTTGATTCATATTTGATCTGAAGCATCCTTGGGTAAAGGGGAACCAATTTTGTATAAACGGTGGGTCTGGCCCCCAGGGGCCTTAGGGGCGGGGCCCAATAGGGGAAATATAGCAAATTCTTTAAAATCCTTCTTCTTCTGTAGAAATGAAGGGATTTGCTTCATATTTGGTCTGAAGCATCCTTGGGTGAAGGGGAACCAATTTTGTATAAACAGTGGGTCTGGTCCCCCACGGGCCTTAGGGGCGGGGCCCGATAGGGGAAATATAACGAATTCTTTAAAATCCTTCTTCTTCTGTAGAAATGAAGGGATTTGCTTCATATTTGGTCTGAAGCATCCTTGGGTGAAGGGGAACCAATTTTGTATAAACAGTGGGTCTGGTCCCCAACGGGCCTTAGGGGCGGGGCCCGATAGGGGAAATATAACGAATTCTTTAAAATCCTTCTTCTTCTGTAGAAATGAAGGGATTTTATTCACATTTGGTTTGAAGCATCCTTGGGTGAAGGGGAACCAATTTTGTATAAACGTTGGGTCTGGCCCCCCAGGGGTTTGGGGGTGGGGCCCAATAGGGGAATATAGCATATTCTTTAAAATCCTTCTTCTTCTGCAGGAATAAAGGGATTTGATCCATGTTTGGTCTGAAGCATCCTTGGGTGAAGGGGAACCAATTTTGTATAAACGGTGGGTCTGGCCTCCCAGGGGCCTGAGGGGCGGGGCCCAATAGGGGAAATATAGCAAATTCTTTAAAATATTTCTTCTGTAGAAATGAAGGGATTTGATTCATATTTGATCTGAAGCATCCTTGGGTAAAGGGGAACCAATTTTGTATAAACGGTGGGTCTGGCCCCCAGGGGCCTTAGGGGCGGGGCCCAATAGGGGAAATATAGCAAATTCTTTAAAATCCTTCTTCTTCTGTAGAAATGAAGGGATTTGCTTCATATTTGGTCTGAAGCATCCTTGGGTGAAGGGGAACCAATTTTGTATAAACAGTGGGTCTGGTCCCCCACGGGCCTTAGGGGCGGGGCCCGATAGGGGAAATATAACAAATTCTTTAAAATCCTTCTTCTTCTGTAGAAATGAAGGGATTTTATTCATATTTGGTTTGAAGCATCCTTGGGTGAAGGGGAACCAATTTTGTATAAACGGTGGGTCTGGCCCCCCAGGGGCTTGGGGGTGGGGCCCAATAGGGGAATATAGCATATTCTTTAAAATCTTTCTTCTTCTGCAGGAATAAAGGGATTTGATCCATCATTGGTCTGAAGCATCCTTGGGTGAAGGGGAACCAATTTTGTATAAACGGTGGGTCGGCCTCCCAGGGGCCTTAGGGGTGGGGCCCAATAGGGGAAATATAGCAAATTCTTTGAAATCCTTCTTCTTCCGTAGGAATAAAGGGATTTGATCCATATTTGGTCTGAAACATCCTTGGGTGTAGGGAAACCAATTTTGTATAAACGGTTGGTCTGGCCCCCCAGGGGCCTTAAGTGTGGGGCCCAATAGGGGAAATAGGGTTAATCCTTTAAATCGCTACTAGTCATAAAGTTATGAATGAATTAGAACCAAATTTGGTCAGGAACATCCTCGGGAGAAGGGGAACAGAGTTTGTATACATTTTTACTCTGAACCCCCAGGGGCCTGAGGGGCGGGGCCAAATAGAGGAAATAGGGTTAATCATTTAAATCGCTACTAGTCATAAAGTTATGGATGAATTTGAACCAAATTTGGTCAGGAACAAGTTTGTATAAATTTTTACTCTGAACCCCAAGGAGCCTGAGGGGCGGGGCCAAATAGGGGAAATAGAGATTAAGTCTTTAAATCGCTACAAGTCATAAAGTTATGAATGAATTAGAACCATATTTGGTCAGGAACATCCTTGGGGGGAGGGGAACAGATCTAGAGTTTGTATAAATTTTACTCTGAACACCCAGGGGCCTGAGGGGCGGAGTCTAAGAGGCCCAAGGGTCTTTCCCCACCCTAAGGGACTTAGTTTCTTCACAATTAGGTTGTAAAAATAATCCATAGGGTCTTTCAGTCCCTTAGAGAGTATGTGTATGAACAAATTGAACATGAACATTATTTTGACATTTGGTCAAATCCAACAAGGTGAGCGATACAGGCCCCATGGGCCTCTTGTTTTAATCACAGGACATATTTACATTTCCAATAATGTTGCTGCCATTATAGCTTTTTACAAAATTTAATTTTTCTAAAGCATGTAGAGGTTACTATTATTTACAACAAAAATCGTGATTAGAAGAAAAGAAACATAATTGTTATTTATTAAAAAGAAGGCTCCAGAGGGAGTCGAACCCTCGACCTCCAGTTTACTAGACTGGCGCTCTAACCAACTGAGCTATGGAGCCTCCATTTTCTTGTAAGTTTTTGTTGAATTCATAAAAAAATTCAAGAGTTGTTGCCCCCAGGACCAAAAATATCCCAATTCAGATTGGACATGCGACAAGTGTTCTTATCTGAAAAAAGATTTCGAGATTATTACCTTTAAGAGCTCGTGGAGTTTATTGGTTAAACTTGTTTTTGATAACTTCATTGGAGTTTATCTAATAATAAGAAAATGTGATGAAAATTATTTTCTTATTAGGCTCGTCTTTTTTAAACCAGTGATGGAATGAAAACCAAAACTGATATTTAATAAAAATGTTTTCCGCCAATTGGCAAAACATGGTCACCGATTTCTACTGTTAATTATGAGGTTCGCGATGGGCTTATCTTATCTTCTCACGACGCCCTACATTGTCAATATACATGAAGTATTATACATATGTACATAGAGGCCCGTAATGTGTTAATGTGTATACAGAACCCAAGTAAGACGTTCTAGTGACAAGTAGTGCAGGAGATAAAACCAAAACAGTTTTTCCTTTGATGTAGGTCAAATAGCAAAATGTAGGTCAAATAGCACAATGCAGGTCAAAAGTAAATACCTACTTTGTGTACATGACCTATTTGAGTTTTATGAGGCTAAATTAGCAATATCCTTGTACATTTCTGAGGTTGTCTTTTTAAACGAATGCCAACCTAGCTCCATAATTCATCTAAAATTACTCTATATACACTAGAATGCGTGTATCTCAAAATACACGTAGGCTCATACACTAGAATGCGTGTATCTCAAAATACACGTAGGCTGTAACAAATCCACACTACAATGTAAGATAGGTTTGCAAAAATATCTTAGTTTGTGTGATGAACAGAATATTACTTTTTTTGTCATTTTTGATGAAACTCGCCAAGAATATTTCATTTTACCCAGATTGATTTTCGAATGAAATAAAAACAAATGAAAAAAATCCATAAAAAAGCCCAAACAATTTTGTGGGAAATGATGGCGATATAAAACCGTTTTAGCTTACATTAATATCATGAGTTTTCATTGTAATGTCACCTTGACCTCTGTTGAAGCCTTTAACTTTTACTAGATGATGCTAAGCAGTCTTCATGAATACAATTCGGATGACCTATAAATAAAATGTCGACCGTTATCTATTAAAAGGTTAAGCTAGCCGTTAGCTTTCCATACCTGCTATTATTTTAAAATAAATTTGTACTTCCGTAGATAAATAGACCGATAAGATATATCGTGTCAAATGCTGTAAAGCTCGCTTTGGTGTTGGATCGAGTGATGCTTTAGATCACAGAATTCATACTACATTCTTTCATCAAGAATTCTGTAAGTGATTTAATATTTTTACAATTTAAATAGCGATTGAATGGTGTTTGTATTGCGTTTACGGTGGTATGAACGCAATCGGATACACACATATTCTATATAGAGCTAAAATATTAATTACATGTATGTCTGTATCCCATTACGTTCATACTACTGTAAACGCAATAAAAACACTATTCAATGCATATATTTACATCATACATAATCGTGGAAATACCGTACAAAGAAAATAAAAGTCGTGATTTGTTGCGACGTTGGTAACTACGGCAGTCGTGGTTGCTAAGATAATATAGTTCCAGTGTATCTACGTAAAGACACTTGTATTATTTACTAAATTAAAAGAAACAACTCAACATTTTTGTTTAAAACATTTTACGTTTTCAATTCATTAATATATTCACAATCCACAAATTTCGTCTGGCATTAACTATGGTTGTCAAGCACAGCGTGTATTGACACAGACTTGTAGTGACGTGGTCGATTGTTCTATAGGAATTGTACACTTCAGTAGCAATAGCAATAGCAACAGCAGTTAACGGCCTTTTGTAAGTGTATATTCGCTTCTTGGCCTCCTGTTTAAGGTCAATGAAATTAATTTCAGCGCATGCGCTCCTTGGTATTATCTCATTGTTTTATCATATCTAAACTTGATATTAATAATCTATACACACAATGTACATATAATTATTCCAATGGCAAACAAGTCGGGTGTATACATGTGTACAATCGTGTTTAGAGTTGTGTGTGGTGTGTTAAATGCGATGTTTTGGTTTAGCTGGTGTTAACACTAATCATATTTGCCTGGGAATCATTGGTTGCTTTGTTCAAACACTAGCATGTGTAGCAGCCATTTGTTGTTAGCTTACCTCGCTGAGAAGTTAAATATTCACTCATTTCCGCCATCTTCAGTTTAGTTTTGGACAAAACATTCACTTGACATTAGCTTTTTGGACAAAGATCATCGGGTAACAGGAGAAAGCGCTACGTAGATCAGTCCGTTGAAAATGGCGCCGTCTTGTTGACGTTCCGTTAACGTCACCAAGAGACGCCATGATTATGTTAATGATTCCCGCGTTTATTAATTCGCTGAGCCTTTTTTCACTGCTTCACACTAATTTTAACGCAGTCAGCGTTTATTAAGCTGAAGAAGGGAAAGATGTAAATATAAACGATTTTGTAGACTATTTATATTATGTAGAATTTGCCGTAAATGCACTCTATAGTACGTGTGTTTAGCAGACTCATAACTAACTCTCCGTTATGATGAGTAGTGCGTGTGAGTGTTGAAAACTTCACCAGTGTGCAAAATCACACAGTAATATTCAAATTGACGAAATTCGTATTTCGCAGCGACAGAACGAATTAACGAAGCGCTATTTCGCAGCGACAGAACGAATTAACGAAGCGCTATTTCTCGGCGACAGAACGAATGAACGAAGAGCTATTTCTCGGCGACAGAACGAATGAACGGAGCGCTATTTCGCAGCGAAAGAACGAATTAACGAAGCGCTATTTCTCAGCGACAGAACGAATTAACGAAGCGCTATTTCTCAGCGACAGAACGAATTAACGAAGAGCTATTTCTCGGCGACAGAACGAATGAACGAAGCGCTATTTCGCAGCGACAGAACGAATTAACGAAGAGCTATTTCTCGGCGACAGAACGAGTGAACGAAGCCCTATTTCTCGGCGACAGAACGAATGAACGGAGCGCTATTTCGCAGCGAAAGAACGAATTAACGAAGCGCTATTTCTCAGCGACAGAACGATTTAACGAAGAGCTATTTCTCGGCGACAGAACGAATGAACGAAGCGCTATTTCGCAGCGACAGAACGAATTAACGAAGAGCTATTTCTCGGCGACAGAACGAATGAACGAAGCCCTATTTCGCAGCGACAGAACGTCTTTACGACACGTCATTTCGAGCCGATAGTCATTGCTTTTACACCATACAAAATGAACGCTTCACAGGCCAATGACATGTAATCAAATAGAAAAATACGAACCAGCAGAGAAGACTGTTAAAGAATTTAATAGTAGTGGTACAACACAAATTTGTTTTACGGAGGAATGTGATATATTTCATAATTGCCGATATGTTTTTTTCACAGGATATCCTTGATCCAAGATGTTTGTAACTTTGCTAGCACTAGTATTGACAGTTTCTGCACACGCAGTCGACGGTAAGTTGAAACTATTTCATTTAATAGAGGATAGCATCAATAGACATAAGATAGCAAATTTGTGTTTTGGTTTGTTTGTTTGTTTGTTGCTGTTGTTGTTGTTTCTTTTGTAATATTGAATGATAATTTAATGATACATTCGGTCGTTGGTGACGGAGTTACTTACCTACCTGACAACAAAATCATATATCCGGTGTCAGCCATGGTACAGGAAACACATGTTTCCTCTTCCAGTTTTTTGGAGATGACTCGCGATGTATTTAATTTGTTTTGGTGTCTGATCGGTTGTTGTCGTTGTTTTTTCGAAACCATCTTGAATTATGTTATTCTTTCTCGGAGCAGACGATTCTGTATGAATATTTTGGGCGGGTCAGAGTTTAGCGTATCATCAAAAACATAATAGTCCATTTACAACAGACTTTTCAAAATCTGTAACTTATGGTGTCATAATTGGGCGCATAATTTCAGGCCCAAAATTCAACAACTACAATATCACACAAAACCTGCCGCGCGTGCAGTATCACATTTACAATATATACATTACACAGGCAAGCTGTACGTGTGCGGGAAAAGTTTCTGCTTCGGTCAGGGCACCAAGGTTTTCCTGTCGGGAGTAAACATGGCGTGGGACCAGTACGGGCACGACTTCGGAAAACACCAGTATAACACACACCACAAGTCTGAGTTCGAGTCCATAGCCAGACGAGTCGCGGCCGCGGGAGGTAACTCCATTCGTAAGTAATAATGAGTACATGATATTTTAATAAAGAATCGAAACGAGACTAATTCTGGTTTATTTTAGTGAGTCTCCATTTCAGCTTTAAACAAGAAATATCTTTAAAAAAGATAAACGACATAGTTTTAATGCTGGTGGTTATAATGTTAAACTGCTGGTGAAATAAATTAACCAACTAATTAATAAATGCGCAGTTTCAGCACGGATAACAAAATTATATCAGTTTGAATTATTTTTGGTGATAATAAGACTGCATTTGAATCAGGAATATAATTTCATTTATGTGTCATTTTAATAGATACATCCATTTATTCAGCTTGCATTCAATCTTAATTTTGTTTCGTCTTTAACTGCATTTCTGCATTTTGCATTTACCGCTACATTGACCAATCACATACTTCATCTTGACCTGTAACGCCACCTGTCGCGTAACATCCGGAGCCAAAAGAAAATTATACGGCTATGCCGAAAAACAATCAAAGGGAAGAAACAATTATAACTGAAAAGATATCGTTCGACACGTGTGCAGTCCTTGCTGTATAAGGTCAGCATTCTCACGTGTGTAGTCATTATACATTATGTAGGGTCAGCATTCTACACGTGTGTAGTCATTATAGGGTCAGCATTCTACACGTGTGTAGTCATTATAGGGTCAGCATTCTCACGTGTGTAGTCATTATAGGGTCAGCATTCTACACGTGTGTAGCCATTATAGGGTCAGCATTCGACACGTGTGTAGTCCTGTATAGGGTCAGCATTCGACACCTGTGCAGTCCTTGTTAAGGTCAGCATTCGACACGTGTGTAGTCCTGTATAGGGTCAGCATTCGACACGTGTGTAGTCCTGTATAGGGTCAGCATTCGACACATGTGTAGTCCTGTATAGGGTCAGCATTCGACACGTGTGTAGTCCTGTATAGGGTCAGCATTCGACACCTGTGCAGTCCTTGTTAAGGTCAGCATTCGACACGTGTGTAGTCCTGGTTAAGGTCAGCATTCGACACGTGTGTAGTCCTGGTTAAGGTCAGCATTCGACACGTGTGTAGTCATTATAGGGTCAGTATTCTACACGTGTGTAGTCCTGTATAGGGTCAGCATTCGACACGTGTGCAGTCCTTGTTAAGGTTGGCATTCGACACGTGTGTAGCCCTGTATAGGGTCAGCATTCGACACGTGTGCAGTCCTGTATAAGGTCAGCATTCGACACGTGTGTAGTCCTGTTTAAGGTCAGCATTCGACACGTGTGTAGTCATTATAGGGTCAGTATTCTACACGTGTGTAGTCCTGTATAGGGTCAGCATTCGACACGTGTGCAGTCCTTGTTAAGGTTGGCATTCGACACGTGTGTAGCCCTGTATAGGGTCAGCATTCGACACGTGTGCAGTCCTGTATAAGGTCAGCATTCGACACGTGTGTAGTCCTGTTTAAGGTCAGCATTCGACACGTGTGTAGTCCTGGTTAAGGTCAGCATTCGACACGTGTGTAGTCCTTATTTAAGGTCAGCATTCGACACGTGTGTAGTCCTGTATAGGGTTAGCATTCGACACGTGTGTAGTCCTGGTTAAGGTCAGCATTCGACACGTGTGCAGTCCTTGTTAAGGTCAGCATTCGACACGTGTGTAGTCCTGTTTAAGGTCAGCATTCGACACGTGTGTAGTCCTGTATAGGGTCAGCATTCGACACGTGTGCAGTCCTGTATAGCTAATGATAATTTGTTTCTTTCATTCAGAATTTTTTTAAATGCGATGTTTTGGTTTAGCATGTACACTTTGCTTAACTACATTGTTTGTACTCAACTGTACACAGGAGTATGGGTACACACGGAAGGGCAGATTTCTCCGAAGTTCGACAGCCACGGAATGGTGACGGATACAGATGACGGTCATTCCCTTATCTCAGCCCTACGGGGCTACATCCGATTCGCTCGCACGCAGAAGTTGTTTGTCTTCCTTTGTCTGTGGAATGGCGCATTAAAGCAAGCCGGTAATGAGCGTCTTCAGGGTCTGGTTAAGAGCACAACCAAACTTCAGTCCTATATCGATAATGCTCTCATCCCGATGGTCAAAGGTAAGCAAAGAAAAAACAATAATCCTTGTAACAATAGGCCTTATTGCGATGGTCAGTAGTAAGTTGTATGACATTTATCCTCGTTGCGCCTGTCAGTGGTAACCTAGAGACAAGTAAGCCTCGCTGTGATTGTCAGTGGTTATTTGGAGACAAATAAGCCTCGCTGTGATTGTCATTGGTAACCTAGGGACAAATAAGCCTCGTTGCGACTGTCAGTGATAACCTAGAGACAAATAAGCCTCGTTGCGACTGCCAGTGGTAACCTAGAGACAATAAGCCTCATTGCGACTGCCAGCGGTAACCTAGAGACAATAAGCCTCGTTGCGAGTGTCAGTGGTAACCTAGAGACAATAAGCCTCGTTGCGACTGTCAGTGGTAATCTAGAGACAGTAAGCCTCGTTGCGACTGTCAGTGGTAACCTAGAGACAATAAGCCTCGTTGCGACTGTCAGTGGTAACCAAGAGACAATAAGCCTCGTTGCGACTGTCAGTGGTAACCTAGAGACAATAAGCCTCGTTGCGACTGTCAGTGGTAACCAAGAGATAATAAGCCTCGTTGCGACTGTCAGTTGGTAACCTAGAGACAATAAGCCTCGTTGCGACTGCCAGTGGTAACCTAGAGACAATAAGCCTCGTTGCGATTGTCAGCGGTAACCTAGAGACAAAAAATACTCGTTATGATTGTCAGTGGTAACCTAGAGACAAAAAGCCTCGTTGCGACTGTCAGTGGTTACCTGGAGACAAAATATCCTCATCGTGATTGTCAGTAGTAACCCAGAGACAAATAAGCCTCGTTGCGATGGTCAATAGTAAGCTTTGTACAAATACTCATCGTTGCGACAGTCGGTGAACAAGTGACAGAACGACATACAGAGAACAACACACAGAGAACGAGACACAGAGAACGACACAGAGAGACACAGAGAGACACAGAGAACGACACACAGAGACACAGAGAACGACACACAGAGACACAGAGAACGACACACAGAGACACAGAGAACGACACACAGAGACACAGAGAGACACAGAGAACGACACACAGAGACACAGAGAACGACACACAGAGAACAGAGAACGACACACAGAGAACGACACACAGAACAGAACGACTAACAGGCTAGTTTCCATGGTGATACAATATAAATGATTTTTGTGACAGAATATTTTTCACGATTGCAGCGCTTAAGGATGAGCCTAACCTTGGAGGGTGGGATATCATGAACGAGCCTGAGGGTGAGATTATCGTGGGCCACCAAGACACACACCAACCCTGCTACGATACTAGGTTCCTTCACAATTCAGGAGCAGGATGGGTCCAACAGATGTACACGGCACATCAGATTCAGAGGTTATTTGAAGATTTAATATTCTTACGGTTTAATTGTTTGTTGTTTTTTTATATCTATTTTAATCTGTTTCGCACGTTGTATTTTGAGTTTTTTGTGTGTGTTTTTCATATTGATTAATCACTCAGCCTCTCACCACCACACATACGATTTTTTTTATCATTGCCAACAACTCATATAAAATTGATCAATCATTCAAGGTTTTGTTCTCCGACATGGAACTCTTTATTGCAGGTTCGTGAACTGGCAGACTGCCGCTATCCGCCAACATGACCAGTACGCACTTGTAACTGTCGGGTCGTGGAACCCAAAGTCCAACACCGACAACTTCAACATGCGAAATCTGTACAGTGACCACTGTCTCGTCACTGCAGGTAGCAAATCTCTGGTAGGTCATCTGAAGACAGAACATGTTATTTTACGAAGGCGGAATGCATGCCGCGCGCTTACCCTTGAAGAACGTCTGGTCTTGTCCACCCCCCTTTTTTCCTATGGTCGCATTACAAATTTGCCTTTTATTTATATCTTACCTTTGTTTTATCTTGTCTAACAATATTAATTGAATATACTTGCTTAATCAAACTAACTATACCCATATCCTGCGAAGTCAAAATGATTCTTAGGGAGATAACGCTAACATAGATCGACGATAGAGAATGCCTCGCATCTGTCAGGGACGTTCATCTATGCAGTAAATATCACTAATTTATATACAATTATTATTTATACCTTATCTTATGTATTTTGTATAATTTATTTCAACAGGGAACGTTGAATTTCTTCTCCACACACACATACAGTAGTAAAACTTCTCCTACTACCTACGACTCTGTAGCGCCATTCCGGGTAAGTGAATGACGGAAACTTTACAAAGTTTACAATATTGTTTTGTGTACGAATTCTTCTCTCCGTAAAAATGCTAAAAACAAAGACAAGCAGAAAAAGAAGAAAACAATTATGCTGTTTAATTAAAAACCAAAAACCTGTTTACAGAAAATAAAAACGTCCAGGAAACAGGATCTTAAATGGGCGTCCATGTCTTAATTTCATAAACGATGTGACGCATGTATTATGCTAGTGTCCAAGTTAATAATATCGGCCGAATGTAATAAATTCTGTGTAATATAAAACAAATGTAAATGAATGTGTTGTATTTACATGGCAATGTCACAATATTACTATATAACTAATTTCTGTCTGTAGAAAGAAGCGACATGTATAGGACCGTAAATGACATCCGTAGCGTGTCCGTTTGTAGTCCTAGTTGTAGCCATATAGGGATGGCGACAGTTCATCGCCAAAATGGCTGTCCAAGTACAGGATCAGTGTGTCAATGATAGATACAAGATATAGAATTAGACAATGACAACAAAGGTTGTAAGAATCAAGTTAGAATTGAACAATGACAACAAAAGCTGTAAGAATCAAGTTAGATTTAGACAATGACAACAAAAGCTGTAAGAATCAAGTTAGAATCAGACAATGACAACAAAAGCTGTAAGAATCAAGTTAGATTTAGACAATGACAACAAAAGCTGTAAGAATCAAGTTAGATTTAGACAATGACAACAAAAGCTGTAAGAATCAAGTTAGATTTAGACAATCAAACAAAAGCTGTAAGAATCAAGTTAGATTTAGACAATGACAACAAAAGCTGTAAGAATCAAGTTAGATTTAGACAATGACAACAAAAGCTGTAAGAATCAAGTTAGATTTAGACAATGACAACAAAAGCTGTAAGAATCAAGTTAGATTTAGACAATGACAACAAAAGCTGTAAGAATCAAGTTAGATTTAGACAATGACAACAAAGGTTGTAAGAATCAAGTTAGATTTAGACAATGACAACAAAAGCTGTAAGAATCAAGTTAGATTTAGACAATGACAACAAAAGCTGTAAGAATCAAGTTAGATTTAGACAATCAAACAAAAGCTGTAAGAATCAAGTTAGATTTAGACAATGAAACAAAAGCT
Source organism: Pecten maximus (assembly GCF_902652985.1). NCBI lineage: Eukaryota > Metazoa > Mollusca > Bivalvia > Pectinida > Pectinidae > Pecten > Pecten maximus. The sequence continues at coordinate 16,622,504 of NC_047028.1, forward strand.
GTAAGAATCAAGTTAGATTTAGACAATCAAACAAAATCTGTAAGAATCAAGTTAGATTTAGACAATGACAACAAAAGCTGTAAGAATCAAGTTAGATTTAGACAATGACAACAAAAGCTGTAAGAATCAAGTTAGATTTAGACAATGACAACAAAAGCTGTAAGAATCAAGTTAGATTTAGACAATGACAACAAAAGCTGTAAGAATCAAGTTAGATTTAGACAATGAAACAAAAGCTGTAAGAATCAAGTTAGATTTAGACAATGACAACAAAAGCTGTAAGAATCAAGTTAGATTTAGACAATGACAACAAAAGCTGTAAGAATCAAGTTAGATTTAGACAATGACAACAAAAGCTGTAAGAATCAAGTTAGATTTAGACAATGACAACAAAAGCTGTAAGAATCAAGTTAGATTTAGACAATCAAACAAAAGCTGTAAGAATCAAGTTAGATTTAGACAATCAAACAAAAGCTGTAAGAATCAAGTTGGATTTAGACAATGACAACAAAAGCTGTAAGAATCAAGTTAGATTTAGACAATGAAACAAAAGCTGTAAGAATCAAGTTAGATTTAGACAATGACAACAAAAGCTGTAAGAATCAAGTTAGATTTAGACAATGACAACAAAAGCTGTAAGAATCAAGTTAGATTTAGACAATGACAACAAAAGCTGTAAGAATCAAGTTAGATTTAGACAATGAAACAAAAGCTGTAAGAATCAAGTTAGATTTAGACAATGACAACAAAAGCTGTAAGAATCAAGTTAGATTTAGACAATGACAACAAAAGCTGTAAGAATCAAGTTAGATTTAGACAATGACAACAAAAGCTGTAAGAATCAAGTTAGAATTAGACAATGAAACAAAAGCTGTAAGAATCAAGTTAGATTTAGACAATGACAACAAAAGCTGTAAGAATCAAGTTAGATTTAGACAATGACAACAAAAGCTGTAAGAATCAAGTTAGATTTAGACAATGACAACAAAAGCTGTAAGAATCAAGTTAGATTTAGACAATGACAACAAAGGTTGTAAGAATCAAGTTAGATTTAGACAATCAAACAAAAGCTGTAAGAATCAAGTTAGAATTAGACAATGAAACAAAAGCTGTAAGAATCAAGTTAGATTTAGACAATGACAACAAAAGCTGTAAGAATCAAGTTAGAATTAGACAATGACAACAAAAGCTGTAAGAATCAAGTTAGATTTAGACAATGACAACAAAAGCTGTAAGAATCAAGTTAGATTTAGACAATGACAACAAAAGCTGTAAGAATCAAGTTAGATTTAGACAATGACAACAAAAGCTGTAAGAATCAAGTTAGATTTAGACAATGACAACAAAGGTTGTAAGAATCAAGTTAGATTTAGACAATCAAACAAAAGCTGTAAGAATCAAGTTAGATTTAGACAATGAAACAAAAGCTGTAAGAATCAAGTTAGATTTAGACAATGACAACAAAGGTTGTAAGAATCAAGTTAGATTTAGACAATCAAACAAAAGCTGTAAGAATCAAGTTAGATTTAGACAATGACAACAAAAGCTGTAAGAATCAAGTTAGATTTAGACAATGATAACAAAAGCTGTAAGAATCAAGTTAGAATTAGACAATGACAACAAAAGCTGTAAGAATCAAGTTAGATTTAGACAATGACAACAAAAGCTGTAAGAATCAAGTTAGAATTAGACAATGACAACAAAAGCTGTAAGAATCAAGTTAGATTTAGACAATGACAACAAAAGCTGTAAGAATCAAGTTAGATTTAGACAATGACAACAAAGGTTGTAAGAATCAAGTTAGATTTAGACAATCAAACAAAAGCTGTAAGAATCAAGTTAGATTTAGACAATGACAACAAAAGCTGTAAGAATCAAGTTAGATTTAGACAATGAAACAAAAGCTGTAAGAATCAAGTTAGATTTAGACAATGACAACAAAAGCTGTAAGAATCAAGTTAGATTTAGACAATGACAACAAAGGTTGTAAGAATCAAGTTAGATTTAGACAATGACAACAAAAGCTGTAAGAATCAAGTTAGATTTAGACAATGACAACAAAAGCTGTAAGAATCAAGTTAGATTTAGACAATGACAACAAAGGTTGTAAGAATCAAGTTAGATTTAGACAATCAAACAAAAGCTGTAAGAATCAAGTTAGATTTAGACAATGACAACAAAAGCTGTAAGAATCAAGTTAGATTTAGACAATGAAACAAAAGCTGTAAGAATCAAGTTAGATTTAGACAATGACAACAAAAGCTGTAAGAATCAAGTTAGATTTAGACAATGACAACAAAGGTTGTAAGAATCAAGTTAGATTTAGACAATGACAACAAAAGCTGTAAGAATCAAGTTAGATTTAGACAATGACAACAAAAGCTGTAAGAATCAAGTTAGATTTAGACAATGACAACAAAGGTTGTAAGAATCAAGTTAGATTTAGACAATCAAACAAAAGCTGTAAGAATCAAGTTAGATTTAGACAATGACAACAAAAGCTGTAAGAATCAAGTTAGATTTAGACAATGACAACAAAAGCTGTAAGAATCAAGTTAGATTTAGACAATGACAACAAAAGCTGTAAGAATCAAGTTAGATTTAGACAATGAAACAAAAGCTGTAAGAATCAAGTTAGATTTAGACAATGACAACAAAAGCTGTAAGAATCAAGTTAGATTTAGACAATGACAACAAAAGCTGTAAGAATCAAGTTAGAATTAGACAATGACAACAAAAGCTGTAAGAATCAAGTTAGATTTAGACAATGACAACAAAAGCTGTAAGAATCAAGTTAGATTTAGACAATGACAACAAAAGCTGTAAGAATCAATTTAGATTTAGACAATGACAACAAAAGCTGTAAGAATCAAGTTAGATTTAGACAATCAAACAAAAGCTGTAAGAATCAAGTTAGATTTAGACAATCAAACAAAAGCTGTAAGAATCAAGTTAGATTTAGACAATGACAACAAAAGCTGTAAGAATCAAGTTAGATTTAGACAATGACAACAAAAGCTGTAAGAATCAAGTTAGATTTAGACAATCAAACAAAAGCTGCAAGAATCAAGTTAGATTTAGACAATCAAACAAAATCTGTAAGAATCAAGTTAGATTTAGACAATGACAACAAAGGTTGTAAGAATCAAGTTAGATTTAGACAATCAAACAAAAGCTGTAAGAATCAAGTTAGATTTAGACAATGACAACAAAAGCTGTAAGAATCAAGTTAGATTTAGACAATGATAACAAAAGCTGTAAGAATCAAGTTAGATTTAGACAATCAAACAAAATCTGTAAGAATCAAGTTAGATTTAGACAATGACAACAAAAGCTGTAAGAATCAAGTTAGATTTAGACAATGAAACAAAAGCTGTAAGAATCAAGTTAGATTTAGACAATGACAACAAAAGCTGTAAGAATCAAGTTAGATTTAGACAATGACAACAAAAGCTGTAAGAATCAAGTTAGATTTAGACAATGACAACAAAAGCTGTAAGAATCAAGTTAGATTTTGACAATGACAACAAAGGTTGTAAGAATCAAGTTAGATTTTGACAATAAAACAAGAGCTGTAAGAAATTAAATATAAGTGTTGAACTCCACCGTCATGGTTTCTATGATGATTATAACTGATAAAAATACCGTAGCACTGCGAAAATGTAACTTTCCAAGCTTACCGATTTGTTAGGGAGACTTCTCGATTTGTGAAGAAGACTCCCCCGATTGGTGAGGAAGATTTCCCGATTTGTGAGGGAGATTCACCGGTATTGGACCATAAATTAAGACATGAATTATCAGTAAAATATTTTCATTGTTCCCAATTCTTAAATCCAAATTCTACACAAAATTAAGGTATTATTTTTTCAAAAGATTTAGAAAAGTACATGATAGCCAAGCAGTTCAACTCTTCAGTCATTGCCATACTTAGAAAATCATATATTGTGTTTTTTATTTACAGCACAATGCAACTGCCTATGGCCTGAACCGTCCTTTAGTAGTGGCCGAGTTTAACCAGGTTTTGGGCGGAGGCTGGACAATCGATGGTCAGTTTCCATACCTGTACACACACGGGTACGCCGGGGCGTGGAGTTGGCACGCACGAGCGAATGGCGAGTACACGGACTCACTCGCTACCCAAGAAAAGGGCCTGCGGTCAATCTCGGGACGAACAGGCCACGGTCACATCCGTATCCAAATATAAATGTAATTTGTATAACAGAATAAACCTAACTGCTGTTTAATCTTTAAATTTATCTTGACTCTTATTTTGTGTAAAAAGAAAATGTCTAATCTTAGCCACGACAGCATCAATATTGCATATATATTCTCACACAGGTATATGCTCTTTATATTCGATCTATATTAAAAAATCCCATTACGTCTACCAGTAAACTGAATATCTTACAAAATAATCGACTTATCTTATACACTATACACTCAAACCATACACTGTTTGTGATGTATATCTAAATATAGTAACATTCACACTTATCAGTCTGAAAATTATGTTTCATTATACATAATATGTTATTTTTCCACGCGCCAAGTGTAAGATATACGTTCAATGTTTTAAGTTATAGGACAACTGACTCAATGTTTTAAGTTCTAGGACAACTGACTAAATGTTTTAAGTTATATGACAACGGACTCAATGTTTTAGGTTCTAGGACAACTGACTCAATGTTTCAAGTTCTAGGACAACTGACTCAATGTTTTAAGTTCTAGGACAACTGACTCAATGTTTTACGTTCTAGGACAACTGACTCAATGTGTTAAGTTCTAGGACAACTGACTCAATGTTTTAAGTTATATGACAACGGACTCAATGTGTTAAGTTCTAGGACAACGGACTCAATGTTTTAGGTTCTAGGACAACTGACTCAATGTTTTAAGTTCTAGGACAACTGACTCAATGTTTTACGTTCTAGGACAACTGACTCAATGTGTTAAGTTCTAGGACAACTGACTCAATGTTTTACGTTCTAGGACAACTGACTCAGTGTTTTAAGTTCTAGGACAACGGACTCAATGTTATTTAACGGACTCAATGTTTTAAGTTCTAGGACAACTGACTCAATGTGTTAAGTTCTAGGACAACTGACTCAATGTTTTACGTTCTAGGACAACTGACTCAATGTGTTAAGTTCTAGGACAACTGACTCAATGTTTTAAGTTCTAGGACAACTGACTCAATGTGTTAAGTTCGAGGACAACTGACTCAATGTTTTAAGTTCTAGGACAACTGACTCAATGGTTTAAGTTCTAGGACAACTGACTCAATGTTTTAAGTTCTAGGACAACTGACTCAATGTGTTAAGTTCTAGGACAACTGACTCAATGTTTTAATTTATATGCCAACGGACTCAATGTTTTAGGTTCAAGGACAACTGAATCAATGTCTTAAGTTCTAGGACAACTGACTCAATGTGTTAAGTTCTAGGACAACGGACTCAATGTCTTAAGTTATAGGACAACTGACTCAATGATTTAAGTTCTTAGACATCTGACTCAATGTTTTAAGTTATATGCCAACGGACTCAATGATTTATGTTCAAGGACAACGGACTCAATGTTTTGAGTTTTAGGGCAACAGACTCGATGTTTAAGTTATATGACAACGGACTCAATGTTTGAAGTTCTAGGACAACTGACTCAATGTTTTAAGTTATATGACAACTGACAACGTTTTAAGTTCTAGGACAACGGACTCAATGTCTTAAGTTCTAGGACAACTGACTCAATGATTTAAGTTCTTAGACATCTGACTCAATTTTTAAGCTCAGGTGGATGTGTTCTTGATAAATAGACGTTAAATAATATATTGTTTAACTATAAGAGAAATTTTATCACTAACAGTTTTAAAGAATGTAATAATTTATGCAGATGTCTTTCTTTTACTATAAGCGAAATGCCACTGAAAAGTCACAGTAACCTAATGATTTGTTATAGTGGTGTAGTTACACATATCCTAGTGTGTATCAGGACGTTTTAGACCCTACAGGTAGATGGACATTCGGTATGGGGTCAGATTAGATCAGTGAACAATTCTCGTTAGAACTATCTTATTTTGTTCTGACGTTGATAGAGACTTGTAAGATAACTCTGAGCAGGTTGACCAAGGTTTATGACTAGTATAATTAGAATGGACAAACCGGTTTTTCCGAATAAACGAAAGGACTGTTAAAAATTCAGCAAGGATAACCAGCAAACACATACAGAAATGCGTATGTATGGACCGTCGGCTGAGCCAAGTCCCTGAGGACATACATGTATCTACTAAATATAATTTTGTATGGGTGATCACGGACGTAGATCCAAGTTGTGACATATCATTCTGTACAGGAAACAGGATAAATACGCAACGGAATCGTGGTACTTCTACATATAGGAATTGTGATGTAATTATTTATAACTTATGCACGCGCACGTTAGTAATTGAAAGTGCTACATCTCCGACAAAGAATATCTGTGATAGAATGAAAACTTTTTGTTTGTTTTTGTTTTTGTTCAACAATTATGAGTTACATCCCGAATCTGAGTCTCTCTGTTTTTCTAAGGTATAGAAAGAGAATAGATAATAAATTTCGTCTCGGAGGAATTCTGTAGTGCCCCGCCTCCATTTAAACGATCATTTTAAGTGCACTGTATAGTAACACAAATGAAGGAAGTCAACTGTATTACTCGAAATTACTTTTGAAAATCAGAAACAAACAAAAAAATCTTATGTCAACCACCCGCCTTAAAAGTAAATCCCCAATAGACTATACTATCTAGTTAAAAAATCGTGACTTAGTATCAATTGACAGCACACCTTTCTCAGTGATCTCATTGTCATTCCATACAATTGGGTGCGTAGTTAGTGTGTCAGCTACTTAACGTGTACGTATATATAGTATGACATGGCTATGTTTAGTAAATCCGTGTACTGGCAAGTCATAGTTGGATATGTGTAACAGCTGTCCAGGAAGTGAAATTGTAAGTTAATACACTTTCATAATAAACAGACGCAGATTGTTGATGTAATTTCCACCACTGAATTTCGCGGGTCATTGCACACGTATTTTCGGAACATTTCTAAGCTTTGCCTGTCTAAGTTAGGTACAACAGTTAACTTTACGTTTCCGAATGGTTTGTTTATTATTAGAATATTCACGGGTACCTATCCAACCTGCGAAAAGCACACGTTTTCACATGTGATAGTGGGTACACATGGTTTGGGTAAGTATTGGAATAGTATTACTGTAGACAAATTCATTACATGGCGGTTTTCCAGGGCCCGTGGAACTTTGGAACTTGTCAATTAAGTTGTTGAAATATCGTGTTACATCTCGACTACCGGGTAGTCAGCATCTACAGATTTAGTTCGGGCTCAGTAGATTACGTGCACCACGGAGTGAGCAAAATGTTATAGCTGGCGTCCACCAATTTATGTGATATGCAGAAAGGCTTCGGAATTAAGTTGGTATAGTCTATAGGGACACCTTACCATTTACAAGTTTGTCAGCTCTAAACCTCGAATTCGAAAGGGGTGTCTGCGAGGGGGTTTGGGTCGTGGTTGGGGTTAAAAACTTTATATTATTGTTAAAATGACCATCGTAAGACCTTCATTGTATATTTATGCATAACATTACATTGTATACTGTTTGTATATAAATATACATTGTATACTTTTTGTATATAAATATACATGGTATACTTTTTGTATATAAATATACATTGTATACTTTTTGTATATAAATATACATTGTGTAATGTTTGTATAAAAAATATATGTTGTATACATGTGTACTGCTTTGTATATAAATATACATTGCATACTGTGTATAAAAATATATGTTGTATATTGCTTTGTATATAAATATACATTGCATACTGTTTGTAAATAAATACACATTGTATACTGTTTGTATAAAAATATACATTGCATACTGCTTTGTATATAAATATACATTGTATACTGTTTGTATAAAAATATACATTGTATACTGTTTGTAAATAAATACACATTGTATACTGTTTGTATAAAAATATACATTGTATACTGTTTGTATATAAATATACACTGTATATTTTTTGTATATAAATATATAGCTAGTCAAACCTATATATGTGACCTTCCAAAGGAGGCAATAAAAAGGTTAAATATGACATGTGATATCTTAGTCCAGATTCAAGTATTCTTGATTTTTGGGGCCGCGGTGGCAGAGTGGTTAAGGTGTCCAAACCCTTTATCACTATATATCATGTATATAGCCCTCCACCTCATAGTTCGAAACCTATGTGGGGCAGTTGCCAGGTACTGACTGTAGGCTGGTGGTTTTTCTCCGGGGACTCTGGCTTTCCTCCACCTCCAAAACCAAGCATGTCCTTAAATGACCCTGGCTGTTAATAGGACGTTAAACAAAAACAAGTAAATATAGTATATAGTAAATCACATTGGTAATGAATTTGAAAAGTACTGTCACATATGAACTGGGAATTGCTGAATTCAGGTGGTCACTAAGGTATAGGTTTGACTGTATATATTGTATGATTTTTGTATACAAATCTTTTGTGTATAAAATATGAACATACATGTGTAATCGTTTGTTAGTTTGTAGTGGAAAAGCATTGGATACTTTTGACCAGGGACAATTATAAATGGTATATATACACACAGCTGTTTTGACTTTAAGCAGTCAAAAGTCATTTTAAGTGATTCCAATGCTTTTCTGCTTCCACAGTAGCTACTTGTTTCTAATGTATATTGTATAATTAAATCTGAACATTAAACTTTTTATGGTGACAATCTAGTTCAGTTGCAGTACTCATTTCTTATCGAGTCCCATTCCCAGTGAAACCAAACATAACAGAAAATTCCATTCTCTAATGAATTTGTTCAATTCGCTTCTTCAGAAATAAGTGAAAAATGCACCATGCATTCAATAAAAAATTAATGAAGAAACCTTAAATGACAAAACATTTCCTGCAACACGAGTGTGTACCATACTTAGGTACAAAATGACTGATACGAGGTCGCTACATTATCCAAATCCTCGTTTGCCTGATCTACTGCTCCTAATGCATAATGCAGTGGGGGAATGAAACGTGAACTTAGATTCCGTTTCTTTGAACATCCACACCAATTAGACAACACAGAGACAGCCAAGTAGCATTCTACTTCCAATCACACTTCAATTTCAAACTAGAAACAATCTAAATACTACTAGATACACCAACTCTTTACCATGACACCACTAGGGAGCAATGTCCAAGGGTAATTGTAGTATCCTACTAGATACACCAACTCTTTACCATGACACCACTAGGGAACATGTCCAAGGGTAATTGTTGCATCCTCAGCCAGTCATATTATCATATGTGCCATTCTTAGGGTTTATCCTCGATGGAAAGTGCATGATGGACCCAAAAGTGTATCAAATGATGATACACAGAGTGTATTATATTGACCAAATATAATGAAATGCTGCGAAGAATTATCAGTTTTTCACTAACGATATCTTTCATAGGAATTCTGCTGGTGAAATCCCAGTAACAATGGCGGAGCTTAGCGAAGCCATGCTCAGCAAGCTGTCAACACAGGAACGAAAAAAACTCAACCACCAATTACGACAGACACAAGTGAAGAACTATCTCACCTTTATCAAAACAGAAAGAGAAAATAATAAAGGAAGCATTAAACGAAAGAGAAAACCGAACAAAAGAAATACCAGTGTCAAGTTTGGAGACAACGTTCTGTTGCAAGATGCTGTGGAGAATTTTGATGACAGGGAAGGTAATATTGTTTTTTTTTTACTGTATTAATCCTATAGTCACTCAATAATAAGCACAAAAATGAAGCCATTGTTTCTTTGATTTATAGACCTCACCCATTTAGTAGTGATATAATTGCTGTAATTTCAATTTTTTTTCCCAGTTCAAAGACTCCTTCATAAAGGAAGTGATGTGAATTACGTGACGGGAAACAACACCTCACTCCTACATAAGGTACATACCAGAGTCTATAAAAATGGTATATATATATACAAGGTTTATCTTTACACAAATAGTATACAAAACGATGCGTACGAGTGCCGTTGCAAAGTTTCAAGACCGACTGGTCTCTTTGTTAAGCTCTGATTGACTGTGTGAGCGAAAATCATGTTTACCTCTTTGTCTATGTGACGAAATGACTGAGCGAAAATCATGTTTACCTCTACGTCTATGTGACGAAATGACTGTGAGCGAAAATCATGTTTACCTCTACGTCTATGTGACGAAATGACTGTGAGCGAAAATCATGTTTACCTCTACGTCTATGTGACGAAATGACTGTGAGCGAAGATCATGTTTACCTCTACGTCTATGTGACGAAATGACTGAGCGAAAATCATGTTTACCTCTACGTCTATGTGACGAAATGACTGTGAGCGAAGATCATGTTTACCTGGATGTCTATGTGACGAAATGACTGTGAGCAAAAATCATGTTTACCTCTACGTCTATGTGACGAAATGACTGAGCGAACATCATGTTTACCTCTACGTCTATGTGACGAAATGACTGTGCGAACATCATGTTTACCTCTACGTCTATGTGACGAAATGACTGTGAGCGAAGATCATGTTTACCTGGATGTCTATGTGACGAAATGACTGAGCCAAAATCATGTTTACCTCTACGTCTATGTGACGAAATGACTGTGTGAAAATCATGTTTACCTGGATGTCTATGTGACGAAATGACTGTGAGCGAAAATCATGTTTACCTCTACGTCTATGTGACGAAATGACTGTGCGAACATCATGTTTACCTCTACGTCTATGTGACGAAATGACTGTGAGCGAAGATCATGTTTACCTGGATGTCTATGTGACGAAATGACTGAGCCAAAATCATGTTTACCTCTACGTCTATGTGACGAAATGACTGAGCGAAAATCATGTTTACCTGGATGTCTATGTGACGAAATGACTGTGAGCGAAAATCATGTTTACCTCTACGTCTATGTGACGAAATGACTGTGAGCGAAAATCATGTTTACCTCTACGTCTATGTGACGAAATGACTGAGCGAACATCATGTTTACCTCTACGTCTATGTGATGAAATGACTGTGAGCGAACATCATGTTTACCTCTACGTCTATGTGACGAAATGACTGAGCGAACATCATGTTTACCTCTACGTCTATGTGATGAAATGACTGTGAGCGAAGATCATGTTTACCTGGATGTCTATGTGATGAAATGACTGTGAGCGAAAATCATGTTTACCTCTACGTCTATGTGACGAAATGACTGTGAGCGAAAATCATGTTTACCTCTACGTCTGTGTGACGAAATGACTGAGCGAAAATCATGTTTACCTCTACGTCTATGTGACGAAATGACTGTGAGCGAAGATCATGTTTACCTGGATGTCTATGTGACGAAATGACTGAGCCAAAATCATGTTTACCTCTACGTCTATGTGACGAAATGACTGTGAGCGAAGATCATGTTTACCTGGATGTCTATGTGACGAAATGACTGTGAGCAAAAATCATGTTTACCTCTACGTCTATGTGACGAAATGACTGAGCGAACATCATGTTTACCTCTACGTCTATGTGACGAAATGACTGTGAGCGAACATCATGTTTACCTCTACGTCTATGTGACGAAATGACTGAGCCAAAATCATGTTTACCTCTACGTCTATGTGACGAAATGACTGTGTGAAAATCATGTTTACCTGGATGTCTATGTGACGAAATGACTGTGAGCGAAAATCATGTTTACCTCTACGTCTATGTGATGAAATGACTGTGAGCGAACATCATGTTTACCTCTACGTCTATGTGACGAAATGACTGAGCGAACATCATGTTTACCTCTACGTCTATGTGATGAAATGACTGTGAGCGAAGATCATGTTTACCTGGATGTCTATGTGATGAAATGGTAACTATATATTATCCCTTGATTGGACATTTTGTCTATCAACATAGAGTGTATATACACACTGTACCTGTAGGAATATGTCTACACCCGATCAGTAGCCTATTGGATACAGTTTGTATACTCTATTGGTCTGGAAACATTGCAACAACACTCGTATTCATTGTTATATTTACTGTTTGTGTAAAGATAAACCTTGTATACATATACACATCCAAACTGATGAATCTGTACCTGGCAACTGCCCCACGTAGGTTTCAACCTCGCAACCCAGAGGTGGAGGGCTAGTGTTAAAGTGTCGGGACACCTTAACCACTCTGCCACCGCGGCCTGGTCCAGTGGTGTCAATTACAGCCTGATAGATGAATGTATACATTAAGATGTTAATATATCTTGACTGACCAATTAGAAGAAGCTATAAAATACAAGTCTTACTTGATTTGAGATTGTAGTAAATATTTTATAAAATGGTCATGGTCAGAGCATATTCCTTGTTCAGACTGGACATTTTAATGTGTAATGTTTTTGATTGATGTACTTAATTCCGCTTTATGTATTTAAAATGTGGGACACTCTTATAAAATATATAGTACAGTCATGTCTGTACATATTGCAACTTTGAACTCTCCTTAAAATTTGTTACTGTAAAAGTGGATATTTTCGCGCGTTGAAATTTTCGCTTAGTCAGCCTCCAAACTGTTCACGGTGTGGATATTTTCGCGCTGTCACTCATGATGAAAATATATTTTCGCGCTGCGATGTCAGTGGGCATTTACGTAAAGTAAGATTTTTCCAGAAAACTCCATTGAAAGCTCGCATCGGTCAGCCCTGTAAAAATACCAATACTTTGATCAACAGGTTAATGGGTTGCATGTGTGATATTTGCAGTACGTCTGTGACAAAAAAAGATATATATATATGTCACACATTTAAGCGTTGATGCAGTTTTTTGCGTTGAAAAGTACACAGCACGTGGCAGCTGATTGCAACTTTAGGCCCCGACAATGTATACGCAATGTACGATATTAGTGCTCGTGTTGTATGGCAAACCAATTAATCAATCATGCGTGTATTGTCAAATACAGTATTTACTTAGTATTTTGGGTATTTAATTGCGACTGAACATCTTTTAATAACTGCCAATTAAGGTATTACCTGTCAACATGTAAACCTCCTCGCTTACGCTCATTAGTAGACAGGCCACGCGAAGTGCCGCCCACGGTAAAGTTGAAAGGATCGGCCACCCGGTCATGCCGAGTGCTGTGATAAGCATTCATGTCCAGTAAAAAAAAATACAGGTGTCTCAATTAGCGATGGTTAATTTTGTAGGTATCAAATATGTCAGATATTTAAATACGACTGGGCTATTTAAAAGTAGACATATTGATGTCTGAACTATTTCTCCAACATATACCTGTTTCTACAGTAGCCCTTTCCTATACGCAAAAACTTATGCATACGATGCTATATTAAACGGGTCATTCATTGCAATAATTTATCGAAGTTTCAGATTCAGATAAAACATATTATCGAGCAATATGACTTTACGTTTCTATTACAAGTAAGTTTATCTTTTGTGCAACAAATGAAACCTGTGCTGTTGTGGGGCCTATAGCTACAAAAGGCAAAGCTGCTCCGAGATTAATCTGTACAGTAACGTTAACGTAGTAACGATCATAGTTATCACGAAATGAAGAAAATTTAATGATAAATAAACATTGAATTAGATAAAATACTATCATTTTACACATTACTTAAATTAGTTTATATCCATGCATGTCTCTTGACAAACCATGACAACATTACACATCACGGGCGATATGACGCTTGACTATGCCGACATATGGTATACCTCTAGGAACTTGCGTCTTGGATTTTATTTAGTTTATTTGGTGGAAATATTCGCGTGTCAATATTTTCACATGTTATTACATGTTAATTTCGCGGAGATTTGATGGTCGCGAAATAAGCGAAAATTTCCACGCCGCGAACATTTCCACTTTTACAGTATGTTTTCCTCTGGAAATTGTTTTAAGTTATGTTATTTATGGGTGCAGGCATAGATTTTTCTCTGTCCGTATCTATGATATAGTTACATAATTTAAAAATTGATCATGATGTATATATAATGATTAAAAAGCTTAAAAAGTTTTCACATAGTTACTAAAATTAACGTTCATTAGTGAGTTGTTTAGGCAGGCGGACGAATCATATGTATCGATATATTCCACAGTGGACCACAAATGCCCTGTATTAAGGAATTTTCACAAGTCAAGGATTATTGATTAAACTTAGACCAGATTGCATATATGATCTGTTATCATCATGCCAATATTTGTTGTGTTACAGTGTGTTAGTGAGGACAATCTGACAACGGCAGAATTACTTTTGTCCCAGGGTGCTGACACAAACGCTCTGGATGATGATGGATGGTCTCCCTTACATCAGGCATGCTCATGTGAACTCCCAGAGATGGCGCAACTGCTTCTTAATGTTAGTTTGTGCAGACTAAAATCACCTTCTTTTTGAGTTAAAAATTGAGACAGGGAGGGACTGAATTTTGTGTATTGAAGTGTTATTAGAAATATTCTATTTAATTGAAATTATTGAAATTAATTTCTGTATCTACATGTAATTTAATTTTATTTGAAAGTTATGTTATTTCAATCTTTTGATTTTGATATTTTTGAAAATTATTTCATTATTTTGATATCTTATCATTTCTCCAAAATAATTTATAGATATAATTGAAGAATCAACAGATACTAAAAATGAACATATAGAGGAGAAAGAATCCAATAAGTCCAAGACTTTCTGTCCTAAATCAATTGCATTTAAATGGAATTGCTGTTTTTTTGTTCCAATCAGAATGGAGCTGACCCTACAGCTTTAGATGTTGATGGATTTTTCCCGTCAGACCTGGCCCCAGACGGGTCCGAGACCCAGCAGGCTGTACTAAAACATATGGAAAAAATGGGTAAATTTTTATTTTACGAGATTTATATATATACTTATTCCTATGTTTAATAAGAACAAAATCTTTACTATGATGTATCATCGTCAAATTTGTCCTTAAATTAACTTATTGCGTTAATAGGATGTGAAACAAAACCACAAATTAATGTTATGTTGTTTCCAGTGTAAAGGAATTATCTCCCTTTTATGTCCACACTAAATCGTAACTTTTTCTACACCTTTATACATATTTTATTGCTGAAATTTAGTGTTTGGTAAATTCCTTTAATTAAAAATTAAAAAAAAATAAAGCTACATTTTGGGAAATTCTTGCCTATGTGAGGGATCCTGTTTTGTCAAGAAGGAACCACTGAAAGATTAAGTGACTTAGCTCAAAGATACTGTATGATAAATTGTATCTCCAGTACCCACATGCCTAGAATCCTCTCATAGGATGTATGTTTTACTGAAATAGCAATGAGAGTGAACTGGGCCCATTGAAACCACATTGATTCTGTTTAGACTGTTGGTGTTATACAGTGAGAAGGGACCTGTACACTAGATTACAGTAGATACTAGATTGATTGTGTTTGGACAGGAGTGACCGCTGACCAGAAGAAAGAGCTACAATTGAATACACCTAGACAGATGTTTTCTGATGTCCAGCTCCTTTTGACCACTGGCAGTGGTCTCAGCAAATCGTCAGACCATGGAATCACCTTGGTTAGTAAACCTTGCTAGATATTGATGGTTATAATGAACTTTTTTCTAATCTGACCCCTGAGTATTCTGACAGTCTAATCCAACATATTGTGGTCTAATCTGAGGTACAGCTGGCTGTTTTGGTAAAGTGGAAGTGGGGAGGGGGGAGGGGTTGGTTATCCAGTAGAATTATAGTAGGATAAGAATCATTCAGCTTTGGTATCCTGAGAGTCAAATAAAAAACCTGATTGGCCAAAATTTGAAACACAAAAATATTTAAGGCAACAGTTTTAAAAAGCTTTTATTAAACTGATGTTTGATATAATTTTGTAAATAAAAGAAATCAGTTACAGTCAGAGGATTATCTGTTACTAAGATTGCCTTTTCAAATGATTTGAATTACAGCATTTATTGATGATATTTGAATTAAATCTAAATATATAGATTTAATTAGTGCACACATATTAAAAAAAAAAATGAAGGTGATATAATTGCTAGTGGTTGATTTTCTTTCTCATGCAGCTGCACATCGCGTGTGCGAATGGATACAGGAAGGTTGTTCGTTTGTTGCTGAAGAAGTATGTAAATGTTGACACACAAGAAAATATGGGCTGGACTTCCCTTCATGTAGCTTCGCGATATAACCAGGTGAGAAAAAAACACTGTCATTGTATTGTGTATCTGTAGGTCAAAGTTCAAATTAAGGCACAATTTTATTTGTACACCACTGTACTGCATATGGTTATGCTAGCTCCATCATTGATTCACTCTCTGTTATTTCAGAAAAATGGTTTCCACAAACATATCCACAAAACAAGATATTTAACTACTGTGTGGAGATGTTATGTATGTCTTGAGTTTATGTGTGATTCAGAGATCCTAATGTTGAATCTAACAGGTTTTTGTAAATAAAAGGATATGGAAACAGAATTTCTAGAATTGCACATGTTTGTTCACAATAGGACAGCTCTTTAAATTGATATAGTTTGTTTTATTTTATTAGGTATATTTGATATACAAAATCTTCAAATGTTTTTTGAGTTAAAGAAATTAGCAAAGTGACAAAAATTTATTGTTTTGTAATTTTCAGCTGGACATAATCAAACTGCTGTTAAAGGCTGGAGCGGATCCAAATTTGGTTAACATTGAAGGCAATAAGCCTTCAGCTGTCACAAACTCTAACGAAATCCGAGCTCTCCTGATGAAAGCAGAGAGAAAGCAAGAGACAAGAATGCGAGACTCCGAGATTGGTCCAGTAGAAGGGGATGATGACATATATGATGAAATAGATGGACCGGAGGAAAATGGCATAGCTGGCCTCGTCAGAATTAACAGTAAAACTGTGTAAGTTGTATCACCTGACTCTCCATGGACACTTCAATATTTAATCATCATACAGGTTTTTTTTTCTGATGGCTGATAATGAACTTCATTTCCAATTAAAATTATTTCATATTTAAGTCAAATTCATAAAATTTGCAATTTACTCCTGAAATTTTCTTTTATATACTAATTTTCTTTTCTTTTTGTCTGGTGTCCCGTGTATGTTGTAAACAATCTAAAAAATCTTCTCAATAATCAAGAAGCCCAGACTCATTATAGTAGGCCAGTAGTATGCTGGCATAAAAGGGGATCAAAGTTTTTAAAATAAACGACCTTGATCTACTTTAAAGGTCAAGTTAATATTTGTTAAAATCTTTAAATGACTTATCAATGACCATGAAGAGGCATAGGGTCATGATATTGAGACAGTGGTATGCTTGGATAATAAGACTGAAAAGTTTGTTCAGTTGAACTACCTTGATCTACCTTCAAGGTCCTGCTGGTTTTTTCGGCATAGCTGTATAATTTTCTTTTGGCCCCGGATATGACGCGACAGGTGGCGTTACTGGTCAAGATGAAGTATGTGATTGGTCAATGTAGCGGTAAATGCAAAATACAGATATGCAGTTAAAAACGAAACAAAGATAAGATTGAATGCATGCTGAATAAGTAGATTATCTTTTTAAATGACACATTAATAAAATTATATTCCTGATTCAAAAGCAGTCTTATTATTACCAAAAATGATTCAAACTGATATAATTTTGTTATTCGTGCTAAAACTCTTTAGTTTGTTAATTTATTTCACCATCAGTTTTACATTATAACCACCAGCATTAAAACTATGTCGTTTATCTTTTTAAAGATATTTCTTGTTAAAAGTCTGAATTTAAAAACAAAAACATCAACTATTAGCATGTATTTCATAATCAGTTGACCATTAAGGCTCCTTGGCCTCTTGTTCCAACTTGGTATATACATTCATCAGAGGTCTAGAAGTGATGTTATTTTTTCAAATTAGCTGTTTCTATCTGCTGCAGTAAATCCAAACATACCACACTAGCTAGAGAGGATGGACTGTCGGAGGCACGGACACGCTTGGAGTTCCTCGATGGAGAAAGTAGTTCTGACCCTCAGACAAAACCAGGAGCCTCTGGTAATATGTCAGATACACAGGCATTCAGTAAGCCAGAGCAAAAGTCCTTAGATAAAGAAGAGGCAAAGCCGTCCAATGAGGAGGATGACGTTTACGAGGAAATCTACATCACAAAGATTTGGCGAGGATCCGACAATAAACTTGTAAGTATTATCACATTTATTGTTTGTGTACATATTACAGTGCACTCATTAGTACTGTTACTCGAAACTAGATATATACTCTGTTATGGTTTTATATTTAAACTGTAAATAAAGGCGAATCTACGCTCCAAATGTTTTAGTGATAATGTTCTTGGCTTGTTAATAACCTTACCATAGTCGATAGAGAATTTTCCTTTGTGGTAAACAATTTTGAAATAATGGCTTCTTAACATCTAAGCACAGGCATCTACTTCTGGTTAGTATGAATAGAAAAAAATATTAGACCCTACTCCTACTATATCAACAAGGTGTAATACTCAAAAGTTGGAAGTGGGGGGATGAGCTTTGATTCTCTTTGAATATAAGTTCAATGTGACTAAAATATCAAATGCACACAAACTTAAACAATTTACCTTGGCTTAGAATCCTTAAATATCACTGCATGTAATTCTTTTGTCATGTGACAATGATTTAAAGATAAGAAAATGGATCAGAAGCAGTCGTGATAGCTGCCAATGCATCAACTGAGCTGCTGTTTGTTTGAGAGAAACTAATCACATTATGTTACTACAAACTTTACTATCACAGGGGATTTTACCAGAGGTGTCCAGTACTGACAACATGACAGATTTGGCAGACATTTCTGAGAGTACGATTCTAAAGGAAATCCAGCAGCGTTATTCTAAAAACCAAATCTACGTAAGTTGTTTTAGGATTCAGGTTCAACTGAATTGGTTCATAGTATGTTACTTTAAACTTTACTTAATATTCTACAACAATTGTGAAAAATATTATCTTAACTTATACTTGTCAATCTTGTTAACTGGAATGGTAGCATGTAAAGTAGGGGGGGGGGGGGGGGGGATAGGTTTAGCAAGTGACCACATATAACAAGAGGCTGTGATATGTGATAGCTCAGTCAGATAAAGTGATGGCCACATAACCAAAGGTGAAGATCTGAGGTGTGTGGTTCAACACTCCCTATTTATACTCTTGTCAGTTTGTGTTTCTCAGGAAGCTGATAGACAGATCGGTCTGTGCTGTTGTGGTCCTTAGGCAAGACACGTTACCCTAATTGCTCTGGATGACATGCGAGGGGCTTCCCGTATGTTGTTCAGTGAGGTAGTCACCAACTACCAGTACTACAAGGAGACACCGCCTCAAAATGACCCTGGGTGTTCACGGGGCAATAAACTCAGCAAACAAACAAACAAAATTGATTCCGGGGACCCAAATAACTCAGTCTGAACAGCTTTATTTAGACTAATAACACTTTAGTTAAAAATCTGAGGAATGGTTCAATCCCTACTAGATTTAGTTAATGTTTCTCAGGAAGCTGATTACACAGGCTTCTTGAGCTTTCATGGTTTTGTCTTTGGACAACACACTTAGTTTTCATACAAGTATTAGGTGCTATTGGAGAATGTTAATTTGAATATTTATTTTATTCAAATGAGAAAAAAAACAGAAAATTGAACTACAATTTAGTTCTACTTCTCATCTCCACAAAGAGAGGAAACAACACTTTGTGAATAGTTCTTATTTTTGGCACCCTACTACACCAGTTGTAATATTGAACCAGTGCCTTAGATATATGATCACATGGTTAGATGATTTTATTTTTTACAAAATACAAATTTAGTACTATTTACTTTGTGTACAGTGTTTCTTAAATAGGTATATTATCACAATAATATTTACATTTCAGACCTTTATTGGAGACGTGTTAATTGCTGTTAACCCATTCCAGGAAATGTCGTGTTACTCAAAGTCTGTAAGTATCCCAAGAGATGTCATGCTGATGCCTAGTAACATAAAAATATATATATGTATATTCAATAAATAAATTTATATAGATCCTAATGTGAACTTTATGTATCAATTATAAAAATTATAAAAATTGACAAAGCATATTGCTGTTTTAATTACTAACTTTTTAAAGTCTCAATGTGCAGATGTCTTCATGGTGATCATTTTGTTATGTAAGTAGATGTAACATGGGAGATAATATTGTAAATGGCTAGATAATGTGGCACTACTGGTTCTACAAGTCTATCTAGAATATTAAAAGAACATAATTATCTAACTTTAATTATGGAACACTTTAAACCTATATTAGTTCCATTGGCCTTGATAGTAGAATATGCAGGATATAGTCTCAATTTAACAAATATTAAAACAATATTGCTGTTCCTGTTTAATTTGGATGTATGTACAATAATTATTATATATTAAACTAAGATTGTGATTTTTTTTTAAATTTCATTTCTTTTGATAAAATCTTTGCTATTATCTGTATTTCAATAGATTTCTGCAAAATATCACAAAGAGCGTGAAAAGTTACCTCCCCATGTGTATGCAGTGGCTGAAAGGGCCCATCAGTGTCTGATGCGAGACCACAATGCTCAGTGTTGTGTTATCAGTGGAGAGAGTGGCGCGGGGAAGACGGAAACATGTAAATTTATTGTACAACATCTTTCGCGCATTGCTGGCAGTGACGAGAGTAGTCTCAACAGTAAAATCAACCAGGTAAGCTTAGTGTTAATACCTTGTTAGTGGAGGATAGGTGTAGAAACCAAGGTGACATTTATAACTATATTGACCGTTTTTGAGGTATTAAAGAAAGATTATATCCAAGGTGTCTTTTACAGCAAAACTCTTAAATCATTTTAAAATTAAAACATACATTGTACTTTAATTTTACATTTGTTTTTAAAAATTCTTGGGCTAGATTTTACAACAGTATATCCATTGTTAAAAAGTCGAAAGGTGGCAGCCATTCATAAACCAATTGTGAACCAAACCAAAACATCCTTCTTGAAATTTGGATTATTCAAACACTCGGGTAACTCAAAGGTTTTTTTTATACAATCCAGACAACTTGGTTTGACTGTAGTTTATTATTTCATTTAATGTTTCAAGGAAATATAATATAAAGGCTGTTAACTTGATTCTTGGGATTGGGAATGTTCATAATGTTAGGAGGTACTTTGTGATTCTGTCAAGTTTATCTTTAGGATTAGTCTCTTAAAGTCGATGATAAAGTGAAGAATTAGCCAAAATGTCTTCTATAAATAATCTCGGTCTGTACATACCGTATTTATCCTATTAAAGTTTGGGGAGGGCTTATTTGTGAGCCATTTTTAGTTTACTACTTTATAACTGATGGTTCTACAGAAATGTTGAATGGGGCTTTTTATGGGCCTGCGCTTCTTTGTGGATTAATATGGTACATATATTAGTATTTGTTTTGTAGGGAAATGCTGTCCTCGAAGCGTTTGGGAATGCCAGAACTGTCATCAACACAAACTCTAGTAGATATGCCAAATATATAGAGCTCTACTTCAACGACCTTGGAAAGATAATGGGAGGTAGGTCATTGGAACTGACTCTAAAATCCTTAGTGTAAACTGTGCACAGGGTATTGTATTTATCGGTCAGGTGTTAATATAGCAGATAACATATTGTAATTGTTTTATTATAGAAAACTGTATGTGTTTGAGAACCTTACATCTGTCTTTTATATAAGGACTGATGCATTGCCAATCATTCTTTGTATGTAACATATTTGGCAATAAGTCCAGGGGTCATAACCTCTGACCCAACTTGACCCAACTTGACCTCTGACTCAAAGTCAGGAAGTCAGAGGACCAACTTGACCTCTGACCCAAAGTCAGAGGACCAACTCGACCTCTGACCCGAAGTCAGGGGTCAACTCAACATCTGACCCGTAGTCTGAGAATAATTGGTATACTGTATCCATAAATGTTATGGTTATACTAATTGTGGTTTCCCTATACATGTATTTATACAGTTGTGTATAACACATATACATGTAGATTGTGCCCCAATACATAATTATGCTAATCGCCTGTAATTTGGTTATGCACTTTAATTTGAATACTCGAGAATAAGTTTGCTTATAGTAATAAGGATCATGATCTAGAAAAAACCCAGAATCATACACAAATGTCTAATCTCTGGAATAAGAATTGATTTACAAATACAAAAACTTACATGAAAAACGAATATAAATGCAATTCGATTATAATACTTCATCAACTCTGATTGACTTATTTATTCTGTTTTTTTTTTTTTTTTTTTTTAGCGAAATTGTCGGAATATCTTTTGGAGAAGTCACGAGTGGTGTTCCAGAATGAAGGGGAATGTAACTACCACATATTCTACTGGATGTTTTCGGGCCTCACACCGGAGGAGTCCACTTTCCTCAAACTCAAATCAATCACTTCTCATAGGTAAATTGGTGGACATTTACAATGTAGAGACAACATCATTATTATATCCACAACTGATTTTCATGTGTGTTCCTTACAGAATTAATTACTTTGACTGAAGGTGACTGCCAGTGTTTGGGAGCCCTTTGGTTACCTCTGAGATAATTTACATCCTCTCTCAGGAAGGTTACTTGAGAGGGCTATCTTACAGAATTTTCACTTAAATTAAAGATCAATAATTTCTTTGGGCTTTAAAAGAGGCCAAAAAAATATGTTTGCTGAAAGAAAAAATTGGTCCATGATATGCTTAAAGAGAATTCTTTGCCATGGATACATAATATTTGACTATAAGTTCTTGAAATCAATTTTTAAACAATGGTAAATATTTTCTTATTTAATTTTAAAATGTGTCATTATATTCATGTAAGTATTAGATATGATGTGGAATTTTAATGATGTCACACATTATAAACTACTACCAGAAGAAAAAATCTCCAGATAGAGAAATTTTCAAAGTTGCTGTGGTTCATCTACCAGGCATTAGGACGATATGTATAGTGGTATGCAAGGCCCTCTTATAGTATATTCTAATTCCTTCTGTAGTTGATTATTAGCTCACCTGCCCGAAGGGCAAGTGAGCTTATGCCGTGGCGCGGCGTCCGTTGTCCGGCCGTCGTCCGGCCGTCTGTCCGGCGTCAACTTTTCCATTCAAGCAACTTCTTCTCAATAACCAAAAGGCCCAGAGACCTAATATTGGGCCTGTAGCATGCTGGGGTGAAGGGCTACCAAGTTTGTTCAAATGAATAAAGTTGACCTTCATTCAAGGTCACAGGGGTCAAAAAGGCTAAAATCTTTAAACGACTTCTTCTCAATAACCAAGAGTCCCAGGGAGTTGATATTGGGTCTGTAGCATGCCTGGGTAAAGGGCTACTAAGTTTGTTCAAATGAATGACCTTGACCTTCATTCAAGGTCACAGGAGTCAAAAAGGCTAAAATCTTTAAACGACTTCTTCTCTATAACCATAGAGTCCCAGGGAGTTGATATTGGGTCTGTAGCATGCTGGGGTAAAGGGCTACCAAGTTTGTTCAAATGAATGACCTTGACCTTCATTCAAGGTCACAGGAGCAAAAAGGCTTAAATCTTTAAACGACTTCTTCTCAATAACCAAGAGTCCCAGAGACCTAATATTTGGCCTGTAGCATGCTGGGGTGAAGGGCTACCAATTTTGTTCAAATGAATGACCTTGACCTTCATTCAAGGTCACAGGAGTCCAAAAGGCTAAAATCTTTAAACGACTTCTTCTCAATAACCAAGAGTCCCAGAAACCTAATATTTGGCCTGTAGCTTGCTGGGGTGAAGGGCTACCAAGTTTGTTAAAATGAATGACCTTGACCTTCATTCAAGGTCACATGAGTCAAAAAGGCTAAAATCTTTAAACAACTTCCTCTCAATAACCAAGCATCCAAGGGAGTTGATATTAGGTCTGTAGCATGCTGGGGTGAAGTGCTACCAACTTTGTTCAAATGAATGACCTTGATCTTTATTCAAGGTCAAAGGGGTCAAAAAGGCTGAAATATTTAAACGACTTCTTCTCAATAACCAAGAGTCCCATGGAGTTGATATTGGGTCTTTAGCATGCTGGGGTGAAGGGCTACCAAGTTTGTTCAAATGAATGACCCTGACTCACATTCAAGGTCACGTCGATCAAGTATGCTTAAATCCTTAAATGACTTTTAGTGAATAGCCGAGAGACATTATATTGGTCCTGTAGCATGCTTTCAAATAACTGCAGGATCCATATATGAAAAGATCACTGCATTGCAGGTGAGCGATTCGGGCCCATTGGGCCCTTGTCAACCAGTTGTAGAAGAAATTATAAAAGCTGTGTGGAAACCTGGATTCAGGAATTTCTCCTCTTCTTTTTCATTTGAATTATAAATTACTGTTATATAGTATTTGTCCTGTAATATGCCAGTGTGACCTGACACATAAACTTGGACTATACATTTGTAAGTACATAGTGGGCTTATTGAAGGAAATGAAAAAGTATCCGATAGTAATTCTACTAAACTGCGATTGTCATGGATGGGCTTATTTCCAGGCACATACTTATAGATGGATAAATAACGAGATTACCGATCAATGTTGTTATCCTATTTATAGGTACATGCGCCACAAGGGGATTGACCCGACAAGCCTCGTCAACTCGGAGAATCATGAGAAGTTCCTGGAACTGAAGGAATGTCTGAAGTTCATTGGGTTTACACAGGATGTGAGTAACTGTTTCCCTATTTTACTAAGTCCATGGTCAGGATGTTAAGTTTTTAATGAGGCTGTATTACAACATTTTAGATCTATGTTTTCTCTCTTAAATTTCCAAATTATTTTTTTTTTTCCTAAAGCCTCTCTTGGCATTGGGGTTGAACTTCTACAAATAGTTGGGATATGCATTGAGTCTTCATATTTATTATTCTTTTTTTATCATCTGACTTTGACCTTTGACTTTTGACCTCAAGGACCTGGAGAATATATTGTTGATGCTGTCAACTGTCCTTCACCTTGGTGACATTACCTTTACGACAGGAGGTATGAATGACATGGCAGTCATAGTTAACCCTGCACAAGTCGAACTCGGTAAGACAGCAATTTCTCTGTTTGCTATTTCATTAGATGTTCATTTTACTTGTATATTACCGAAATCAAACTGATAAGAATTTTAACATTACAGCACAAAATATGTTTGAATTATTTAATATTTTGTTGTTGTAATGTTCAGTTTTTGTCAAGTTATCCTAATTTCTTATAAAAAGATTGAGTGTTAAGTTGTCCCAATAGATCGTTCATATCCTGATACATACATGTATTTTCAGTTTCCGAGTTGTTGAAGGTCTCTGCTGAGGAGCTTGGATCATCATTTGTATGTGACTACACAGTAACCAGGGGTAAGACTTTTATAACCAATCACAGCCATGCTTGCTTCTAAACCTGACCAATCAAAATGAGTGTAATAATTTAGTAATTATTGAATGTTGTTGAGTAGAATAATTTCAAATTTTGTTCACATTAGAGTTGAATGCTTTGGTCTCTTGAATTGCAATGACTTTGAAAACAGTACTTTTGTCACAACATGGACTTTTTGTCCTTGAACTAACAAAGAGTCAACAATTGTAAGATAGTTGTTGTAAGTTAAGTTACCAGTGGAACAGCTTTAAGTATCAGAAGGCAAAATTATTTACAATATTTATGTGAATTTATCTTTAATGTTTGTAAATGTTTGTAATTTTCTGTGTAAAATGGATATAATGAGGGTTTCAGTGTTGCATGGGATGTAAATATTTGGATATAGGATACACCATACAGTTGTTGACTTAGTTTGAGGTCAACAGATCAGATGACTTGTTAACCCTGAGGTTGTCACTCTGTTGCCCAATTTCACAGAGGAAACACCTGGTTCGAGCTTAGCATATAACATGTATAGATTGAAGAACCAGTCACAATTAATTTGTACTACCAGGGTACTATAAAATATACATATTGACTCTTCTACTTTGAAACATTGTGAAACTACCTGGTAATAGTCAATTTGTTAATAATATCAGTATTTACTGACAATTACTCCAGTGTAATAAGGTCCTTGTTTTAAGTCAAGAGGGAAAAAGACAACGATCAGGAACTTTTGGCCATAGAGTTTAATGTATAGATAATTGTATAAGAAAGTAACGATGAACTCCCAGTAAAATAATTAAGATACAAAATGTAGTTAACAATTTTATCTTTTGTTATGTGAACTTTAACTCCAAATCTATTCCAAATTTAAACTCTTTGTTATATTAGATTATTTTCCCATGACCTTTTTACATTCTGAAATGTTAATTTATACCGTATGTTGTACAGTAGTGACCTTGTGATACACCTGATCTTTTTTACCTTTTTATATGTATCATGTATATGACCTCCCTGACTATTGTATCATGTATATGAACTCTGACCTTTCTGTTTATAATGTATATAACCTTCCTGGCCTTTATGTATAATGAACATGACATCTGACCTTTGTCAAAATAATGTATATAACCTCTGACCTTTCTGTTTATAATGTATATAACCTTCCTGACCTGTGTGTATAGTGTACATTAACTCTGACCTTGATGTATAATGTACTAACTTGACCACCCTGACCTTTGTTTGATTTGCATACTCTACCTGCATGACATTGCATGTTGATATCTGTGCCTGCCTTCTGCATGTTTGTAGGTGAGCAGATTCGGAAGGAGAGAACTCTTCAACAGGCCAGCGACTGTCGCGATGCTTTGGCCAAGTCTATTTATAGCCGAATGTTTAGTTGGATAGTCAATGGTATAAATCAGATGATCCAACCAATGGTTCCGAGGTAATTGATGATACCTTATTAGTACATGTAGTGTTTTTCTGATAAATCAATTGAATCTATAACTAATTACGGTATTCACAGGTAGAAACCTGTGAATATGACCATTTGTTTCTGATTGTGTCCAGTTGATCAAGGTTTCACTAAACATGAAAACTTTAAGATATTAAAAGATTTGATACATTTCATTTAAAGTAAGTTGCAGTTGGCATGGCAACACATAATATCTAATAAATATTGAGATTTGAACCAAAATTAAAAGTGATTGCATAAACTATTTTAACATAAAATTTTAGCAAAAATACTTTCAGACAGCATGACTTTTTCAGAGGTGTATGTATTGAAATTGGGCTATTAGACTGTACAATATTCCATCCTTTGTACAGAGATGGAATTGTAATTTGATGGCATATAATACACTGCACTTATTAAATGGAAATCTCTTGTGATCTATAGATGTTGGATGATCTTGCTTGACTAAATATTACAATATATTGCATGTATTTTGGTGTATGTTCATTTAAATGGTATGTTTTTTTTCACCTTGTAAAGATTACAAATTCTCATTAGGGTCACAAGACTATAACTCACGGTATACTGTTGTCACCATTTCCCTATCCGATGCTAAATTTTCTTTGTATTAAAATATTTCCTCAAATTTCATGTTTAATACGTATACAGTATAATCAAATATATTCAAAACAAAAGAAGAATAAAAGTTTTAAATTTGATTCCAATAATCACAAGTTGCTGATACTGATTTCAAGGAAGCATTTATGTTATTAGTGTTAAACCTGACTGTAAAGGTCACTCCTAGGAATCCTGGCTGTCAAGGTCATTCCATGGAAACCTGGATGTAAAGGTCACTCCAGGGAAACCTGGCTATAAAGGTCACTCCAGGGAATCCTGGCTGTAAAGGTCACTCCAGGTAAACCTGGCTATAAAGGTCACTCCAGGGAATCCTGGCTGTAAAGGTCACTCCAGGTAAACCAGGCTATGAAGGTCACTCCAGGGAAACCTGGCTATAAAGGTCACTCCAAGGTAACCTGGCTGTAAATTAAATTAGGTCACTCCAGGGAAACCAGGCTATGAAGGTCACTCCAGGGAATCCTGGCTGTAAAGGTCACTCCAGGGAAACCAGGCTATGAAGGTCACTCAAGGGAAACCTGGCTGTCAAGGTCACTCAAGGGAAACCTGGCTGTAAAGGTCACTCCTAGGAATCCTGGCTGTCAAGGTCACTCCAAGGTAACCTGGCTGTAAAGGTCACTCCAGGGAAACCAGGCTATGAAGGTCACTCAAGGGAAACCTGGCTATAAAGGTCACTCCAGGGAAACCTGACTGTAAAGGTCACTCCAGGGAAACCTGACTATAAAGGTCACTCCAGGGAAACCTGACTGTAAAGGTCACTCCTAGGAATCCTGGCTGTCAAGGTCACTCCAGGGAAACCTGACTGTAAAGGTCACTCCAGGGAATCCTGGCTGTCAAGGTCACTCCAGGGAATCCTGGCTGTAAAGGTCACTCCTAGGAATCCTGGCTGTCAAGGTCACTCCAGGGAAACCTGACTGTAAAGGTCACTCCAGGGAATCCTGGCTGTCAAGGTCACTCCAGGGAATCCTGACTATAAAGGTCACTCCAGGTAAACCAGGCTATAAAGGCCACTCCAGGGAATCCTGACTATAAAGGTCACTCCAAGGTAACCTGGCTGTAAATTAAAGGTCACTCCAGGGAATCCTGACTATAAAGGTCACTCCAGGGAATCCTGACTATAAAGGTCACTCCAAGGTAACCTGGCTGTAAATTAAAGGTCACTCCAGGGAAACCTGACTACAAAGGTCACTCAAGGGAAACCTGGCTATAAAGGTCACTCCAGGGAAACCTGACTACAAAGGTCACTCCAGGGAGACCTGTCTATAAAGGTCGCTCAAGAGAAACCTGGCTATAAAGGTCACTCCAGGGAAACCTGGCTTTTGTAGGCAGATGTGATAATTATGAAATATATTTATCGGGAACTGAAACAAAGGGCCATTATACACAGATATATGTGTTATATACAGATGGCAGGTTTGACTGTAATCCTCACTCTGATCGCTAATACCGCCACACTGACAAAAAATAGTGTTGCATGATTGCATGAAGAATTGTGGTGAACATCTCTACCTGTGTATGATTTAGTATACATGTATCTGTAATATTGTGCAGAATTATAGGTTTTAATCTGGTATAATACAAAAGTCCAGGATTTAATTATCAAAAATAAACACTGTATGTACTGTTATTTTCCACAGAGTATGAACCAGATTTTATGTCCTCATTGGTCACATTTAATACCCTGGATATTTCTTGCAGGGAGGATCCATTACTTGTGGGTATCCTGGATATTTTTGGGTTTGAAAATTTTTCCAGGAACAGTTTTGAACAGGTATATATTAATTTATCATTTATTAATTGTTTGAAAATATTTTCAAAATCATGTATGCACATACTTACAAGATGCACAGTTGGACTACAGACCCATACATGTGTGAATAAAAACTCCATGTCACAGCATTGTGATGTCAGAATTCATTAACAGTAGATCAAGACCCAGACTTTAGCAGTGTCTTTTACAGGACTCTCATTGATATTGCTGAAGTGATAAGATCTGCTGCTTGATTAACGGACTTAGAGTTCTGTAAGACGAAATGATGAAAACATCAATATCTTTGGCCGTTATCATATGTGAGTTGATATATCTATAGATGTAATTGTAAGCAAATGTAATCTTTCATAAAGATTTAGTTTCAGCAGGTTGTAATACATGGTTGCAAGTTAGTTATCAGCTTTTTGAAGCCTGAGCTTTCAACGTTGTATTTTTTAGACTTTTGTCTACTAGATCATAAGAAAACCTCCATGTGTACATTATTGTATTGGATAAATTTGATCCATTTCAGGTGTGTATAAATCTGGCCAATGAACAGATGCAAAATTACACCAATGAACACATCTTTTACAAAGAACAACAGGACTGTCTACAAGAAGGCGTCCCATTGGTGGATTTTGACTACAAGAGTAACCAGTCTGTTCTGGATACTTTCTTTGAGGTTGGTATCTAACCAATAACCAAGAGGCCAAGGGACTTGATATTGGGCCTGTAACATGCTGGGGTGAAGGGCTAATGAGTTTGTTCAAATGAACGACCTTGACCTTCATCAAGGTCACATGGGTCAATTAGGCTAAAATCTTCAAACAACTTCTTCTCAATAACCGAGAGGCCCATGGACTTAATATTAGGCCTGTAGCATGTTGGGGTGAAGGGCTACGAAGTTTGTTCAAATGAATGACATTGACCTTCTTTCAAAGTCACATGGGTCAAATAGGCTGAATTCTTCAAACAATGATTTCTCGATAGCAAAGAAGGACTAGAAAATTTATTGACATGAATAAAGCTAGCCTCACTGATATTTGAATAAAGTGTAAATCAAGTTGTTGTAGAGCCAGGTGAGCGATACAGGCCCATTGGGCCTCTTGTTTTTTGTAATTTCTTAAGAATTATGACCCTTTTGATTTAAACGATTTGTGGAGATGTGTTTATGTATTAATTTATTGTTTCTGATTGTTCTGGTAATTTCTTTTCTTTTTTGAAGAAACACACTGGAATCTTGGCTATTTTGGATGAAGAAAGTTCATTCCCCAAGGCAACAGATCGTTCCTTGGCAACCAAGCTTCACCAGGGTCCAGGTGTGTAGAGCATAGCATGGGTGATTATGTATAATGTATGGTGGAGATGTCCACACTATTTAGTTTCAGGTCATTTTGATATTAAATACAAAATTAGTTACCTACAGGTAAGAGGAAATCTGTATTATAATACAGAAAAAAACCTGTATTAAGAGACCACCTTTGCTAAATCATCATCTGTGTTAAGAGACTTCCTACAGCAGATTACAGAACTGAAATTCTGCCACATTTTCTTTCCAAAGTTGCACCCAAACTACGAAATTTATATTGCCTTCAGTTATGTGATTGATAAACCATTTTTACCAGGAAAAAAGTTCCGAGATGTATACAAGTCACCTAAAAACATGGGAGCGGTGTTCACAGTGGTACATTATGCTGGTGCTGTGTCCTACGACCTGCTGGGATTCCTGGACAAGAACCGAGACACCTTACCGAATGCTGTCACATACATATTGAAAAGTATGTAATTAGTAACAATTTTTTTCTGTTACTTATGGGTTGTGGTCGTGGAATATGAAATATTGCTGTTTTTTAAAAAGAATTATTTAATGAATATTGACTGATAAAGAAGAAAAATAGTTTGTTTGCATGTCATATCTCTTGGTATGTTTAAATACGTCAGTTGCAGTAATGCAATTGCACAGTCTACATTGTAAACTCAGCAACTGCTGTTATAAATCTGCACAAATGCTGATTTGAGGTTGCTACATTCTCCAAATCCTCGTTTACCTGATCACCTGCTCCTAATGCAAAGTAGGGTAATTAAGTGTGAACTTTGATTCCATTTCTTTGAATATCCACACCAAGGAACACAGAGACAGCCATGTAGCACTCCATTTCAACTTCCAACTTTCACATTTCAAACTGGAAATGCTGGGAATACTACTGGTTACACCAACTCTTTACCATGACACCACTAGGGAGCAATGTCCAAGGGTAATAGTTGTATCCTACTAGATACACCAACTCTTTACCATGACACCACTAGGGAGCAATGTCCTAGGGTAATTGTTGTATCCTACTAGATACACCAACTCTTTACCATGACACCACTAGGGAGCAATGTCCCAAGGGTAATAGTTGTATCCTACTAGTTACACCAACTCTTTACCATGACACCACTAGGGAGCAATGTCCAAGGGTTACTGTTGTATCCTACTAGATACACCAACTCTTTACCATGACACCACTAGGGAGCAATGTCCAAGGGTAATAGTTGTATCCTACTAGTTACACCAACTCTTTACCATGACATCACTAGGGAGCAATGTCCAAGGGTAATTGTTGTATCCTACTAGATACACCAACTCTTTACCATGACACCACTAGGGAGCAATGTCCAAGGGTAATTGTTGTATCCTACTAGATACACCAACTCTTTACCATGACACCACTAGGGAACATGTCCAAGGGTAATTGTTGTATCCTACTAGATACACCAACTCTTTACCATCACACCACTAGGGAACATGTCCAAGGGTAACTGTTGTATCCTACTAGATACACCAACTCTTTACCATGACACCACTAGGGAGCAATGTCCAAGGATAATAGTAGCATCCTCAGTCAGTCATAGTATTCAATATATCACTTCTGCAAAACCATTAACTTGCTTAGAAGGCCACATTTGTCAAGATACCGCCTGCATTAGGAGATTCCCTTTGTAAAGAGAGCAATCATGTTAACAGGAAAAACGTTTTACAGACACACTTTAAATGTTTTGGAAAATTATTTCAAGTTTTCATTAACTATAGATATACTTATTGTCACTCTCTAAACTTAAGAATATTGTTGAGGTTTTGAATTGTTTGAAAATAATTTTCGTCAATAAGAGTTGTTCCCATTGACCCTGTTTACAGCTAGTGAGAGTCTGCTCATCAAGGATCTGTTCCAGTCCCGTGTGACCAGGACAGGGTCCCTAGCTCCAAGTGGCCGACAGCAGAGGTCACGAAGGGGCACAACTGTCAAGTCTCCATTTGAATTCTTCAAGAAAATGAAAGGAGGGAAAACAGACAAGGTGAAAAAAAGACCATAACATCCAGTTTGAATTGATATTTTGTTTGTTAACAAGTTTATTTTGTCATGATGTTTTTATTTTGTGTATCAGAAATGTATAATTGTGATATTTTACAGAAACCCAGAGGTCCGATGATGTCTGTCGAGAGAAAGGGACCAGCGACTATGGCATATCACTTCAAGGTCAGAATGAGAATGAAGACTTTTTTGATAATGGAATGCAAAAAATGTACTCTGGTTGTAGAATACAGGATAGATACTGAAATAACTTGTGCACAGCATACATAGTCTCGTGTGGTCTACATTCAAAATCATAACGTGATTGATCAAAAATACTCTTGTTTCAAATTAAAGAATTAAACTGAGTTTTTTAGAGGAGTTTCAGTTTGGTTTTGAAATTTGTCAATTACAGATTAAATAATGTAATAAACATGTTTTTTTAATGTATAGACTGATATACATAAAACCAATTTATGGTTCAGACATTGAATTCCTTATGTAATTTAATCCGTAAATATTTTAATGAGTAGATAATTTTGAACATATTATCATCACCATCTTGTTTAAAAAAAAACAGAAATAAGAAAATTTTCTCCATTGGCCTAATTTTTTTTTATTCTCTTTCAGAATTCTCTTAATGATCTGATGACCAAGATCCAGTCAGCTAAACCACAAATCATCCGATGTATTCGTCCAAACACCACAAAGACTGCCATGTTGTTTGTCCCAGAGTATGCTCTCGCCCAGCTGCGGTATACTGGAATCGCAGAAACAATCAAAATTAAAAAATTTGGTTATTCCATGAGAATCCGATTCCACGACTTCTTATTGAGGTACATTATTACTCTGGTTTTTGATAATTTGAAAAATTTAAAAACATTGTTTGTTCAATATATTACTCGGATTACTGACTACCTACTTTCTTTCATGTTCAATATTTCTCGAATTACTAACTACCTACTTTCATGTTCAATATTTCTCGAATTACTAACTACCTACTTTCATGTTCAATATTTCTCGAATTACTAACTACCTACTTTCATGTTCAATATTTCTCGAATTACTGACTACCTACTTTCATGTTCAATATTACTCGAATTACTGACTACCTACTTTCTTGTTCAATATTACTAGAATTACTAACTACCTACTTTCATGTTCAATATTACTCGAATTACTAACTACCTACTTTCATGTTCTATATTACTCGAATTACTAACTACCTACTTTCATGTTCAATATTTCTCGAATTACTGACTACCTACTTTCATGTTCAATATTACTCGAATTACTGACTACCTACTTTCTTTCATGTTCAATATTACTCGAATTACTGACTACCTACTTTCATGTTCAATATTACTCGAATTACTAACTACCTACTTTCATGTTCTATATTACTCGAATTACTAACTACCTACTTTCATGTTCTATATTACTCGAATTACTAACTACCTACTTTCATGTTCAATATTACTCGAATTACTGACTACCTACTTTCATCTTCAATATTACTCGAATTACTGACTACCTACTTTCTTTCATCTTCAATATTACTCGAATTACTGACTACCTACTTTCATGTTCAATATTTCTCGAATTACTAACTACCTACTTTCATGTTCAATATTTCTCGAATTACTAACTACCTACTTTCATCTTCAATATTACTCGAATTACTGACTACCTATTTTCATCTTCAATATTACTTGAATTACTGACTACCTACTTTCATGTTCAATATTACTCGGATTACTAACTACCTACTTTCATGTTCAATATTTCTCGAATTACTAACTACCTACTTTCATGTTCAATATTACTCGAATTAATGACTTCCTACTTTCATGATGAAATTAAGGGGTATATAATGGAATTACATTGTCTGTTTAGCTGTCACTCTATAGACAGAATCCTGTCAAACTAACTCCTAAAATCTTTGTTTAAACCATGTATACCTGTACTTATTTTGTTATTTTATGGGAGTTATGCCCCTTCCTGCGAAATGATAAGCAGAATCTTGTCTGATTGTTACCAGTCCCTGTAGATATGATATGAGATTGTAATCTATATCAACGTTTCAATAATTTTCTATCATTGTTATGCCTCTTCTATTGATATCCATGTATAAGATTCTCTGGAGGAATGTAAACTTTCTATTTCTGCTAATGCTATGTAATCTTGATACAGCTTATCTCTATTTTAAGTGATTGCATCCTTTACTCACATTTCATTTCTGTGATTTTTGGAGGAGTTATGTCCCTTAAATAAGTTACATGTTATATGGACAAACGGTGCGACATGATGTCTGTCTACAATAACCTGTAATATATTGTGTGATGATGACTATTTAAACTTTCAGTGATTTAATTCCTTTTAATAACTATCATTATTATAGCAGCATTTATATTTACATTAATTACGAATTTATCATCTTATGCAGATTGTAATTTGATTTCAACTGGTAGAGGGTTTCAAACATTAACAACAGTGTAAACTTTGAGTTGAATAGCTATTTTGATTTTGAGCTTTTATCTTGTAGCAGTAATTTATCATCTGATGCAGATTTTAATTTGATTTCAACTTCGTAGAGGCTTTCAAACATTACCAACAGTGTAAACTTTTATTTGAATAGCTATTTTGATTTTGAGCTTTTATCTTGTAGCAGTTTTTCTGTAACTGTAGAACTATACTAAAATATGACATATATAGGTAAAAAGAATGTCAGATGGTTAACATTGTTGTTATATAGTAATTAATGATAAGATGATTATGTGTGATTACAAAAGGTACCACACCCTGACAGTCTGTCTCCTGCCACAACACAGTATGATACCAGACCTGGACAAATGTAAACACATCTTACTTTGGTGTCAACTGTCAGAGGCCAAGGACAAGTACAAGGTAAGGGGGGTGTTGTGTGGGAGTGAGGTGGGGCGAGGTGAGGTGGGGCGTGGTGGGGTGAGGTGAAGTGAGGTGGGGTGAGGTGGGGCGAGGTTGGGTGGGGTGAGGTGGGATGGGGTGAGGTGGGGCGAGGTAGAATGAGGTGGGGTGAGGTGAGGCATGGTGGGGCGAGGTGGGGTGGGGTGGGGTGGGGTGGGGCGAAGTGGGGCGAGACAGGGCGAGGTGAGGTGGGCGGGATGGGAGACCACACCTTAAATTGGTGATCTGTTTCCTGCCACAATACAGTATGATACCAGACCTCAACAATCTTACTGAGGTGTCTCATATGATTTATAACATGTACAATAATGTATGTAAGACAGCTTACACTTATACAAGTTGCCAGTTTTAACCATATTCAAAATAAACATCGGTAAAATACCAAATTTGTTTTGCACCCACCAGATAACTTGATTGCATCATGTAGTCATTATACATTGTAGGTGTTCCATCTTTAACTGTGCTTAGTTGTAGCAGTCTATATATACAGGTATTGTCAGAATCCTTTATAATGCCAAAATTATTCAAACAATGGCAGAATAAAAGGTTTAATTGTACTGGCCTTATGAATGAGAAATATAATTATATTTGTGTGTATGTACATGGTACTATTATCGTTGTGGCTAATATGATTAGGTTTATAATATCATATACAGCTGTGTGATGTGTTGTCTGTGCTTCAACATTCTATTCCACCATAGATACCGTAATACAAGACCAATGTTCTATCATTCATGCAGATCGGAAAAACAAAGCTATTCATGTGTGAACGACACTGTACCCGTCTGGAGGAGGGGGAGGTAACTCTCCGAAGGAGAGTGACCATCGCACAAGCAGGTTAGATTGTTCCAGAATTTATTGGTGTTTGTTAAGATCAGTATTTCAGTTAGGAATTAGCTTCCATGTCTCTGACGAAAAGTATTAATTAAAAAAATTAATTGACATGAAAAACATGACGACATTAAAAGCATGATTGTCTAGTTACAAACTTGATTTTCTTATCTAGATTTAGGTACCAAGGTACTTTCTTTCTGTGCTCATGATCATGACCTTGAAAATTTCTGCCAAACAATACACCCAATAAAAATTAAGTTTTATTTTTATTATATAATTACAACATTATTAAATGAACAATGAGTCAGTCTTGATATGAAATATTTTCTTCAGGTTTGTACCTGATAAGTATATAATTATGTGGAATCAAATTCATATATATCACAACAAATTATGCATTGCCTGTGTGACATACTTTTCAATCTAACACTCTGTCACATTTATTAGATACTGGTAAATGATCGGTTAAGTCACCAAAAATGTGTTTTCATAGAAATATCATTCATATAATACATAGCTGGTTGTGATGTGCATCAAAATCTATTTACATAAGTATTTCAATTTAGTGCCGTGTTGTTTAGGAAAATTCAAATAAAGGTTTAATATGAGACTTTTCTAAACTTAATTGTATTGTACACACTGTTACAGTTGTGCGTGGATTCCTTGCCAGAAGAGGGTTTAAAACACTCAAAATACAAATCCAGCAGAAACAGGAAATGGAAATTTCCACCTTCTGCCACCAGATGGCACTCCATCAAGATCAACTGTTGTCATGGTTACAAATTATTAACACTGAGGATGACAAGAGACAGCAGCAGAAGCTGAAAACTGATGAGTGAGTCAAATTTATTTTAATTTGATATAATATCACATCCGTTTGTAAAAAAAGAAATGTGAACTTTATTTGAGAAACAAGTTATAACACTCTTGTTGACCCAGATGGGAGCATGTGAGGGGTCTTATTGTGGGAGGAAGCCAGAATAACTGGAGAAAACCCACATGGTCGGGTAGGTGACACCATACCTTTACATGTACGATCTGGGAATCGAACCCTGGCCAGTTAGGTGAAAGCAAACTGGTGTGTTATCACTGTGCCTTTTCAGCTGTAGCACCCTGTAGCACCCTGTAGCACCCTGTAACACCCTGTACCACCCTGTACCATGCTGTACCACCCTGTACCACCCTGTACCACCCTGTACCACCCTGTACCATGCTGTACCACCCTGTACCACCTTGTACTACCCTGTACCACCCTGTAGCACCTGACCACCCTGTACCATCTGACCACCCTGTAGCACCCTGTAGCACCCTGTAGCACCCTGTAGCACCCTGTACCACCCTGTACCACCCTGTACCACCCTGTACCACCTGACCACCCTGTACTACCCTGTACCACCCTGTACCACCCTGTACCACCTGACCACCCTGTACCACCCTGTACTACCCTGTACCACCCTGTACCACCCTGTACCACCCTGTACCACTCTGTACCACCCTGTACCACTCTGTACCACCCTGTACCACCCTGTACCACCCTGTCCCACCCTGTACCACCCTGTACTACCCTGTACCACCCTGTACCACCATGTACCACCCTGTACCACCCTGTACCACCCTGTACCACTCTGTACCACCCTGTACCACCCTGTACCACCCTGTAGTACGCTGTACCATCCTGTACCACCATGTTCCACCCTGTACCACCCTGTACCACCATGTTCCACCCTGTACCACCCTGTACCACCATGTTCCACCCTGTACCACCCTGTACCACCCTGTACCACTCTGTACCACCATGTTCCACCCTGTAGCACCCTGTAGCACTCTGTACCACCCTGTACCACCTGATCAGCTGTCGCTGATATTACAGATTATATCGGCGATGTACAGCTGTTGATGATATTACAATTTATATCGGCAATGAGAGTAAGAAGTCCTCAACATTTTTTCTGCACCTTCATTGTTTTTTTCTCATATCCCAAATATTTGAGATTTACTGATTATTTAAGATTACTTTGCTATTTAATTAAAATGTAAAAAATATATATAATTTGGGGGTTCAAACTGTGAGTTTGTAACTAACATACAGTGCAGGCCGTAGGAATGAACACAAAGTCACCATGTGCCGGCGTTTGATTTTCTATTCAAAGGGTCAATCACCGCGACTTATCACCCTAAATCCCTATCAGGGATCATGAAAACGGCGTCATCGCGATCCCCGGTGGTAATGTGTTCATCAAAATCCGCGGTGATCGTTTCTCCGCGAAACATCAAAGCAATTTGTCCGCCGCGAATCCTGATGATGCAGCCCCGGAGGGCCAAGATTACATTCAGCCCTCGGTTTTACCTGTGGTGGTGTGGCTCTCAGTTGACCATTATCGACCCTTATCGTTGTACGTGTACCGATTTTTTTACCGCTAGCAGTCGAGACGATTGGTAGATTTTGTGACTTACATGCAAGTGTCCTATCCCTAATGTAAGACTCGAATTTGAAGTGATACGGTTCTCCGTGACGATCATGGGTATAACTAAATAAAAAAAACATCTGGATACCGTATAGTGAGTCTACGAAATTCCCTTAACGTCTCAATTGCTGCTGTTGGTAAATGATGTGGTTTAAATGATCTGCAATTCAATACTTGTATATAGGCCTATGCATTTAGTCACTACTGATTTAGCTGACCTGTTTATAGATGGCGCTTTGTGCATGACCTCAGATGCCATGACCTCGGAGAGGCCACATAAGGGGCTCGTTATTTAGTGAAAGATCTCGGACTTATTTTTACGTGATCTAGCAAAGTCCTTAATTGCATAATTTAGTCATCACACATATCTGAAGTATCTAGCTAGTAAGGTGTCTGTTTGAGAAATTGATCCATATACGTGTACAACCTGTGACGGATGAGAAGACGATAAACCTTGATAA
The DNA here is from genome assembly GCF_902652985.1 of Pecten maximus. Taxonomy (NCBI): domain Eukaryota; kingdom Metazoa; phylum Mollusca; class Bivalvia; order Pectinida; family Pectinidae; genus Pecten; species Pecten maximus. The sequence continues at coordinate 16,661,765 of NC_047028.1, forward strand.
GATCATTATTTGTCCTCGCGGGGACATAATGTATGTTTTTTGTTTGGTAATTGTTTGAAGAAAACCAAATTTTATCCTGAATAATATAGCTTATAATTATTTCGTCTGACTTTTTGTAGCGGGTTTCATACATAGACTGTACAATTATTTAAACATTTCGTAGTTTAAATACACGACTTAAAGACGTATTGTGTTTTCTTACTATCATTATTATCAGGGACGATTCCGGCATGGCTAATAGCATAGACATACACTTGGGCGCATTCAAATTACCGATAGATATAGAAATCCATGCTCATATTTTCCAAACTATATATACAGTAGTTAATCAACTTCATTATTTCATTAACAGCCAAATTGTCACAGCAAAATCATTATGCGAGGTCTCTTTTTTTTCGATTACATGCATGATTGGAATCTATGTGTGTATACTATAAATGTTGTGTATATTGTTAAATGGAAATTGTCAAATAGATATTGTTTGAAATACATAGACTACAGAATGATGTGTATGTATAGTCCGATGTGCTCTCTTTATTGTGCGAAAACAATACATTGGTGTATGTAATAAAGAAATCTATAAAATACATTTTAACATATTTCAATTAATTATAAGCATAACATGGGAATCTTTCCCGTCCCTTTTATTTTGGAAGCAAAACAAAATAACGTACTAACAAAACAGACGTCACCATTACGATCAAGACCTAACGTCCAAACAATATGAACTATTTCGTCCTTTCTCTATCTATAGACCAGTCTATTTTACGTCCAACGAAGCCTGATGATAGATCATGTAATTTGAAATTTTCCATTGAACTGGTAGGTAACAAAGGCGTTCCAGAAGAAAATATTTACCTTCTGTGAAGAGAATGTCGGAGATGAGTATATAATAGATATATTATATCATTATCGTGGTTTTGTTTTACCGCAATCATTGAAAATTCGCTAGGAAATAATATATTCCAAATCATTACCGTTTAAAACCAAATGAAATCAAACTGAATGATCTATTAAACGGTCATACTTATAAATGAGTTATAAATGGTGTATCATTATTTTCTAGAAAAAAATCTCTATATCGCGAATATAATCATAATTGAAGTTAGTGAAAGCGATATAGATTAATTCTCTATACACAGAACAATTACATGCCGTGTAATTACCGTTATAGAAATGTTTTCGCCAACTGTTAACACCTGTCAATCACATATTTTAATTACAAAAGAGAGTATACCTGTTTCGCAATGACCCCATCGGACCCCTATGGTTTTTTTTACCTGAGGGGAGTATATGTTGTTATCCAGAAGGATTTTAGGCTGTAGTTGGTCGATGTCTACTACCTGTATCTCACATCTTACTGTAGGATTTTTTTTTAAATAAATAAATGAAATTACACGTTTTAAATCGCAACAATTAGTGTTCGTGTATTATCTCAATAATTAATAACAAATACACGGGATAACAGCTACCGTAATTATTTAAGTAAATATAAACTAAATATTGTGAAATTATACCCTTATGTTTTGGGCGACACTCTCATAAATCCTAGCGTAAGACTTTTTTACAGCCAATTAATTAGACAATAGATTGCTGGGATACTTGCATCGAATGGGGTGGACAGTTTACCTGATGACACACCATAATCAGGTACAGCCTACTATAGCTCCGCCCACATACTCTCAGATTTGTTGCCACAGGTGTGATTGACATGTCTAGATGAATTTTACTAAGGACATCGTCGAAGTTTTAATCGTTTGCTGATGTCACTGCACGTTCATGAAATTAATGTAAAGGCTATAAGCAGACATATAGATTCGCTTGTTATCGTACATTGATTGATATATTTAATCAGAAGACTTACTTACGGTAGCTGTTATCCCGTGTACAATAGCAAACTCGTAGAGACTCGGCAAAAATCAGACACTGCAGATCGTTAGTACCGACCGCAGTGTGATGTAATTAGGGTGCATGTGATTATTTATTTATTACCATATGTCGTTCAATTAACGCATTAAAATCACAGACACATTGTTGACTTGAACATTACAATAAGCAGACATCTGTCTCCGGCCGTATCTTCATCTGTGTATCATTGTCGTGGTCATTTATTTGCTACATAAAATACTGTGTTATCGGACATAAACATAATATGTCGTTACTAAAACCAAAGACATATACATGTCTCTGCTAAAACATATATATCATGTGGCATAAAACTTAGTTGTTGCTAGCCACATCGTCATTCACAATATAAAAGCGGTACGCATTCAGATATTTTCATTTATATTTATAACGTACCCGCATGTGAGCCCACAGGCGCTTGCATAGAAAATATTACTTTCATTTTTTTATATGACAGTGGTATGTGTAATCTGTTAGCGCCTGTGGTAGGACTGTGATCTAAAGTTTTCTGGCTGCAGTTCAAAGGAACCTTGCAACTTACCTGTGATAAAAATCACGACTTACCTGGCTGTGATCGGGTGACATGCTGACAAACGGTGATGAGTACACAACTAAATTCACACATGTTCCTAATAATTTGATAGTTGTGTAATTGTCTGTAGCTAATGTCAGGTATCAAACGTCATTTTTTTCAGCGGTATTATCAAGCACTAGCAGGAAAATCAAAACCGAGAATAATATGCATAGAAAAAAATATTGGGAGAAAGATCCTATGGTGGGTTAATTTATGTACAGTAAAACTCGGATAAGTCGAAGTCGACGGGACCGAGCAAAATATTCGTGTCCGTTTGTATACGGAGACAAAACACCCGACTATCATCGTTTGTGTGCATGCAGAACTGGTGCTTGATAACATAGTCGAAAATAAGCAATAAATAATAACAAAGAGATTAATTAATTGTACATGATAACACTTATTCCTTTATCTAATAAACAATATTGTGCATAGTTACAGATCAAAACAAAGTTCGTGCGTAAAATCATCTTTGACATAGATACGCGATTTACACACGGGAGTCGTACAATGACAGCATGTAAAAATATTGGGAGAAAGATCCTATGGTGGGTTAATTTATGTACATGTCTGTGATATTTAAATAAGACACACTAAAAAAAAAATCCTCATCCTTGCACATGTTTCACTTTGTATCCCTAAATGATCGTTTCTTTAAATATCGTTATTAATAATACCGAAGACAAGTTTACGTTCTTTATACTAAGCCTTTCGGCTCAACTGTAGGCATATGAATATTCGAGGTACGGACAAACCCCCCCTCCCCGGACATTAGCCCCTAGGACAAAAGGCCCTTCACACTAATATTCATAGTACAAATGTATAACAAAATTATTGATCACTTTAGCCACATATTATTCATTGTTTTGTTAATTTTACGGGAGAAGTCGTTTATAAGTTGGTAAAATTTGCTGACTAATCCCTTTGTCATTTCTGTATATCAATAAAATATGTTTAAACTTAAACTACAAAACGTGTACAGTGGACCCGCGATAATCCGGACGCCGATAGTCCGGAAAACTCACAGTCCGGACGGAAATGCACGGGAACGGATTTCCGTAACGTTATTTGTACTCACCAGTCCGGAAATTCGGATTCCGATTCCGGAAGCCCATTTTGGGAACGGAGCGTACTTTTCATTAGCAAATTTCCCTCAATAATCCGGACAATTTTTTCACCACGAGGAGAAAAAAAAGTCGGGGCAAGTCACCCGTGTCGACAGCTGTACAGACTATCGCTTGACACTGTGCGTAGTCAATAGCGACCGCTGCCAGGTCATAGCCCCGGGTGTTTACCTGTGTTACAATGCGTAGCTTTTGTTTTTATAACGGTACATTGCTTTTTCTCTACGACCTAAATGTTACAGTATTAAAGGATTTTATAGTATAGCCTGGTCTTGCTTTTTTCAACTTGACGTACAATATCTATGATAGTTATTTTACAGACGGCAACTTTTATAAGAACACACATTGCTATTTCGTAGTTAGTAAGAATTTATGCACAAACATACAGTGCGTGATACGATAATTAATCAATCTCAAATACATGTAATAAATTTATGATCGGTAATTAACATCATTAACGCTTGTATTTGGTAAACATGGATATCGGCTTGTAACACCGTTACGTGAAACGACGACTCATTGAAAGATGCACGTTATTAATTACATACACATTTACGTATTACGCAGTGATCACAAGAACTGGGTTGATTACACACAAATTAGTCAATAGTCGTCTCATACTTAATTAATTATATAAGCGTCACATTGTTAAGTGAATACTGGTTTAATAATTATCGGACATCTTGGGTAGTTCTCGCTGGTGTCGCGTACTTTTAGATAGATAGCTTGGGGTTTCTGGTACGTAAAAATCATTAAAAAAAACATGGACTGATGGTAAGTTGTAAAATCCGGGTCTTTTATTGTATACATATATACCCTTACACATAGTGATATGTGATTATATACATGTATATAACAATTAATTTACTATTTACATCATGAACAATATCCTATCATAGATTTGTGCTGGAATTGCACATACAGACAATTCAACTACTAATAAAAGTAATACAACATATGTATGAGAAACATTATATGACTATACATAATTATTGGTTATTAAGCCATTCTAATTTTCTCTTCCTTGCAAATTTAATATATTTAGCAAGATTTGAGATATCATTTCTATTATTTCTTATTAACAGCTCTATTAATTTGAACATGCTAGGTTTTCATAAAAGTATGAGGTTTAATGCATTTCTTTCGTAATTAATACAAATAAGGACAATTTAAGATGAGATGAAATTGAATGGAGTGAAAATAGCCTTCATAGCGTAATTGACTTGATTACGTGGTGGTCTTAAAGTGTACCCGTAACGATTTGCTATTTCAAGTTTAAATGTGATTTAGGATGAAACTAAAAATGCTGAAAGGCCGACTTTCACAGCGACTTTAGTTTTAGAGTAATTGCGATTTTTCTCGAACCCAGAGCCGTTGACTATGTTTCGGTGACCTGTGACCTCAGAGGTTTAATGGGATCAGAGCCGTCATATAGGAAATATATATAGAAACACGTGCCTGCAATTAATGCGAATGAGACAACAATAATGAAAGTGCTGAATAAACTTTTTGACTTATATTTGTGAGTTAGTTAATAACAAATGTTACCGAAACCAGGGGCATATAATCTTCTATTATAACGTGCCATATACAACATGTAACATCTTATTAATTTTCTATTATAACGGGCCAAATACAACGTGTATCATTTTACTCATTTTCTTTTATAACAGGTCGTATATAACATGTAAAATTTGAATAATTTTCTATTTTAACGGGTCGCTGTAACATGTATGGCATTTGAATAATGGGCCGTTTATAACGACTTACATCATATAGCCTTTATTATGAGGGCATTTGCGGATTGTTACATACCAATATTGATTTCGGTTATAATACTTCTAGTAACAGAAGTTTAAAATACAATTCATACACGATGTGAAATAAAAGTTAAAAAATTGGAATTTTTATTAGCCAAAACAGCAATAGATATGTTGCAAATACACTTGAAGATATCGTTATTTGTGATTTTCGGAAAGATTCATAGAGTAAATTTTCAACATCGTAGGTTTATGAATGAGGCAACTTAGGTTAATCATTCTATAGACAAACCTTTAAGATACATTTTTTTTCGCTTGAAAGGAAAACGAAACCCACTGAATTCCAAAAATAATATGTTTGATTTCAACAACCTAAAAATGCATTCCCTGTAGTAACACGCAATTCTTAATAAAATTCAAGCTCAATTTACGTACAACATGTGAAAGTATATCTTCGGAACTTTTTTGAAGTACATAGAAACCAAACGCGAGAACTCACAAGAATTATCGGCGTGTGCCGATTAGAACACCAGACACATGTAGTGCAGTGACAGGTGTGACGAGCTTGTGGATCATAATTTCACACCTGGTAATTGTTTACCGGTTATACTAACCCACTCAATTCGTAATTCTCCGAACATGTTTCTAATCTTCTAAAGTCCTGTTTTAAGTGAAGATATGACTTGTGTCCCACGAATGGAAAGTAAAACCACAATGATCTCGATCACTTCATAATAATGACACAATAACAAAACAAAAAAGAAATATAATGATAATAAAAAAAGAAATAAATAAAATTTGAAAAATTCATACACGAAAATTATTGCGAGTTAATAAGTATGTTTTCTATATATATATATATAACGGAGCGAAAATGATGGTTTTAATAAGAACCTATACTATGTACCTGTACATAAAGTATCAATTATATTATAATTGTTGCGAATCACTTTTATTCAATTTCAATGACAACGATCATATAAAAATTATATCTTTCTCAAGAATGTAATCGTCCGTTATCCCTGAGACCATGACATGTAAAATACCCTCGGGATAAAATCTGTGTATGTAGAAGTTTGTTGCAGGCTCCAACACTGGTATTCATACGTGAGAGATTTAGTCTATTGTAGATCATGATGATTATAATATATTACTTTCTGAATTAAGTGTTCTCCATGACTTGAAGCGTGTTTTGTATAGAATATAATGCATAGATTTTATCTCGGTACTCGGCCAACCGATTTTGATGTGGTTCGCGACATCATTCTTTGGTTTTTACAAAAAATACCATGTTTGAATATCGTTTTTTTGTTCTTGGTACACTTTAACACGGAGTTTCACCACGTCAACATTTGAACACCAAGAACTTTAACTCTGTACATGTACCACTTGTGATATATACTGAAATGAATAAAGTTTTATATACATGTATGACTAAAAACAAACACATTTTATGTAAGATATTTTATGTAAGATGTTTTTAGAGAATGCAATGAACTTTCAAAATACATGTCAAATACAATTTATATAATTCATATATATTCATAAATATATATGATCTCTAGCAATATAGTCTTTGGAAAAAACATTTGATTGTGTCACATGGATTATAAAATAGAGAAATGCTTTAACATCTTAATATTTAAATCACACGCTTCAGAAAAAAAAGACGTTGAAATTTTATTGTTATCACATGAACAAATCAGCAAATATGTTTTTTATCTTCTAAAAACCACCGTAATGTCTTTTAAATAATGTTAAATAAATATAATGTTTATTATCAAAAATACCAAAGAAACTGTGGATGTAATACCATGTACTGACTTTCGTATACGTGAAGTATCACTATCAAAATGGAGATCATTTACAAATCGTGTGCTTTTAACATGCATCTTATTGCCGTACTCAACAAGACTAACACCGTAACTTTCTGATAGCAAAGCTTTAAAAGAATAGTTATCATTTATTTGCAAATATATTTATCTGTAAAAGATTGATACATAGTAATAACAAGACATTTCGTAACTGTCTTGTAAATCTTACCTGTGCACGGAGAATGACTTGTCAATCATTCTTATCAACCAATGAAATACGCGCAAAGCCTTTCCGCGGCGTTTGATTGACAGCAACAATGCTCACTGAGGTGTGACGAACTTCAGTGTCATCTGCTTTGTATAAGGTCACTTGTCAATCCAACCGATGAAATTCGTGTACGGCCAGGTACCCATTTCTATTGCGTTTGATTGACAGACAGCCAAGATGGATACTATCCACCAATGACGGCTATCATGTTGATTCATCACAAAATGAAAACGTGTTGTATTCTATAAGACGCTACGTAATAAAATGTACAAGTATTATGATTTTATAAAAATCATTGAAATCACATTTTTGATAGAAACAGTAACCATGAAATAAAGTAAAAAAAAAAATACTCAGTGACATGATATTAATGTGAAGACATGAAACAGCCGGTACATTTAACACCCATATTATATGGATGCCCTAAGATACGATATATTGCAGGTTTTTGACTCTGCAACCAGTATCATTACACATAATAAGTGTTATTCCTACTTTTGATCAGTTTCATAGGTGGAATTAGCCAGAGTTTCTATTGGCCTCCTCTGGCACACTACGATATGAAAACGTGGAATTCTCCGACAGCTGGCATGTGGCATGTCGCTTAGATTTTGGTCCTAATACAATAAAATCGGGAATGACATAACATTTACATATATGGATAAATGAGATATTTATTTACCCCAGTATACCCATTTAGTCCCATCTAGGTGTTTAATTCAGTCCTTATAGACCCTCGCTTTACGCTAGTCAATATTTCATTCTGGATTCGACGCCATGTTGCTAACTATACATTGTAGGTCGCGGTCAGCCTAATTACCTAATCCATGTGCGATGCTACAACTTTTATTTCTATAGATTTTACCGCTTATAATTAAGAAATTATGAATTTTTGAATTTAATATAACAGGTTTTGTGAAATAATAAGCTTAGTTTTCTTGATTTAAACTACGTTAGAAGAAAAACACAATAAATTATATGTGGTCTTTTCGGTCCATTGCGTTCCGATTCGGGTGGTTAGTCGTACTGTCACTTACAAAATGGCAGGTCAACAGCGTGAAATTTTGACTAGCGTAAAGCAAGGGTCTATACTTACGGAATAAAACCAAATGGGTGTTCTGGGGGTAAATACATATCTCATTTATCCATATTGGTAAGATACGTGTGATTTCACACCGGTTTTACTGTATTTACACCTTACATCTTAGCGACACCAAACGGTGACGGAAAATTCCATGTTTTCATAGAGTAGTGCGTTCTGGCCCTTCAGCAGACATGCAAATTATATCCTTACTTGGATGAAAGTTGTTCGAAATGTTCATCAATCCGTGATTCTTACATCTACTACACAAGAAATAACTTCCATCAAATCTACTTTCTTTTACCGGTCAGCGACACACAGCGGAATGTTTACAGTTCTTTATATCTAAATATACTACACATTATCTATGTCCCCTCTAGACTACGACTATAGTGACAAAATAAAATAAAATATCACATATTTTCAAGCTAAGTAAAACTGATGTTTAATTCTACGGCATTTATAAGAGCTGGAAACAATTAAAACCAATGGTAAATGTAAAGTTTCAATTACGTTATACTGTACGTCCCTGGTCACATCGATCATAGCGTTGATAGGTATCAGTTATATACATGTAGTTAGCCTACTCCATATCGATCCATATTACAGGTAAATTTTATCGCATGAGTAAGCACCGATGAGTCCTGCTGATCCACTGTGATTCTCTGTGATCCTCAGTGTCTCGATCGCGGAGGTTCACCGCGGCACGCTTGGTCACCGCGATCTTTGATGATTTAACCCCGGTGATTGATTGGCATAATTGGTCTATCACTAGGAAACACGGTGATTATTTCTCCATGTACACTCGTCACCATAAATCGCGGTGTGGGGGTAGAAGTATTAAAAGCTACGGTCCTTACTGTAGTTTGAATAATTGGGAGTCAAAGGTGTTTTTTGTTGATATCAGAATTTCTAGAAAAAACTCTGCATGACAATTTGCTAACAAAAGTTGTTTACTTTGTTCAGAGTTCGAGAGATATGCAAATCCCTAGAGGAGCTAGACGACTTGCTTGATGTGTACGATGACTTCAATGCTGTGCGTGATGAGACGGAGGAAGTCTTCATAGGTAAGGAAATACTTTCATCCTAAACAGCAAAGTTTCACTCAGTCCCCCAGATGGTCTTAATTGAGAGGTTTCACTGTACTTCATTGTTTTTATCCTTTGTATTTCAGAAAATTAATTTTTTTAAGTGATTCCCTCTTATATGTGACAATGTTTTCCCCTCCCAATGTTATTAATACTATTAATACTATACCAGTTACCAGAACCTGGGTTAAGAGACCACCTGTCATATTTGACCTTTTTTATTGCCTTCCTTGGAAGGTCACATATGACATATTTGAATGTGTTTGATTTTTTTTCATCCATGTGAGGAACTGTCTTCTAACATTTTCATAATTTTTAATGTGTTTCTTCAAATTTATGTGTAGAAGTGGATTTATTTCCACAAAAAGGTGCTTACTGAGTAAAGTTTGCTGTGACTATTCAACCCTTGACTGTTGACAGCCTGTGTAAGTCTGTGATAGTAAAATGTGTTTTAGGGGATAGATTGTACCATTGTCCAATGTCCAGTCAGTGTTTGGTATAATATTTCAAAATCTTCAATCAATTTCATGACCATTGATATTTGGATAATTCTGTTTAAACCTTATCAGAGTTATTTCCCTTTTAATGTTTTTATTGCAATAAGAATAAAAAGTTCTGTCTTCCCAAATAGCAGCTGAAACCATAGAAGGTCGATTTTATAGTATAACATGGGGTATCACATTGCCCTGTGTGAATCATTAGTTTTATAACTTATTAATCTTAAATACTATTTAACCTGCTGATTTGAAAAAAAGATACATGTGGATGAAAACTGTTCTATGTGTAATCCACTGCTGCAGGGAAGGACAATATCTGTAGCTGCAGATTTTCTGACTCCCTATGTAATTATTTGGTTCTGTGATCCTGACTTGATAGACAGCTATGCTTTCTATGACAGTATAATTTAGATTCAGTGAGAATGTAAAATATTAAATATCAGATCAGGTTCTTAGTATGGGAATGATTATCATGAAATAATTGATTTTCTAGAGATGCAAGCTGAAGTAGTAAAAAACAGTTGTGAGAATTTCTGTTGTTAGTTAATGGTGAACTAATGCTTTTTGATGATGATAGTAATCATGTTTTATCCTCCCTAGTCTATCCTCCAAACACATGGTGCCCCAACATCACAGGCTTGTTAGCTTGATAAGTACAAATAGGAAATTATATGTTCTGGCCCCGGGGAACCTGGCATTAAATAGTCAGAAATGTATCAATACAGCAATGTACTCTGCCTGTCCATTAATCACCCTTTTTGGTCTATTTCTCTGTCAATAAGGGTTTCAGGATGCCAACGGCTCATATGGAAATAGTTTTTTCTGGTCTAACATAATGTAACACAGATGAAAAATAGATAATTTTTCTGACATGTTACAGAAACACAGCAAAAGGCAGGGAGTAGAGAAAGCAAAAAATTCAGATCGAAATTTTGTCACGGGCAACCGATCATTTTGCGCTTCAAAGAATCTCTTCACCTGAATTTGAAGACATCAAAGAAAATTCCCTAATTCTCACTTTACCCATCATTAACAGGTCATTGCCTGATACAAACATGGAGTGGGACAATGTTGATCTTTATTTCCCTGAAAATGTCAGGGGAAAAGTAAAGTCACTGTTTATAGAAATAATTCAAAAGGCTAACTAGGTTTTGTTTGGTAACTTGCTGCAGCAGTTGAATCCATTGTGGTCTGGGCCTCTCACAGTGGCCGAGTGGTTAAGGTGTGCTGACACTTTATCACTAACCCTCCACCTTTTGGTCGGGAGTTCGAAACCTACGTGGGGCAGTTGCCTGGTACTGACCGTAGGCCGGTGGCTTTTCTCCAGGTACTCCGGCTTTCCTCCACCTCAAAAATCAAGCATGTCCTTAAATGACCCTGGCTGTTAATAGGACATTAAATGTAATAAATCAAACCAAACCAAAGTCTGCATAGTCATTTCAGTTTGACCTCCTTTACAATTTAAGCATGTAAGTAAAATTGAATTCAATTAAATGTTATGATAATTGATTAAACTGAAAATGAAATATACCTCTCCTGAAATTGAAAGTTATCATGTTTAAATAATGTAATATGTACATTGTATATACATATCTAAACCGATATTTCTTTCTCAAAAAAAAAAAGAAGTGGATTATGGTTTACTAGATGCTATAGTAGATGTTATAGCCAGACATAGGGAATCAATAGGGCTTCATTGTGTGTAACATAGATAGAATCACCTCCAACCTGTTTGTATGACACTGACCTAGTCGTCAATATTGACTGTTGTCTCGCCGTTGATCATTTACCAATGTCTGGCCGATTTACCAATAAAATCACTGGTTGTATGACCTTGAGATCCTAGGGAGTTTTGATGTTAATATGAACAAATTATTTTGATAGATTTTTTTGTCATCTTCATGATATATGATTATAAGATACAGTATGATTAAATTGATTGTAAATGTGAATGTAAAATTTATTTTACAACAATTGAGAAGTTATACCAACTTATATTAAAGCCTCTGTATGTTTTTGTTTATAGATATAAAACTTCATCAAGTTAAACTTCATAATAATTCATAAATAATGTATGTAATAAACATCTAAAAATAGAATATGAACCTACCCTGAAAACCCTCGAGTTGCATCCCTGGATACTTAATAGGAATTAAAGCATGGGTTTGTTTGTGCCGAAAGTTTCCCTGCCGATTCATGGTGGCTTTTCATGTTTAACTCATGTTTTATTTTTGTCTCACGGAGTCATCTTGACTCTGTACATCGTAGATGGTATTGTGATTTTGCCCACTCCTTTCTTTGCCTTCGAGGGCAGCAACCAGTACGTCTGATTGTCTTTAATATTCTGATGCAGCTTTGATCATTCTTCAAAACAATCCAGTTTTCACATGCATGATATATTTTCTGTGGCTCATTTCCATATAGAGAGTGGAGCACCACATTACTGATTCCTTGTAATCAGTGGGTAGTTTCCTGGTTTTTGATTGCAATAATGAAAAATAATGGTATTGATTCTCACATTATATCATCATTAGGGTATATATATTCTATCATTTAACATAATTATTTTTTGATTTTGTCAAAACTCATGTTAGGAAATCATAAAGAGGTTTTGATCATTTTTGTTGGCCAAGATGGATGTGCGGAAGGGGTCTTAGTGTACGATTAAACCAGAGTGCTTGGGAAATCCCATGTGGTCAGGCAGATGACCCCATACCATTTCACATCCGATCAGGGAATCGAACCTCTGCAGTCGCCTCAGTGAAAATTAAGCAAGTGTATCGCCACTGTGCCACCAAACCATCCAAACTTGACATAAATCTTTTTCACAAAACACTAAAAACTAAATCTGATTTGTATTCTCACTTGTTGTAATTTGTCGTAAGTGAATAGTCACAAGATTTAATGTTGGTGTAGATATGTACTTCCTGTTCTAAAGAAGGAGGAAGAGATCCAGTAGTGGTCCCAGTTAGTAACAAAGACTTTAAATATATTCCAGGAATTAGACAACGTGTTTCTCGTCTTTGGTTGTTAACAGTATTTATCCTTAAATAAGCCTCCTCCAGCAGGTGTGATTCACAGTATTGTATAGTTATGGCCTCAAATTAAGCCTGTTACCCCAGTGAAAATCAATCATGTATTTATCCTCAAAGAATTCCCTCTCCTAGTGTAACACTCAATGCCTTATTTATCCTGAAATAAGTCCTCCTCCAAAGTGCAAAGTATTGAAGTTGGCAGAGGGCTTATTTGTGATCTATTTATGGCTTACTATTTTAAAACTGATGATTCTGCAAAAATAAAGAATGGGGCTTATTTGTGGCCAGGGGCTTGTTTGGGGATAAATACGGTATGTAAGCCTGGTCCTGGAAAACAGGATCAATCTCTGGGACTGTTTTGATCAAGTATCTGATGATTTGATGATAAAAAAAAAAAAAAAAAATTCTCAGCCTGATATATGATGCCACATCTTTTGGGTTTTTATGCCCCTGTCATGAAATGGGGGAGGGGGGAGGGGGGGGCATATAGTGTTACCCATAACCCATATCTGTCCCGTCCCGTCTTGTCCCTTGTCACGTCCTGTCCTGCCCAGACGCAAAACTAGTTTACCTCAGGAACTGCTGATGCAATCCTCAACAAACTATGTTTTGGGGTGTCGAGCGGTAGCGGGGGCATTTACCTGGGTATGTCTGACAGACAATTCCTAGTTTTTCAAGATGTCAGGTACATGATCCAATTATTTTTTTTTCCATTGTTTATCTTTGGTAATAATTTTTAATTTCATTTTCTATGGCCTGATATCTGTTTTAGCTTCTGTAGGAATATGATTAATTAAATACATTACATCTTGGAATTCAAACTATGCACCGTTCAGTTGGTATGCCTGTGACTGATTGGATAATGTTTCAAAGTTTTCAGTATAAAAACATGTGAAATATTTGTATTTAGTGTAAAATGAAATTCTCTAGGAACTTTAAAAAATCACGGATACCCTTTTTGGTCTGTCGGGTCAGAGCCTTATATTTTTCTAATCATTGCCTTTCTCGTATGATACAAGTTATGAATTATCTAATCATTTGAATGAAGAGACAAGGTAATTTGCCTTTACAATGGCTAGGCATTCGTTTCTGTCTATTGCTTGTGAACCTTTCAGCAAAGGGTGAGAACTGATATTGTTACCACATGCTTCAGCCGATGTATAATCAGGGTAACTACATTCTTACTTATTACAAGAAATAAGCAACAGTGCACTGCGTCGTTACGCATGTGTTACCCACATGTCTTCCTTATCATTTAAACTTGCAATATGAAATGCTTGTGCATGTTTCCTGTTGATAAAAAATCTGTTTTGGATTTCCTGAGACGATCTGTTGAGAATGGGAAGACCTTGTGAGCTCAGCATTGACAATGCCACTCCATGGGACAGCATGTTCAGAATTGTTGTGTTGAAACATTGAAGGAAAGAAAGCTATACTCAGGACAGTAAGTCCTGTTAATTTTCCACCAGTATCAGTAATATTATTGTTCCAGTCATTAAAGAGTGCCTTTAGCTCAGTTTCCTTGACAGTAAATGTACTATGTGAACTAAATTTGGTGTATTGATCACAGGGATCATCAATGGCCATATACTGTATAGTATTTATTAACTCGTCATTCGCTCATAACAAACACTTGCACAGAAGCAAAATATGCATAATTCTATATTTGATACATTAAACCACATCAACTCCAATCTTTCCAATGATTTCCAAGATTTTACAAGGTTTAACAGCTTGGGAAATCTTGTTACAAAAATTGATGTAATTGAAAGCTAGAAGTATTGAAACAAACTGCAATTCTAAGATTTTTTCAGAACTTTCAAATATTGCCAAAAATCTCAAAGGATCTTCATTAAAAAATTTTATACTCTGTGAAAGATTCGAAATCCTCAGAGAAAACTCTGATCTTTCAGACAGAGCTTGGAGATCTTTGGAGAAAGTTTGGAGATCTACAGAGAAAACTTGTAATTCTTTAGAGAAGCTCAGATATCTTCAGAGAGAACTTGGAAACAATTGTAGAAAACTGAGATCTTGAGAGAGAGCTTGGAATTCCATGGAGAAAGCTCAGAGATCTTGGAAATATTTTGAGAAAGCTCAGAGATCTTGAAAGATAGCTTGGAAGACCTTACAGAGAGCTTGGAATTCCTTGGAGATAGCTTACAGAGAGAGAAGGTGAGATCTTCTTAGAGAATTTCGTTGTCCTTCGAGAAATCTCTTAGAGTTCCTCACACAGAGATTGGAAATACTTCGAGAAAGAGAGATCTTCAGAGAGAGAATTGAAATCCCTGGAGAAAGCTTGAAAATCTTCAGAGAGCTTGGAAATTCAATACCAATATATCAATCAAACTTTTGAGAAACAAACAATAAAATGGTGTCATTCATTCTTTTACCAGATTTGCCAGCTGAGCAGAACAGGTACATGGCTTCCTATTAAATATAGTAACAAATTACAATGTAAGAATGAAGTTTTGTCCCAGATATCGGATCTCAAAATCTCAAACAATCTTTATTCTGTTGTCATTAATACTATAGTTTTGTGTTGTGCCCGTCTGTCTGACCTCAGGTTATCTTTTCTATTCTCTATCTCCTACACTTCTTGACACTGGAACTTCATACTTGGGACATGAACTCATCTAGGTGAGGCATTTTGTGTCATGTATCAAAAGAAGGTCACTCTGACCTACATTTTGACCTTTGGATATGGGTTTATCATACTTGCAGTACGGGTTCACTTGAATTGAACTTCTGACATGTGTAAATAAGTTATATTACTGAATTTATTCACATTTATACCATCAAATGCAATTATCAAATGATTGGCAATGGTGGATCTATCAGACATTCTTCAATGTATAGCATTAGTTCCTACATGATTAATCATCGGAGCATAATATTGACATGTAATTTCATGTTTGATGTGGAAATGTAATTCACCAAATAACCTTGTGTTTATCATCCTTATAGATTTAGTATGTTTCCTCGTCCAGTCACAATACACATAAACAATGACCTGCCTAGCATGTGATTCTTTTACCCAAATGCATATTAGCGTCTTGTACCATGTACATGTTCCCATTAACATATACAGATTACACCATCCTGCTGTGTGATTCACTCTCTCTATATTTTTATAAACCTGAGAATTGTCTGAAAGCCTCTTCTATAAGCTGTGTTCCTTGCGTCAACAGTTGGAGAACAGTTTCCCTAATTATGTTACAGCTGGCAGACAGAAGACAGATGATAGACAGGCAATCTAAGCCAGTCATATTTTGTTAATTTTCTATATGGTGCCCTAATAGGAGCGTCAGTATCTTTACCAAGTCTTGCAAACATCTTTTGTGGCTTCTGCATAAAGAGCAAATATTGTTTTATCAGAGCTAGGAGGATTTATTGAAGTTTTTTATGATTGTGAAATTCCTTTGGTTGTAGAACACAAAAGCCAGGAATGGACCTATCCACATATTGTTTCTATGCCTCTGATCGGTTTTGATTGATTTTTTTTTCATCTGTGATTTTGTGTAGTAGGAAATGTAATTCTGATCTTTTGGAGATATCTTTAGAATGAATATTTCAGCGTTAAATTCCTGATTAATGAAGATAACTATTACTGTTCATTACCAATAAATCTTGTGTAATCTGACACCCTGTGTAATCTGACCCCTGGGTATTCTGACATACTGCATAATCTGACCCTGTATATTCTCAAGTCATGTATAATCTGACCCCAAGTATTCTGACATCTGGTCTGATCTAACTACCAAGTATTCTGACTTTCTGTATAATTTGATCCCTGAGTATTCTGACATTCTGTATAATCTGATCCCTGAGTATTCTGACATTCTGTATAATTTGATCCCTGAGTATCCTGACATTCTGTATAATCTGATCCCTGAGTATTCTGACATTCTGTATAATCTGATCCCTGAGTATTCTGGCATCCTGTATAATCTGATCCTTGAGTATTCTGACATCCTGTATAATCTGATCCTTGAGTATTCTGACATCCTGTATAATCTGATCCCTGAGTATTCTGACATCCTGTATAATCTGATCCCTGAGTATTCTGACATCCTGTATAATCTGATCCCTGAGTATTCTGACATTCTGTATAATCTGATCCCTGAGTATTCTGACATCCTCTATAATCTGATCCCTGAGTATTCTGACATTCTGTATAACCTGATCCCTGAGTATTCTGACATTCTGTATAATCTGATCCCTGAGTATTCTGACATTCTGTATAATCTGACCTGAGTATCCTGACATCCTGTATAATTTGATCCCTGAGTATTCTGACATCCTGTTTAATCTGATCCCTGAGTATTCTGACATCCTGTATAATCTGATCCCTGAGTATTCTGACATTCTGTATAATCTGATCCCTGAGTATTCTGACTTTCTGTATAATCTGATCCCTGGGTATTCTGACATTCTGTATAATCTGATCCCTGAGTATTCATTCTGTATAATCTGACCTGAGTATCCTGACATTCTGTATACTCTGACCTGAGTATCCTGACATTCTGTATAATCTGATCCCTGAGTATCCTGACTTCTCTATAATCGGATCCCTGAGTATTCTGACTTTCTGTATAATCTGATCCCTGAGTATTCTGACATTCTGTATAATTTGATCCCGGAGTATCCTGACATTCTGTATAATTTGATCCCTGAGTATTCTGACATTCTGTATAATCTGATCCCTGAGTATTCTGACATCCTGTCTAATCTGATCCCTGAGTATCCTGACATTCTGTATAATCTGACCTGAGTATTCTGACATTCTGTATAATCTGACCCTGAGTATTCTGACATTCTGTATAATCTGATCCCTGAGTATTCTGACATCCTGTATAATCTGATCACTGGGTATTCTGACATTCTGTATAATCTGATCCCTGGGTATTCTGACATCCTGTATAATCTGATCACTGGGTATTCTGATATTCTGTATAATCTGATCCCTGAGTATTCTGACATCCTCTATAATCTGATCCCTGAGTATTCTGACATTCTGTATAATCTGATCCCTGAGTATTCTGACATTCTGTATAATCTGACCTGAGTATCCTGACATCCTGTATAATTTGATCCCTGAGTATTCTGACATCCTGTTTAATCTGATCCCTGAGTATTCTGACATCCTGTATAATCTGATCCCTGAGTATTCTGACATTCTGTATAATCTGATCCCTGAGTATTCTGACTTTCTGTATAATCTGATCCCTGGGTATTCTGACATTCTGTATAATCTGATCCCTGAGTATTCATTCTGTATAATCTGACCTGAGTATCCTGACATTCTGTATACTCTGACCTGAGTATCCTGACATTCTGTATAATCTGATCCCTGAGTATCCTGACTTCTCTATTATCGGATCCCTGAGTATTCTGACTTTCTGTATAATCTGATCCCTGAGTATTCTGACATTCTGTATAATTTGATCCCGGAGTATCCTGACATTCTGTATAATTTGATCCCTGAGTATTCTGACATTCTGTATAATCTGATCCCTGAGTATTCTGACATTCTGTATAATCTGATCCCTGAATATTATGACATTCTGTATAATCTGATCCCTGGGTATTATGACATTCTGTATAATCTGATCCCTGAGTATCCTGACATTCTGTATAATCTGATCCCTGAGTATCCTGACTTTCTGTATAATCTGATCCCTGAGTATTCTGACATCCTGTCTAATCTGATCCCTGAGTATCCTGACATTCTGTATAATCTGACCTGAGTATTCTGACATTCTGTATAATCTGACCCTGAGTATTCTGACATTCTGTATAATCTGATCCCTGAGTATTCTGACATCCTGTATAATCTGATCACTGGGTATTCTGACATTCTGTATAATCTGATCCCTGGGTATTCTGACATCCTGTATAATCTGATCACTGGGTATTCTGATATTCTGTATAATCTGATCCCTGAGTATTCTGACATCCTCTATAATCTGATCCCTGAGTATTCTGACTTTCTGTATAATCTGACCCCTGAGTATTCTGACATTCTGTATAATCTGATCCCTGAGTATTCTGACATTCTGTATAATCTGATCCCTGAGTATCCTGACTTTCTGTATAATCTGATCCCTGAGTATTCTGACATCCTGTCTAATCTGATCCCTGAGTATCCTGACATTCTGTATAATCTGACCTGAGTATCCTGACATTCTGTATAATCTGATCCCTGAGTATCCTGACATTCTGTATAATCTGACCTGAGTATTCTGACATTCTGTATAATCTGACCC
Organism: Pecten maximus; assembly: GCF_902652985.1. Taxonomy (NCBI): domain Eukaryota; kingdom Metazoa; phylum Mollusca; class Bivalvia; order Pectinida; family Pectinidae; genus Pecten; species Pecten maximus. The sequence continues at coordinate 16,681,177 of NC_047028.1, forward strand.
TGAGTATTCTGACATTCTGTATAATCTGATCCCTGGGTATTATGACATTCTGTATAATCTGATCCCTGAGTATCCTGACATTCTGTATAATCTGATCCCTGAGTATTCTGACATTCTGTATAATCTGATCCCTGAGTATTCTGACATTCTGTATAATCTGACCTGAGTATCCTGACATCCTGTCTAATCTGATCCCTGAGTATCCTGAGTATTCTGTATAATCTGACCCTGAGTATTCTGACATTCTGTATAATCTGATCCCTGAGTATTCTGACATCCTATAATCTAATCACTGGGTATTCTGACATTCTGTATAATCTGATCCCTGGGTATTCTGACATCCTGTATAATCTGATCACTGGGTATTCTGATATTCTGTATAATCTGATCCCTGAGTATCCTGACATTCTGTATAATCTGATCCCTGAGTATTCTGACATTCTGTATAATCTGATCCCTGAGTATTCTGACATTCTGTATAATCTGATCCCTGAGTATTCTGACATTCTGTATAATCTGATCCCTGAGTATTCTGACATTCCGTATAATCTGATCCCTGAGTATTCTGACATCCTGTATAATCTGACCTCTGAGTATTCTGACATCCTGTCTAATCTGACCCCTGAGTATTCTGACATCCTGTATAATCTGATCACTGAGTATTCTGACATTCTGTATAATCTGATCCCTGAGTATTCTGACATTCTGTATAATCTGATCCCTGAGTATTCTGACTTTCTGTATAATCTGATCCCTGATTATTCTGACATCCTGTCTAATCTGATCCCTGAGTATTCTGACATCCTGTATAATCTGATCCCTGAGTATTCTGACATCCTGTCTAATCTGATCCCTGAGTATTCTGACATTCTGTATAATCTGGCCCCTGAGTATTCTGACATCCTGTATAATCTGGCTACCATTAGTATTCTGATTCTTGTTATCATATACTGACTTCCTGGCTCCTTACTCATTAGATCCTCATGTAATGTCATTAATTTATTCATCATGGTTCTCAGTCATTAGATATAGGTCAAACATACTTTTGTATTAATATTGTCCCTTTGTATAAGCATTTAAAAGATAATGATAGTAATGATCTTACTGGAATTTAGCATCAAAAGCAGGTATTTTAACCTAATGAGATTGCATTAATTTGATTATCCCAAAAGAAACTTTTCCATGTCAGAACATTATTTTGGACTCTTGTAGATTACATCAAATCAATTCAGTGTAGATTTCATTTCGATTTTTTCTCAGGTTAATGTACATTGTGGTTTCGTGTTAGCCTGCAATCCAGCACATAGGATTTATAATGTGTACAGGCATTGGTGACTGGTCTGGCTGAAGTTCCTGACCTTCATTAATATTCAATAGACTGGCAGTTCATGGTGAGTCATGACTGCCATAGTACTACTGGTTCTGTCTGGCTATAGTCCCAATAGGATGTATGCTGCCTTACTGCAATGGTTAAGATGTATTGTTGCCTTACTATTTAAGGGTGTATACTGCCTACTGTTAATGCATCACATAAATGAAAAAAATTCCAATTGCCAATTTAAACATAAATGGTCAGTAAAACCTCTTCATTGTTCAATATTTCAAAATTCCAATTACCCGTAAGATTTTTTTGAAAGGTGTCATCTTAACATGGTCATGCGGTCTCCCCATAGAAATGTTTTGGTAATTAAGAAATGACCTTTTGCACTCCCCACCCAAAGTTCCTATGTCAAGAATACTTGACATTTTAAAATGGTATTTGAAATTATAGGAAATATGATAACTTATACATGTACCAGGTTATCAGATAACTAACCTTGTAAATTATTGTTTAAGTGATACAAAAGGAAATTTTTATGAAAATTAAAAAAAAAAAAAAAAATAGGATTTGATATTGAATAAAAAGATTTATTTTCAATTCATTATAATCAGCAAGAAATGAAATATTTGAACTTCTGACCTCAATATCCATCATTGATTCAGTTGACCATTTATTGGACAAGGTGCACTAATGGATATAAAATGATGCTATAAATAGAATTAATTGAAGGTTGATGGATTATTTCCTTTGTGAACATTGCAGACCATTACAAGACAATATTGTACAGTACAGAATGCTGCAGTAAAACTACTCTGAATTGGGTGTCCATCTTTCCTCACACAAGGCTCAATTGTACAGTATACATCTTGTATATGGTTAGTCCAATAAAAAAACAGATTAATATAGGCTTGTATTCACTGTATAAATGGGAGAGGCCAAGTGTTGTTTAACCTGCTTAAGAGCTTGAGACCAGTGGGCATCGATAATTTATTAACCTTTGACCTACATGTTTTGATGTAATTCTTAATTGGCAGTACCAAATTTTTAGCACACTACCAAATTTTAACATGTTATTGCTCTGCTGAATTCATGCACCAATGTTATTTGTCAAGGAAATAGAGTGTAGGATGTGTAATTAGTACAACCATAATTTAGAAAAATGCTTCCAGTGCAAAAATCGCTTAGATAAAATTATAGCTAAATTATGTACATTTTTACAGCATGATTGGCATGATATTGACATAATAAAGATACTTTTTTTCAATTAAATCTGAAGAACATTTTCGATTCCATGCAATTAACAGACTAATTGGATTCTAAAGATGCACTGATATCATTTCAACATTGCAACATTTTAGCAATATATATGAACCTGAATTAACAAGATATACCAATTTGAAAGACTACTGTTTGTCTATTTATTGTGACATACAGTAAAATGTCTTTACAATGTTGTTGTTTGTCAAGTCGATGTTTAACAGTATCTCAGTTTGACATAAAGAGGTTTGACATTATACAGAGGTTGACATCATACAGAGGTCAACATCATAAAAGGGGTTTGTCCTTTTGCGGAGGTTTGACATTATACAGAGGTTGACATATCATACAAGGAGTTTGACATCATACAGAGGTTTGACATTATACAGAGATTGACTTCATATCGAGGCTGACATCATATAGAGATTGACGTCATACAGATATTGACGTCATACAGAGGTTGGACATTATACAGAGATTGACATCATACAGATATTGACGTCATACAGAGGTTTGCCATCATACAGAGGTTTGACATTATACAGAGATTGACGTCATACAGAGGTTTGACATTATGCAGGGATTGACGTCATACAGAGGTTTGACATCATACAGAGGTTTGACATCATACAGAGGTTTGATATCATACAGAGGTTTGACATTATACAGATGTTTGACGTCATACAGATGCTTGACATTAAACAGAGATTGACATCATATTGAGGCTGACATCATACAGAGATTGATGTCATACAGAGGTTTGATATTATACAGAGATTGGCGTGATACAGAGATTGACATCATATCGAGGCTGACATACAGAGGTTGAGGTCATACAGAGGTTGACATCATATCGAGGCTGACATCATACAGAGATTGACATTATACAGAGATTGACATCATACAGAGGTTTGACATTATACAGAGATTGACATCATACAGAGGTTTGACATTATATAGATATTGACATCATACAGAGGTTGACATCATACAGAGGTTTGACATTATACAGAGATTGACGTCATACAGATGTTTGACATTTAACAGAGATTGACATCATATCGAGGCTGATATCATACAGAGATTGATGTCATACAGAGGTTTGATATTATACATAGATTGGCGTGATACAGAGATTGACATCATATCGAGGCTGACATACAGAGATTGACGTCATACAGAGGTTGACGTCATACAGAGGTTGACATCATATCGAGGCTGACATCATACAGAGATTGACATTATACAGAGATTGGCGTGATACAGAGATTGACGTCATACAGAGGTTTGACATCATACAGAGGTTTGACATCAAATAGGTTTGACATTAAACAAAGATTGACATTATACAGAGATTGACATCATACAGAGATTGACATCATATCGAGATTGACATCATACAGAGGTTGACATTATACAGAGGTTTGACATTATACAGAGATTGACATTATACAGAGATTGACATCATACAGAGGTTGACATCATATCGAGGCTGACATTATACAGAGATTGACATTATACAGAGATTGACATCATACAGAGGTTTGACATTATACAGAGATTCACATCATACAGAGATTGATGTCATACAGAGGTTTGACATTATACAGAGATTGACGTCATACAGAGGTTTGACATCATACAGATGTTTGACATTATACAGAGATTGACGTCATACAGAGGTTTGACATCATACAGAGGTTTGACATCAAACAGGTTTGACATTAAACAAAGATTGACATTATACAGAGATTGACATCATATCGAGGCTGACATCATACAGAGATTGACATTATACAGAGATTGGCATCATACAGAGATTGACATTATACAGATATTGACATCATACAGATATTGACATCATACAGAGATTGACGTCATACAGAGGTTTGACATCATACAGATATTGACATTATACAGATATTGACATCATACAGATATTGACATCATACAGATATTGACATCATACAGAGATTGGCGTGATACAGAGATTGACATCATATCGAGGCTGACATCATACAGATATTGACATTATACAGAGGTGGACATCATACAGAGATTGACGTGATACAGAGGTTTGACATTATACAAAGATTGACATACAGTTGTTGACATCGTACAGAGATTTACACTATAAAACAAGAGGTCAACATCATACAAGGGTAAGTGAAGCAGTAGGGCCATTCCTTATATGGCAGTTAACTGATTTAAAATCATTGGTGACTACGAAAATCAATTAACCTGTAGAACATTTACTACAGAGTGAGGGCATATCTGTTCCTACCAAAACATCAACAGCTGGTCAAAGGTCAGAGGTCATTTGTATTGTCAATAGACATGTATTGATTGTCACAGATCCCTGATCAAAGGGAGCTATCAATGGCACAGCAATATATCAAAGGTCAAAGGTCACTATGTGACATGCACTGACTGTCTTGGTCACTTAGCTGTAATATTACAATCAATAATTAAGGGTGCCTGGAGTCAGGGTATTGATTGTGTCACCGAGTACACCATGTACTCACTGTAAGTTTGGGCTTTTGTTGATATTCGCTGATAATGGAGATTTGGGGAGATGGCAGGAATCAGCTAGCATGCAGATCTTGTTTTCATGAAAATCTTAATGTTGGGCTTGAGCTTAAGATGCAGAATTTAATGAATTTTAAAACAATAAATGATTATAATAATGATATTAATGATATATTTTTTGTTTACATATTTCAACAAAATATATGTTATAATAACCTTATTTCACAGAAAGAAGTTCTGATTGTTATTGTTATTGATGGTGTTTGGGGGTTCACCATTTCAAGAGGGACAGCTATGGGTCATTTAGCAGATTGTTGACTGTTATCAGAATCAATAATAATGTGCCTCCCCTGTTATCAGAATCAATAACAGTGTGCCTCCCTTATCCCTCACACAATGGATTCTAGAATTGTACATCATGACCATATGCTCCCGTTATGCAAATTAGTGTTGAGTCAGATTGATTAATTGTCTGATTGATAAAACATGAGTTTCACCTGAGCATTGGATAAAAATTGTTTACAGCTGGTCTTAATAATACAGTTAAATCTCCTCAGGTGTATGGAGGCACAGGTATGAATATTAACGAAATGATTGACCAAATATACAGAGTAAAATTTCCTTAGGTGTATGGAGGTACGGGTATGAATTAACAAAATGATTGACCAAATATACAGAGTTAAATCTCCTCAGGTGTATGGAGGTACGGGTATGAATTAACGAAATGATTGACCAAATATACAGAGTTAAATCTCCTCAGGTGTATGGAGGTACGGGTATGAATATTAACGAAATGATTGACCAAATATACAGAGTTAAATCTCCTCAGGTGTATGGAGGTACGGGTATGAATATTAACGAAATGATTGACCAAATATACCGAGTTAAATCTCCTCAGGTGTATGGAGGCACAGGTATGACTGTTAATGAGATGAATATCAACGAAATGATTGACCAAAGAATCATTTTTAAATGGTCCAACCATCATTAAAACAGATTTTAGATTGATTTTACAATTTAATGAATTAACAGAAATAGAAATTTCCAAAGATTTGATATATCTAGACTTGTTCAAGCCTGAAATTTTTTTCTGAATACACATTATTTTTGGTGTAGTATAGTTAAAAACAAAATTCAGATATTAATACCAATTTAATGGGATTTATATAGAAATAGATTATACTTGCTCTGAAGTTTATATTATTGTTGTATTTTGATGCTTTTAGTCCTATACAACAGAGTTTTCTGAATAGAATAAATGTAACTCGAGGATTTACTGAAATACAATAATCTCCGGTTTCTGTAAACATCCTCTCTTCAGTTTCATTTCCTATTGATTGTAAATCCAAAAATAACCCTCTTTCTCAATTTAAATTGCTCTCCTGCCCTGATCAGGTGTTTTTCTTCCTACGTGGGCTGCAGGAAGTGCCATTTCTAATTCAAACTCAACTCTGTTGAATTCAGTGCACCTAAATCTAAATGTATTGTTGTAATTGATTAATTAATGTGGAGCTTGTAAACTTTTTAAGTTTGACCTTTTTTATGCAATCCATTCAATTAGTTTAAGGACTTTTATTTGAGTCTCTAATATGGGAGGTTTAATTGTACACAGCAATTGTCAACATTTTTTGTTGTTTTATTATTTGAAATACACATGTAGATTCTCATAGGAAAATGAATTTACAATGATGGTCAATTCAAAGTCGATATGCTATCACCTCTAACCCTGTATCACTTGGTTTCAGACTACCTACTTCTGTTGGTTTGTGTTTCTCAGAAAGCTGAGAAAGGGGCCAGTCTGTGCTGTCATGGTTGTGTCCTATGACACAACACTTTACCCTGACTGTTTTGGATGGCTTGAAGATTAAAAGGGGTCTATGGAGGTGCATTTATGGCCCTATTCTGTATACATGACCAGGAATGTATACCCCTAAATTACATGGAGATGTTAAACATGGCTGATTGTAGAATTGTTGTTCTGAATTGTCTGTATTTATCAATCTATACAAGAAGAGCAATTTCTTTTTTGGCTGTAGTGTTCATGGAGGAAAATCAGAAAATTGAAATTCTGGTAGGTTACAAATTTTAAATCATTAATGATTATGCTGATATTGTGCTGCATTGAATGTGTTTAAAATGTATCCTGGAATATTTGGAAATTTGCTTATTCTGTAGCTGAAAATAATAGATTTTATAGGGGAAAAATAGGAGTGTACTCTTGTATTTAATGCTGTCATCAATAATTGTTACAAATGATTAAAAAAATCTTCTTCAATTATTTTCTATGAAATGAGGATGTTTCCATACAGAGATGTAATAACTGCAAAATAAGTTTTTGTTCATTTTGTCGTGTATTGTGGGTATTAAACATTTATCAACAGGTTGTATAAAACAACTCTTTTTCACCTGTATGATTACAGTTAAGTGATTGTTAATGCTGTACAATTACCACCCCTAATGTCAATATCACAGAAAATATTGATAAACAGCCAAATATTACATCTCATTAATGTCGTAATTATCTTTAAATCTTTGATGAATAGATTATTGTTTCATAACTGTACACCACCACCATTACCACCAGTACCACCAGTACACCAGTACCACCAGTACCACCAGTGACCACTACCATGCACATACAGTGCAAAAGCATGATGGAGGTTGGTGGGGAGGGGGAAATATAATCTTGTATTTCTCTGTTTCTGGATATTTTAATTTGTAAATTCTTTGATTCTAATATATCAGCACTGTACTTGAATGCCATCACAACCATTACAGAGAGTAACAATTCAACTAGTATCAATATCCAATTTAACTTTGGATTTTGTTGGAATTGATGTTCATCAATCATCGTCATCCAACTGATGATTTCATCTTGTTAATGTAACAAAACGACGGGAAAATAACAATCTGTCACAAGTTGGTTGAACCTTATTTTCTAATCTCAGCCAATATATTGGTGGACTTTGATGTATCATTTTGCCTTGCACTTTTAAAATGAGGTTTTCGTTCCAATCATATACGTGTCCTGACAAAATCTGTTCAAACATGCAAAAGTGTGTTAATGCATGAAATGAAGGCCACGTTAACTGTTGTGCAGATTAATTACAATAAAAAGAGTGTACATGTACTTTGAGTGCTGTGGTTATTGCGGTAAAATTGGAGATATTCTCGGAAAATCGTGGTTTATGATTTTAAGGACATGATGTTTTATGGAGAAAGCTTAATTTTGGTTAAGTATGAAAAGTAATTGATCATTGTTAAAAGTACAAATAGATGGATTTATACTGGGTTAATACAGGATTTATATTCCTATTTCCATTCGTTTTAATATTTAAGCCTTATACATACCAAATTGACAGCATGTAATTATTAAAGTTAATTGCAGATTGTTTCTTTTGCCGAATTAATTCTCCTTTGAATAAGTCTTTGCCAATTTGTTTAAGAAAGATAAAAATAGATATAGGAAAGAAATTCCTGTTTTAATTTTCACAAAAAACTCCACAAAAATTTAAGCCTCAGTTTTGATGATCTTGTGGATCTTGGCAGAGCCAAACTTCTCTTAGCATGGACAGGCTGTTTCATTACAGATCCTAATTTCTTGTATTTTTGTTATAAAAAGACTTTAAGATAGGTAATTTGTGTCATTGGAATAGTCTCTTGTGTCAGATTTTAATACACAGTTATATAACTAATTTTCCATTGTTAGTACGCAGAATGCGGCTTTCTGATTGGTTGAGATTTTTTTTTCATACCACTATGAAAAAAATTCCGAGAATGGTGTGAAAAATGTGACGTCACAATACGACAATTGACGTTGCGTATTGATTTGAGAAAAATAATCCCATATAAAACCTAGTAAATTGTACATAAAACATGTTTTTAATTAGAAAATTATTTTCAAAAATTAATTATAAGCGTTGATGTCAATTATTTTTTAGTTTCATAGGGGTATGAAAAAAAATTTGTTTGCAAACTTCTGTAAGAATCCGCTGATTCTTACAGAAGTTTGCAAACAAATTTTTTTTCATACCCCTATGAAACTAAAAAATAATTGACATCAATGCTTAAATAATTTACCTGAGCACTAGAAATATCAAATATCCCACAATATCTATTATGATAAGCCACTGTTTGTAATCTTCCATCAAATTTTCAGAAGATAATTTCCAACCATAAGAATGTAAACACAATTCACAAAGCTAAAACCTGTTGAAATCAATATAATTGACAGCTGCGACTTGAAAAAAAAATTAGAAATAATTTTTTTTTAAATCAATCTCTCGGTGCAACTCAACCCTTCATTAAACAGAAGTGATCGTATCTCATTTGGACAATATTTTCATTCCATTTACAGTGTTATCTGATTGTTTGTACATTTTTTCTTTATTGTCATGATGTAATAATTTGTAACTGCAGTAACAACTCAATAGTCGGCTAGAGTAGTGGTTTTAGTCATCCTATGTGATACAGCTTATTGATAACACATAATTTCCTATTACAAAATTACTCCATCATATGGCATCATTAAGCAGTGTATCAGTGCACGAGCTTGTGGTGGGATAGCCCTGGAAATATTTAAAGCTCTGTTAAAGTCATTGTATTTTAGTGATTTACCCTGCAGTAAAATAGGCATTCCTCGTGGCTGAATTTCATCAACATTCCTAACTAAAATTATACCAAGGAAATCTAGCTGTGAAATTCTTTTCCATAGGAAAGCTTTACTGAATTTCCTTAAACCATATAATAATGCTTTCCTATGGACAATTTTAAGATAAGGAATTTGCTTTAGTTAACATTGATGAAACCGGTGCCTGGCCATGGACTGAGTGGTTAAGGTGTCGTGACACTTTATCACTAGACCTCCACCTCTGGGTTGTGGGTTCAAACCTACATGGGGCAGTTGCCAGGTACTGACCAATGACAAATAGGCCAGTGGTTTTTAGCTCACCTGCCCAAAGGGCAAGTGAGCTTATGCCGTGGTGCGGCGTCCGTCCGGCCGTCCGGCGTCAACTTTTTCATTTAAACAACTTCTTCTCTATAACCAAGAGGCCCAGGGACTTGATATTCGGCCTGTAGCATGCTGGGGTGAAGGGCTACAAAGTTTGTTCAAATAAATGACCTTCACCTTCATTCAAGGTCACAGGGGTCAAATAGGCTATAATCTTCAAACGACTTCTTCTCAATAACCAAGAGGCCCAGGGACTTGATATTGGGCATGAAGCATGCTGGAGTGAAGGGCTGCAAAGTTTGTTCAAATAAATGACCTTGACTTTCATTCAAGGTCACATGGGTCAAATAGGTTATAATCTTCAAACGACTTCTTCTCAATAACCAAGAGGCCCAGGGACTTGATATTGGGCCTGTAGCATGCTGGGGTGAAGGGCTACAAAGTTTGTTCAAATAAATGACCTTGACCTTCATTCAAGGTCACATGGGTAAAATAGGCTATAATCTTCAAACGACTTCTTCTCAATAACCAAGAGGCACAGGGACTTGATATTGGGCCTGTAGCTTGCTGGGGTGAAGGGCTACAAAGTTTGTTCAAATAAATGACCTTGACCTTCATTCAAGGTCACATGGGTCAAATAGGCTATAATCTTCAAACGACTTCTTCTCAATAACCAAGAGGCCCAGGGACTTGATATTGGGCATGTAGCATGCTGGAATGAAGGGCTGCAAAGTTTGTTCAAATAAATTACCTTGACCTTCATTCAAGGTCACATGAATCAAATAGGATATAATCTTCAAACGACTTCTTCTCAATAACCAAGAGGCCCAGGGACTTGATATTGGGCCTGTAGCATGCTGGAGTGAAGGGCTACAAAGTTTGTTCAAATAAATGACCTTGACCTTCATTCATGGTCACATGGGTCAAATAGGCTATAATCTTCAAACAACTTCTTCTCAATAACCAAGTGGCCCAGCGACTTGATATTGGGTCTGTAACATGCTGGGATGAAGGGCTACAAAGTTTGTTCAAATAAATGACCTTGACCTACATTCAAGGTCACATGGTTCAAATAGGCTATAATCTTCAAACGACTTCTTCTCAATAACCAAGAGGCCCAGCGACTTGATATTGGGTCTGTAACATGCTGGGATGAAGGGCTACAAAGTTTGTTCAAATAAATGACCTTGACCTACATTCAAGGTCACATGGTTCAAATAGGCTATAATCTTCAAACGACTTCTTCTCAATAACCAAGAGGCCCAGGGACTTGATATTGGGCCTGTAGCATGCTGGGGTGAAGGGCTACAAAGTTTGTTCAAATAAATGACCTTGATCTTCATTCAAGGTCACATGGGTCAAATAGGCTATAATCTTCAAACCACTTCTTCTCAATAACCAAGAGGCACAGGGACTTGATATTGGGGCTGTAGCATGCTGGGGTGAAGGGCTACCAATTTTGTTCAAATAAATGACCTTGACCTACATTCAAGGTCACAGGGGTGAAATTTGCGATAGCCAAGAGCCTCCAAGACCTGATATTAGGCCAATAGAATGCTGGAATGAAGGACTAAACAATTTTTAATATGAATAAAACTAGCTTACAATGATATTTGAATAAAGAGGTAATCAACATAGTATCTTTAGAAATGACCTCATCAACTTCAAAGTTGCTGTAGAGCCAGGTGAGCGATACAGGCCCATTGGGCCTCTTGTTCTCTTTGGATACTTTCAGCTTTCCTCCACCTCCAAAACCAGGCAAGTAAATAGACTCAGTGGATAACAGAAATAGGTTGGATCAGAAAGAAGGAGATTGGGGAAGATCATACATGTATTTGGTAGTAATTGACAGGATATTGAAGCTTTGTAATGCTGGATTCTAGCTATTCCCAGAGGGGTCAGATTAAACAGGTTTCATTTTACTGTGAATCCTATAGGAATGCCCATTTTACAATAGCATTATGGGTAATATATATGGTCCTTATAAACGATAGTATAGTACATAAATGTTGTATGTACTATTCTTCAAGCTCCATCGTGTGTCAGTCATAAAACACACTTAAGCAGTCATCTTATGCATGTGGTTTTAATCTCTCGGTGGATATCTCACAATCCAGGGATTCCAGTAATCTTACCTGATGTCTTTGGTACTAAAGTAGTCCTGTCAAACGTAGTCAAATACTGAAGTAGTTCTGTCAAACGTAGTAAAATACTAAAGTAGTCCTGTCAAACGTAGTCAAATACTGAAGTAGTTCTGTCAAACGTAGTCAAATACTGAAGTAGTCCTGTCAAACGTAGTCAAATACTTAAGTAGTCCTGTCAAACGTAGTCAAATACTAAAGTAGTTCTGTCAAACGTAGTGGAATACTGAAGTAGTTGTGTCAAACGTAGTCAAATACTAAAGTAGTCCTGTCAAACGTAGTAAAATACTAAAGTAGTTTTGTCAAACGTAGTCAACTACTAAAGTAGTCCTGTCAAACGTAGTGGAATACTAAAGTAGTCCTGTCAAACGTAGTGGAATACTAAAGTAGTTCTGTCAAACGTAGTCAAATACTAAAGTAGTTCTGTCAAACGTAGTGGAATACTAAAGGAGTCCTGTCAAACGTAGTCAAATACTAAAGTAGTTCTGTCAAACGTAGTGGAATACTAAAGTAGTCCTGTCAAACGTAGTCAAATACTAAAGTAGTCCTGTCAAACGTAGAGAATACTAAAGTAGTCCTGTCAAACGTTGTCGAATACTAAAGTAGTCCTGTCAAACGTAGTCAAATACTAAAGTAGTTCTGTCAAACGTAGTCAAATACTAAAGTAGTCCTGTCAAACGTAGTGGAATACTAAAGTAGTCCTGTCAAACGTAGTGGAATACTAAAGTAGTCCTGTCAAACGTAGTCGAATACTAAAGTAGTCCTGTCAAACGTAGTGGAATACTAAAGTAGTCCTGTCAAACGTAGTGGAATACTAAAGTAGTTCTGTCAAACGTAGTCAAATACTAAAGTAGTTCTGTCAAACGTAGTGGAATACTAAAGTAGTTCTGTCAAACGTAGTCAACTACTAAAGTAGTCCTGTCAAACGTAGTGGAATACTAAAGTAGTCCTGTCAAACGTAGTCAAATACTAAAGTAGTTCTGTCAAACGTAGTGGAATACTGAAGTAGTTGTGTCAAACGTAGTCAAATACTAAAGTAGTCCTGTCAAACGTAGTAAAATACTAAAGTAGTTTTGTCAAACGTAGTCAACTACTAAAGTAGTCCTGTCAAACGTAGTGGAATACTAAAGTAGTCCTGTCAAACGTAGTGGAATACTAAAGTAGTTCTGTCAAACGTAGTCGATTACTAAAGTAGTCCTGTCAAACGTAGTCAAATACTAAAGTAGTTCTGTCAAACGTAGTCGATTACTAAAGTAGTCCTGTCAAACGTAGTCAAATACTAAAGTAGTTCTGTCAAACGTAGTGGAATACTAAAGTAGTCCTGTCAAACGTAGTCGAATACTAAAGTAGTCCTGTCAAACGTAGTCAAATACTAAAGTAGTCCTGTCAAACGTAGAGAATACTAAAGTAGTCCTGTCAAACGTAGTCGATTACTAAAGTAGTCCTGTCAAACGTAGTCGAATACTAAAGTAGTCCTGTCAAACGTAGAGAATACTAAAGTAGTCCTGTCAAACGTAGTCGAATACTAAAGTAGTCCTGTCAAACGTAGTCAAATACTAAAGTAGTCCTGTCAAACGTAGAGAATACTAAAGTAGTCCTGTCAAACGTAGTCAAATACTAAAGTAGTCCTGTCAAACGTAGTCGATTACTAAAGTAGTCCTGTCAAACGTAGTCGAATACTAAAGTAGTCCTGTCAAACGTAGTCAAATACTAAAGTAGTTCTGTCAAACGTAGTCAAATACTAAAGTATTCCTGTCAAACGTAGTCGAATACTATGTAGTCCTGTCAAACGTAGTGGAATACTAAATTAGTCCTGTCAAACGTAGTCAAATACTAAAGTAGTTCTGTCAAACGTAGTCAAATACTAAAGTAGTCCTGTCAAACGTAGTGGAATACTAAAGTAGTCCTGTCAAACGTAGTCAAATACTAAAGTAGTCCTGTCAAACGTAGAGAATACTAAAGTAGTCCTGTCAAACGTAGTCAAATACTTAAGTAGTCCTGTCAAACGTAGTCGAATACTAAAGTAGTCCTGTCAAACGTAGTGGAATACTAAAATAGTCCTGTCAAACGTAGTGGAATACTAAAGTAGTCCTGTCAAACGTAGTGGAATACTAAAGTAGTCCTGTCAAACGTAGTCGAATACTAAAGTAGTCCTGTCAAACGTAGTCGAATACTAAAGTAGTCCTGTCAAACGTAGTGGAATACTAAAGTAGTCCTGTCAAACGTAGTCGAATACTAAAGTAGTCCTGTCAAACGTAGTCAAATACTAAAGTAGTCCTGTCAAACGTAGTCAAATACTAAATTAGTCCTGTCAAACGTAGTCAAATACTAAAGTAGTCCTGTCAAACGTAGTCAAATACTAAAGTAGTCCTGTCAAACGTAGTCAAATACTAAAGTAGTCCTGTCAAACGTTGTCGAATACTAAAGTAGTCCTGTCAAACGTAGTGGAATACTAAAGTAGTCCTGTCAAACGTTGTCAAATACTAAAGTAGTCCTGTCAAACGTAGTCAAATACTAAATTAGTCCTGTCAAACGTAGTCAAATACTAAAGTAGTCCTGTCAAACGTAGTCAAATACTAAAGTAGTCCTGTCAAACGTAGTCAAATACTAAAGTAGTCCTGTCAAACGTTGTCGAATACTAAAGTAGTCCTGTCAAACGTAGTGGAATACTAAAGTAGTCCTGTCAAACGTAGTGGAATACTAAAGTAGTCCTGTCAAACGTTGTCAAATACTAAAGTAGTCCTGTCAAACGTAGTCAAATACTAAAGTAGTCCTGTCAAACGTAGTCAAATACTAAAGTAGTCCTGTCAAACGTAGAGAATACTAAAGTAGTCCTGTCAAACGTAGTGGAATACTAAAGTAGTCCTGTCAAACGTAGTGGAATACTAAAGTAGTTCTGTCAAACGTAGAGAATACTAAAGTAGTCCTGTCAAACGTAGTGGAATACTAAAGTAGTCCTGTCAAACGTAGTCGAATACTAAAGTAGTCCTGTCAAACGTAGTGGAATACTAAAGTAGTCCTGTCAAACGTAGTCAAATACTAAAGTAGTTCTGTCAAACGTCGTCGAATACTAAAGTAGTCCTGTCAAACGTAGTCAAATACTAAAGTAGTCCTGTCAAACGTAGTCAAATACTAAAGTAGTCCTGTCAAACGTAGTCGAATACTAAAGTAGTCCTGTCAAACGTAGTGGAATACTAAAGTAGTCCTGTCAAACGTAGTGGAATACTAAAGTAGTCCTGTCAAACGTAGTCAAATACTAAAGTAGTCCTGTCAAACGTAGTCAAATACTAAAGTAGTCCTGTCAAACGTAGTCAAATACTAGAGTAGTCCTGTTAAACGTAGTAAAATACTAAAGTAGTCCTGTCAAACGTAGTCGAATACTAAAGTAGTCCTGTCAAACGTAGTCAAATACTAAAGTAGTCCTGTCAAACGTAGTCAAATACTAATGTAGTTCTGTCAAACGTAGTGGAATACTAAAGTAGTCCTGTCAAACGTAGTCAAATACTAAAGTAGTCCTGTCAAACGTAGTGGAATACTAAAGTAGTCCTGTCAAACGTAGTCAAATACTAAAGTAGTCCTGTCAAACGTAGTGGAATACTAAAGTAGTCCTGTCAAACGTAGTCAAATACTAAAGTAGTCCTGTCAAACGTAGTCAAATACTAAAGTAGTCCTGTCAAACGTAGTCAAATACTAAAGTAGTTCTGTCAAACGTAGTCGAATACTAAAGTAGTCCTGTCAAACGTAGTCATATACTAAAGTAGTCCTGTCAAACGTAGTGGAATACTAAAGTAGTCCTGTCAAACGTAGTCAAATACTAAAGTAGTCCTGTCAAACGTAGTGGAATACTTAAGTAGTCCTGTCAAACGTAGTCAAATACTAAAGTAGTCCTGTCAAACGTAGTGGAATACTAAAGTAGTCCTGTCAAACGTAGTCCAATACTAAAGTAGTCCTGTCAAACATAGTCGAATACTAAAGTAGTTCTGTCAAACGTAGTCGAATACTAAAGTAGTCCTGTCAAACGTAGTCAAATACTAAAGTAGTTCTGTCAAACGTAGTCAAATACTAAAGTAGTTCTGTCAAACGTAGAGAATACTAAAGTAGTCCTGTCAAACGTAGTCGATTACTAAAGTAGTCCTGTCAAACGTAGTGGAATACTAAAGTAGTCCTGTCAAACGTAGTCAAATACTTAAGTAGTCCTGTCAAACGTAGTGGAATACTAAAGTAGTCCTGTCAAACGTAGTGGAATACTAAAGTAGTTCTGTCAAACGTAGTGGAATACTAAAGTAGTCCTGTCAAACGTAGTCGAATACTAAAGGAGTCCTGTCAAACGTAGTGGAATACTAAAGTAGTCCTGTCAAACGTAGTAAAATACTAAAGTAGTCCTGTCAAACGTAGTGGAATACTAAAGTAGTCCTGTCAAACGTAGTGGAATACTTAAGTAGTCCTGTCAAACGTAGTCAAATACTAAAGTAGTCCTGTCAAACGTAGAGAATACTAAAGTAGTCCTGTCAAACGTAGTCGAATACTAAAGGAGTCCTGTCAAACGTAGTGGAATACTAAAGTAGTCCTGTCAAACGTAGTGGAATACTTAAGTAGTCCTGTCAAACGTAGTCAAATACTAAAGTAGTCCTGTCAAACGTAGTCGAATACTAAAGTAGTCCTGTCAAACGTAGTCAAATACTAAAGTAGTCCTGTCAAACGTAGTGGAATACTAAAGTAGTCCTGTCAAACGTAGTCAAATACTAAAGTAGTTCTGTCAAACGTAGTCAAATACTAAAGTAGTTCTGTCAAACGTAGTCGAATACTAAAGTAGTCCTGTCAAACGTAGTGGAATACTAAAGTAGTCCTGTCAAACGTAGTGGAATACTAAAGTAGTCCTGTCAAACGTAGTGGAATACTAAAGTAGTCCTGTCAAACGTAGTCAAATACTAAAGTAATCCTGTCAAACGTAGTCAAATACTAAAGTAGTCCTGTCAAACGTAGTCAAATACTAAAGTAGTCCTGTCAAACGTAGTCAAATACTAAAGTAGTTCTGTCAAACGTAGTCAAATACTAAAGTAGTCCTGTCAAACGTAGTGGAAAACTAAAGTAGTCCTGTCAAACGTAGTCGAATACTAAAGTAGTTCTGTCAAACGTAGTCGAATACTAAAGTAGTCCTGTCAAACGTAGTGGAATACTAAAGTAGTTCTGTCAAACGTAGTCAAATACTAAAGTAGTCCTGTCAAACGTAGTCGAATACTAAAGTAGTCCTGTCAAACGTAGTCGAATACTAAAGTAGTCCTGTCAAACGTAGTCAAATACTAAATTAGTCCTGTCAAACGTAGTCGAATACTAAAGTAGTCCTGTCAAACGTAGTCAAATACTAAAGTAGTTCTGTCAAACGTAGTCGAATACTAAAGTAGTCCTGTCAAACGTAGTCAAATACTAAAGTAGTCCTGTCAAACGTAGTCGAATACTAAAGTAGTCCTGTCAAACGTAGTAAAATACTAAAGTAGTCCTGTCAAACGTAGTCGAATACTAAAGTAGTCCTGTCAAACGTAGTCGAATACTAAAGTAGTCCTGTCAAACGTAGTCATATACTAAAGTAGTCCTGTCAAACGTAGTCGAATACTAAAGTAGTCCTGTCAAAAGTAGTCATATACTAAAGTAGTCCTGTCAAACGTAGTCAAATACTAAAGTAGTCCTGTCAAACGTAGTAAAATACTAAAGTAGTCCTGTCAAACGTAGTCAAATACTTAAGTAGTCCTGTCAAACGTAGTCAAATACTAAAGTAGTTCTGTCAAACGTAGTCAAATACTAAAGTAGTCCTGTCAAACGTAGTGGAATACTAAAGTAGTCCTGTCAAACGTAGTCGAATACTAAAGTAGTTCTGTCAAACGTAGTCAAATACTAAAGTAGTCCTGTCAAACGTTGTCGAATACTAAAGTAGTCCTGTCAAATGAGTGGAATACTAAAGTAGTCCTGTCAAACGTAGTAAAATACTAAAGTACTCCTGTCAAACGTAGTCGAATACTAAAGTAGTTCTGTCAAACGTAGTCGAATACTAAAGTAGTCCTGTCAAACGTAGTCAAATACTAAAGTAGTCCTGTCAAACGTAGTGGAATACTAAAGTAGTCCTGTCAAACGTAGTCGAATACTAAAGTAGTCCTGTCAAACGTAGTCGAATACTAAAGTAGTCCTGTTAAACGTAGTCAAATACTAAAGTAGTCCTGTCAAACGTAGTCAAATACTAAAGTAGTTCTGTCAAACGTAGAGAATACTGAAGTAGTCCTGTCAAACGTAGTCAAATACTAAAGTAGTTCTGTCAAACGTAGTCGAATACTAAAGTAGTCCTGTCAAACGTAGTGGAATACTAAAGTAGTCCTGTCAAACATAGTGGAATACTAAAGTAGTCCTGTCAAACGTAGTCGAATACTTAAGTAGTCCTGTCAAACGTAGTCGAATACTAAAGTAGTCCTGTCAAACATAGTCAAATACTAAAGTAGTCCTGTCAAACGTAGTCGAATACTAAAGTAGTCCTGTCAAACATAGTGGAATACTAAAGTAGTCCTGTCAAACGTAGTCGAATACTTAAGTAGTCCTGTCAAATGAGTGAAATACTAAAGTAGTCCTGTCAAACGTAGTCGAATACTAGACTTGTCCTGTCAAACGTAGTGGAATACTAAAGTAGTCGTGTCAAACGTAGTCGAATACAAAAGTAGTCCTGTCAAACCTAGTGGAATACTAAAGTAGTCCTGTCAAACGTAGTGGAATACCAAAGTAGTGCTGTGAAACGTAGTCAAATACTAAAGTAGTTCTGTCAAACGTAGTCAAATACTAAAGTAGTCCTGTCAAACGTAGTCGAATACTAAAGTAGTCCTGTCAAACGTAGAGAATACTAAAGTAGTCCTGTCAAAAGTAGTGGAATACTAAAGTAGTCCTGTCAAACGTAGTCAAATACTAAAGTAGTTCTGTCAAACGTAGTCGAATACTAAAGTAGTCCTGTCAAACGTAGTCGAATACTAAAGTAGTCCTGTCAAACGTAGTCGAATACTAAAGTAGTCCTGTCAAACGTAGTCGAATACTAAAGTAGTCCTGTCAAACGTAGTCGAATACTAAAGTAGTCCTGTTAAACGTAGTCAAATACTAAAGTAGTTCTGTCAAACGTAGTCAAATACTTAAGTAGTCCTGTCAAAAGTAGTCGAAAGAGTAACATGTTTTGGATTTCTGTGATAAAATCACATATCTAAACTTTTATTATCAACATTCCCAAGTTAAATATAAGCCTGTTGTAATGTTACATCCCTGAACACATGTAGAACCATGTAAACTTTTGTTCCCTGAGCCATCTAGAAATGCAACATTCTACTGTTAGAAACCTTCCGAACGATATTGTATTCACCCAATAGGACCTACCATAATAGTATAAAAACTGAGAGTTAGTGGTTTGTGTAATGTATATTTTTCACTTGTAGTTTCTACTGTGGATATTTTCTATACTGCTGAATTCATGTATAAAGCTAATTAGATTAGTTTTAATCTGTATAGTACGTGTCTAAGTGTGCACTTAAAGCTGTATGTTACATTAGATTGCCTGCATGTGTACTAAAGCTTAAATTGTGTTAGAGTTCTCATGAAAATATATTCATTATTAACAGATAATTTGCATAACTATTTCTATACATGTTCATTTCCACTGTAATTAATTTATTCTAGATCATGTATTTTAGAATAGATGCATGCAGCAATCATAATGCAATTGCTGTTTGGATTTTTTTTTATGATTTGGATATGTTTGCTTGAATTTATAAAATACATGCAGCACAAATTAAAATATTGGAAAATTATTCAATTTTATTGGAAATTTGATTTTCAGAAATCTATTAATTAAAAATCATGCAAAAAAAATATATATATATATAGATTTATTAATTTATTATAAAACATAATAATTTAAATATGTTTTTGATAAATGTAGATAACTTTTAGTTGATATCTAGCATAACAGGTAAATCATAAGGTATAGATGTTGTACTAGCCTGCATTGTGGAGACACAACACCTAGTGAGGATTCTGTGACATGCTACCAGAAGCTAGCTGCATGCTACATGGAGAATAAGTCATTTTGTTGTATTTGAAATGGTGAGATCAATATTTTCTCCATTATTGATTACGTTTCTTCCTTTCCCAGCCGGCTGCTGTGGGATGCTTAGCCTCAACTGAGTTTGTTTTGTAGTGGGATGTCTAATATTAAAATGGGATTTCCCCCCACCATCTGTATAAAGAAGTACCCTGCCACCCCTGTGGGAGGTGAGATTAGAATGCTCCACTTTTACTTCCGTTCCCTTACTCTATCCAGATACTGCAGCTGCTCTCCTGCACACAGCACTAATATTCATGAGGAGGGGAGAGAGAGAAAAAAAAAGGTCAATAAATATTAATGTCTGAAAATATGTTTTTCTCATAACCCACCCTGTACTGCTTAATGGACTAGCCCACTTGACTGGCTGCTGCTATAGCGGGCCCAGGGAGGCTGAGACATGATGGGACATACCTAGTTCTGGTCTTAGGGATGTGACAGACCTGACCGTGTCTCCTACTGTTGTGACCCTTGGATTATGTCTCTCTGTCCACCACGTTGGACCTTAATTGTCTAGTTTTAAATGATTTTATTTCTGGACAGTTATATTTGTTTTTCGTTATTAGAGAGACCTTGTGATTGTTTTGATGGAGATCTTTGTTGATATTTTACATTGAGAGAAGAAAGCCATTGACTTGCATATTTTTGTGTGTTTCTTGTTTGTAATACTATGGAGTAATACCAAAACAACCATACAGCTGGTAAGTCTCTTTATATTGTTTAACTCTTTCTTCAGTTTCATGATGCTTTAGTGGAAATTATTTCATCTAAAATTGAATTTTTACATGTTTATGTTAATTAAAATACAGGATTTTAGGTTATTTTTAAGTGAAAGTCATTTTGAACATGTGACATTGTAGTTTATCATTATTAAAAGGATATGACAAATTTATTTGTTTACAACCGGTACATAGGGAAGACAAATTTTCTTGATTTCACAGAGCTAAATTTATAATCTGTTTCAAAAACAGATGTTTAATAGAATTCACTGATCTGAACCTGCAGGCGATCCTTACTGAAAAAAACAATTGCGTTCAGAGACAATTGAATATGGATGTCCTTGTATAAACATTTTAACAACAGACCTTATGTAAAAATTATGAGATGCAAGATTTGTGAATTGCAGACATGATATTATTAGGGGCTTCCACCAAGCATTGAGATGGTAGGTAATAGCATTTCCTTTGCACAGGAAGCTAGTAATAGGGATGTGATTGGCACACGATTGTCTGTGCTGAGCGGAGAGACATCTTTACTGGGTACTGATCCACTCAACTCATGTGACCAGGAGGCTATTGTCTGGAGAGGGCACTGTTGTACTAAACATAGAAATCATGGCTATGATCCATAATGTCATTGGGGGTCTGGACAGTTGGACAACACTGACTGAGTCAGTGGGATAGGATTTTCCCTTTTTTTCCTGATTTGAGAATTGATGTGATTTGAAGTGAACCTTATTATTTTTATGTGATGTAGAATTCCCACTCTTCTATGAGGAATCCTTAAACAGACACCGGCCCACAAAATCACATCCTGATCACTTAAGATTGATTGAAAGAATTTGATGTTCTGTTGTCAATTCAACATAATATGGTATTTTACAGAAGGAACATATGTCATGTTGACCCGTTGACAGTATAATGTGACGGGTGGGGTGTGCTGCTGGGTGTCTTAAGCAGTATGCTTCAGTGAGATAGCACTTTAAATCGGCAAAAGTTCCGCCCTATCACAAGGAGACTTAACACGAACATACTGCAGCCTCCCAGGACACACATACGCACTCGCCACACGCATACATGTCGCACGCACGGGAGGCCGTCCATGACCTTAGATGTTAATAGGAAGTTAAACAAAATAAACCAAACAAAGCCAAAGTATTTAAATTATACAGGGAAGTATTTTATGTTAGGGTCAAGTTATCACAGGCTGGTAATGTGCAGTCTCTTTATTCTGAACGAAACAGAAGTTTTGTCAGGTGAATGTTACAGTTGCTGTGTATGACAAGCTTCAATTTTCAAATAAGACAATTGGAATATTTAAGGGAGAAAATAAAATGAAAATAAAATAAAAATGAAATTTTGAACAGAAAGATCGATTTACAGCCCTTACAATTTCTATTCCTTTAGGAACCAAGCGTGAGAAAATTAAAAACCCACGAAATGTGAGACAGGAATTTGAGGACCTTTACTTAGTCCCCAAGATATGCATTCCTTAAGTGTGGCGTGATGATGTAAGCTGTAACCATTCTGTAAAACCTGATGTTGGTATTAAACACTACATGCAGTGGTAGCACGTCTCCGGGTTCTAGATTTCCCCGGAACATTCCTGTTTTCTAGCAATATCTTATCTCACTTGGAGATAATGTTCTCCGAAATGGCTATATTTATATGATAGGGACTCACCAGGTGAACTTTCTACCATGAAAGACACAAGAGGCTACCTGACTTATAGGCATTTTCTTCTCCGTTACATCACAAGGCTCTGATGGTATATATCTATTAACAGTACGGTAGATGTCAGTAAAAGTTGATGGCACCTCTCAAATTGTACAGTAGATGTCCACAAATGTTGATGGCACCTCTCAAATTGTACAGTAGATGTCCACAAAAGTTGATGGCACTTCTCAAATTGTACAGTAGATGTCCACAAATGTTGATAGCACCTTTCAAATTGTACAGTAGATGTCCACAAATGTTGATAACACCTTATTTATGTGCTGCTTAAGTGATATGTCCTTTGTCCTCCTGAAACGACCTTACGATGCAAAACCAACCAGTACAGTAAATGTCCGCAAATGTAGATGGCACCTTATGACTTATGTTCTAACTGTAGAATAGATGTCAACAATCGTTGATGACACCTGATCAATATACAACTTCATTGATATCTCAAGCAGTGCGGTAGAAGTCTACCAATGTTGATGAAAACTTACTAATAATGTAATGGCATGTTCAATTATATAATTAGCGTATAATAGATATCCAAAATTTTGATAACACTGGCTCGTGTGTTTTACCAAACTATTTCTTTCTTAAGCTAACGAATTGTATGGTAGATGTCTTAAAATATTGATAGGAATTTATTACTGTACAACTTAGCATCTCCAACAGTACCATAGATGTCCAAAAATGTTGATGGTACCTTATTTATATACTAATTCAGTTATATCCCAAACAGTACGGTAGAAGTCCACAATTTTTGATGACTCTGAATTGTGTATTTTACCATAAGTATTTTCTACAAATTTTATGGTAGAGGTCCACAAATGTTGATCATTTATGTATATTATGGTAGATATCAAATTTTTTATCAACACATATTAGCAGTAAAATTGTGATGGCACAAGTCTATCTATGAAATGGATATCTACAAATCAAGAATAGGAATCCCTGGCTTCAGAATAATTGTTACAAAATAATTCAACTGGATCTAGCTGTATTGAATTATTTGTTAGTTCCATACACATTTTTGAAAGTAAGAAATGGACGAGTTAGTTAAATTAAAATCAGTAAAGTCTGTTGGAGTGAATTTGAGGACAATTTGTACAATATAAAGTTCTCAATAGAGGAGCTAGATGATATAACTATGACAATTTGTGGACATCTGTCGTAGTACTCACAGGCTGGGCTGGAGAAACTAGCACTGGTTATAAAGCATTGTGTTCCAATTAGGCCTCCATACCAATAGCTTGTTAGGGTGTGAAATTTCCTAATGAAGGTTTAGATCCCTTCTGTTTATGCTGGATCCTAACAACCTCATAAATTATGTAACCAATTGGCCAGAAACTCACTGTCCTAGAGTGATGTGGCAGTATTATGGGGCGATCATTGATGTCCATGGAATGGACAGTTTGAGAAATTACCACTTCTTCTAAACAGAGACCATATTATATTTGTGTTCAGCAATGTAATTGACTAGATTGACATGAAATAGCTCCTTTTTGTGAGAGCAAACACACATTCCAGACATACCATGTAATTAGAGAAAAAAAAAACACAACTGGTTATGTGATAGCTGACGTCATGACAAGACTACTGTCACATTCAGCTATGAAACGAATGTGCTGTCATGTACGTTTGTCATGTGAAATATATGTCATACATATTTGTGATATATATGCAAATTTGGAGATGGATTTTAAAAGTTTAAATCTTTTGTCTCGGAATCCGTTATTTCAATTTGTAAATTATTGTTATATATTGTACATATGTGTAGGAAATGAAATAAGATTAACTTAGAAATGACAATGTTATGATGTAATCTCAGGTGAAGATCCAAGGTGAGGTTAGTTGGATCCCTACCCTGAACAGTTTGTGTTTCTCATGAATTTGAGATCACAGGTCATCTTGAGCTGTCTTGGACATTTGATTTACATATAGGACATATAACCTGGAAAGCAGGTGACAGCCTTGAAATTTTGATGACTCCCAGAACTAGGAGATAATCAATAGATACTCAAATCTGAGTTTGTCCCACAGGTAAATTGTGACTCAAATTTGAGCTAGTCCCACAGGTAAATTTTGAGTCCTGGAGACTCAAATCTGAGCTTGTCCCACAGATTAATTGTGAGTCATGGAGACTCAAATCTGAGCTTGTCCCACAGGTAAAATGTGAGTCCTGGAGACTCAAATCTGAGCTTGTCCCACAGGTAAATTGTGAGTCCTGGAGACTCAAATCTGAGCTTGTCCCACAGGTAAATTGTGAGTCCTGGAGACTTAAATTTGAGAGTTTTCAAGACACCACAGAGTATGATTAGATGTTTTTATCTGCAGCTGGCAGTTGTACAAATGTACAACAAGCCTGTGGATCATTTGGATTAATCTATTGTATGGAAAGTTCAACAGATTTGATAATGTAGTTTTAGGATTACAGTTAATGAGAGCTAAAAATTATAGGGTTGGAATATACAGAACTTTGATAGATCTAACAAGAGCTTTAAAAGAGTATGTAATGGCTAGGATTGTTTCTAAAAGCTATAATCTTATGTACAGTATCAGAATCGGGAAATCTGGTAGATATAAAACATTTTATAGTATATCACTGTTACTGGAACAATTGTCAACAGTTGAGATCTGTGTTAGTCTGTGATCAGGTTTCATGGCATGATCAAAGACAGGTTTTGTTTTAAGTATGTAACTGTTTGTTCTGGAGATAGGTATCGGTTTATAGTCTACAAGGCTTTTATCTCTGGGAAAAAGTGGAAAGTCTACAGACTTAGCATTATCTAATTCTGGTTGTATTAAATGGGATAGATAATGGGGGTTTTGTTTGGGGGGGGGGGGGGGATACACAACAGAAACCTACATTTCATCATTTCAGAGTACATTACAGCAGTCAATCACTGATTGTGTGAATCCTTACTTTACATCTAGATTGATCATTGAACCATTCCCCCCACCACAAAGCCTGGCCCAGGTCTGAATCCTCTTCTATCCTACATCAGTACAGGAGGGATCAGGAAACCTTCCGATAGCACTAATATATATACAGTTAATATAGAACAATACCCATGGGGTCACTTACTAATTTGTAAGAATAAAATGAATGCAGAACATTTCTATCAATTATGTTAGCAAATTATGATGAATTAAGTTATCCTAGCTAGGACCTAGGACAGGATAGGGCAGGCTCAATATGTGAAGAGACGGTTAGTAGATTGAATACAGTAGCTTATAGGACCCCATAGGATTAACACAGGTTGAATATTTTGATATGCAGTTTATGATGATCTAGTGTTATTCTGTAAACATAATATAGGAAAATATCTTTCATGTGGTTCATTTGTTATTCATATTGAGAAACTGTCACCGTCTTATTAGAGATTTAATAACTAAGCCAAGCTGTTGCATTTATGATCTTATAACAACAGGAGCATTGAGGAAGTGTGTTGTGTATCAGATTATGTAAACATCTGTCGATGTTAAGATGCAGATGGTTTTGAAACATGTATTATATTGTTATAATCACCATGTCAAAAGTGGAGTCCTTCCTAAGCTGGCTGATGAACTTAATACCACATTTACACACAGTTTATATAATATATACGTATATTGTTTGTTGTTGATATTTTGTAATACTAGCTGAGACTGATTACCAGAGGACAGGAGAATCCAATAATTAACGGTGTAAAGCGTTCACTTCCTGATGATATATAATGATAAATATTGATAGATAGACTGGCCCCTGTCTCTAGATTATCAAAATCAACAGAGAATACAACATTAAAACAAACCTGTTATTCTGAGTCATAATTCACAGAAGGTGGCTAAATACAAACAAAAAATATAGATTTGCTTGGACACCCTTGGAAAAGTACAAGGAGAATAAGTGCCCAGTTGTTCTGAAGGTGATTAGCTTAATCACTTAATTAGTGAAAAACTCATTTCTCCTTTATTTCAAAACCTAAGTATATATGTATTCCTTAAGATAGACAGGTATGAAGACACTGAGGATTACATGTTATTGTTTCATAAAATTTTGTCAAGTCAGTTTTACCGGAAATGATTTTATCAGGATTTTAAAATTGTTGTGATTAGTGTTGAACAACTGTTACAAAATTTGGGATTCTTCTGCTTTATCTGGAACACTATTGACTTAACATGTAGAGGTTACTCTCAAAGACAAAACACATTCAAAGTAAAAAATTCACCAATCCATTGTCAGCTACCTTTAATTATCAGAGCTTGGCTGTATGGACATCTTCAGTGATTATATAATGTGTTTTAGCCAGGCTGCTGAAAAACAAAGTTTAATTGGGCATATCTCTTCTTGTCCTATTTGAAATATACAATTGTGGTTTTAGTAGCGACGTCAATAAACAGAGATTTGAAGGATTTCATAGAGCTAGAATGTTGATGAATTCTCATCTCTCACTAATCTTGGATCCCATCTTATATGAGGAAATCAATTCCCAGTCACTCTGTTATAAAGACTGGATTTATCTCCGGGTGATTTTACAACTCCCAGTCACTCTGTTATAAAGATTGGATTTATCTCCGGGTGATTTTACAACTCCCAGTCACTCTGTTATAAAGACTGGATTTATCTCCGGGTGATTTTACAATTCCCAGTCACTCTGTTATAAAGACTGGATTTATCTCCGGGTGATTTTACAATTCCCAGTCACTCTGTTATAAAGACTGGATTTATCTCCGGGTGATTTTACAATTCCCAGTCACTCTGTTATAAAGACTGGATTGATCTCCGGGTGATTTTACAATTCCCAGTCACTCTGTTATAAAGACTGGATTTATCTCCGGGTGATTTTACAATTCCCAGTCACTCTGTTATAAAGACTGGATTTATCTCCGGGTGATTTTACAATTCCCAGTCACTCTGTTATAAAGACTGGATTGATCTCCGGGTGATTTTACAATTCCCAGTCACTCTGTTATAAAGACTGGATTTATCTCCGGGTGATTTTACAATTTCTAGTTGCTCTGTTTTAAGGAACAGATTTCTCTGGTTGTGACAATCGATCGTTCTTCATTAGCCGGAGAAGTTTGCAATTCTTGTTCGTTTTGTGTGAACAATCTCAGATAATTTGTCTGGACTACACATCTTCACAGCTAGCTATTAGATATATCTACAAAGCCTTGTGATATTGTATGTCAGTTTAACCATTTGTTTGTGTCGCATAATGAAAGTTGAGAGTGAAGAGACAAGCAACACACTTTAAAAAAGGGAGATAATTCTCAGTAAGCTCTTTAATGTTTCAACAACTTCAAAGTTGAAATTGATGTCGTTTTCAACTATAACTATGCACGGTGCCATTACCATAATATTCTACCATGTAGAATTACAGGAAATGCAATTTTATTTTCAGTTTCACTGACACATCAACCAGATATTGTACATGTTTACCATAATCAAACATAGTACTTAAATCTTCAAAAATGTTTGTAATGACATTATGTTTTATCACTTTTGAGAAGAAACGAAAATTTCAAAGTAAATCTGTTGATATCTTCTGACATCCAGATTATGTATCAAATTTTACATATATTGGGTTGGGGGGTGGGGATTGGTTGGTGGGAGGGGGAGACATCACCAGGTGTGTAGGTATTATACTATTCTGGAAGTACAGGTCCTTTTGTAATGTTGTGGACTAATTCTTCCTGCTGCCTGAGGTCCCTGAAGTTTCACATCAGTCAGTAGTAAAAATCAAATGAGTCACAGATGTTTGATGTTTCAATAATCATTGCACTAATCCCATGGTCATTCCCTATTGTCGGTCGCTCTGTTAAAATACTCTACTGAAAAAGGTCAAGGTCACAGAGTGAATGAATGCAGATTGGATACAGGTTAAAGGTCAAAATATCAAGGTTAGTACAAAAATATTTCCTGTAAAACGTTAAACCATCAGAAAGTTTGTATCATAAAGATAAATCTGAACATGGGATAACATTAGGCCAATGTCAATGATCCTATGTGTTGTATGTTAATGTATGCCTGCAAATGGCAGGTACCAAATCCATCTAGAATCTCGTTTAGATTTTTATTTAGGTCATCCCCAGCCTTTAACTTTTAGGCAGTGAACAATGGGTCGAGAATACATGTCATCCTGACAGAGTGATATGATGATTTGTAAGAATATGTTCTACACACCAAGGCCTGAGTTCTGTTTTCTCTAGAGTACCATGTTACTTGGTGACCTCTACATGTACAGCTCTATATCACACATCTGGTGTGAATTACTGGTACAAGTCTTTGTTACCATTCAACAGCCTCAAATTTCTCAATGTTTTTTTCTTGTCAACTGTAACTAGAGAGACTAGACTGGCCAGCATGTACAATCCTTTGCTTTTTAGCTCATTGCAAACATTGAATTAATTGAGTTAACATACAATCACAGTATGATGAGATTTTTTGAAAGTTTTCAACTTCTTCTGACTCTCTGTGAGATATCTGTGGCAGATGTTGATGGTGAAAGTGAATTGTGCTTGAATGAAAATGTTGTCAATGTTCACCTTTGTGAATTTGACTTTCTTATCCTTGAGACAGTAAACCCTATTTCAGAAGAATGTAATTCTTGACACCAAAATCATATTTCTTGGAAAGAACCTTGTAAATTGTGTCTCATCAATCAGCTGTAGACTATAGAGTTGGCTTCTGATGATTTTGGAATAGAACCAGGCTTTGAAATTTATATAAATATTATATATATATGATATATATCAACTCTCGTTTCTGTGTACCAATGAAATGGAAATATAGAAATCTAATATACCCTGGCTCCTTAGTTTGAACTGATTTGAATTTTTTTTCAGACTTTTGATGGATAAAAATTATCAGGAACTGCTCTGATTCATATTGTACATCTTCCAGCTAGTACATGTATGAGTTACTGAAATCAGCAATACACACATGGGGATTATATCAAGTATGTCACAAATAAGGAATAAATCCTTATACGGGTGCTGCAGATTGAATTTGTAATGATTTCTTGTTGAAGCCAAGACATTTGTACCAGACGATGTGGGCTTACTGCTATATGGAAGTGAAAAATATACCAAGAAGATTGCCAGTATGTTTTAAAATTGAGTTGGCTATAATGGTTATCGATTTCCTTCTGCCATAAGTTTTTAGTTTTCAGCCAAGATTCGGGTGAGCATATTGCATACACTGTGAATTAAATAAAACATGTGTTTATTAAATGAACCCTAGGGACCTAAGAATAATTACTAACATATCAGCACCATAATTATGTTACGTTAGAGAAATGAGACCAGTATGTAGCCTGGCTCATAAAATGTTATATAAATTTGTATACTATATACTCGCTTTTATGTATATAAGCCCACCCCTTGTAAGATACGAGAGCCATATCGTAAAACAGCTCTTTGTGCAAATTGGACCAAATACAAGAGAAATATATTTGATAGTGGAACCAGATTATCAGACTTGGGTTTCAGTTTCATACCAGCCAGAATGTCCAGACAAACACATGGATTTATTTATTTCCTAAATGTATTTTTGGTGAAAGGTTTCCCAGACGTAGACATGTCTACATGAAAAAAGAATATTTTATTTTCATTCTTTGTAAAGAAAAAAGATCCTTGATGTTTTTATCACACAAGACTGCATGTTGTTCAGGGATTGGGTGTTACGAACATGTGGCATTCATTAGTTTAGTAACTGTAGTCAGATACAAATATCTGTCCTGTTAACAAGATATTTCTGCAGAATTTTTGCTGCTTTTGTTGATATTCACTATCTTCCTTTTTTCCATGATGGGCATGTAACCAATATTGTATTACCTTTACACTGATAGCAGTGGTGTAACGATTGGCATGTAACCATTATTGTATTACCTTTACACTGATAGCAGTGTTGTAACGATTCACTGATGCATCGATGAATTGAATCACAGAGTGGTGCATCGACGCATCATCTATCCTTTGTGGCAAATTTTTACATTTTGTTTTAGTCCTGGCCATTGATGTTTAGAATTGTTAACCTTGCAATGATCAGCATGTCTGACAACTTTGTCTTCTAACACTATAACATCTTGGTGGACTTTTCAGCTCTAGCCAGCTTTATTGGTTTTCAATTTGACAAGGATACTCCAACATTGTGTGACCTTGGCTGTCAATTTGACAAGGATACTCCAACATTGGGTGACCTTGACTGTCAATTTGACAAGAATACTTCACATTGGGTGACCTTGATTGTCAATTTGACAAGGATACTTCACATTGGGTTGCCTTGGCTGTCAATTTGACAAGAATACTTCACATTGGGTGACCTTGATTGTCAATTTGACAAGGATACTTCACATTGGGTGACCTTGGCTGTCAGCTTGACAAGGATATTCCAACATTGGATGACATTGGTTGTCAATTTGAAAATGAAACTCAAATATTGTGTGACCTTGGTTATCTGAAAATAAAACTCTAACATTGGATGAACTTGGTTGTCAAGGTTGAAATTAAACCTTAATGTTAAGTGACCTTAGTTGTCAAAGCTGACCTTGATTTGATATTGTGTGACCTTGAACACTGTCGAAGGTTGACACTGAAGCTGTTGTTACATTCTTTTTGTTATTTATTAAGTCCTTACATCAGGAACTCTAAACAAACTGTTTATCTAAATATTTGTTTATATCACAAATTGCAACTGAAAGATGAGCAATATATAGCAATAATATACTCTGAATAGGAAATATTTAACAAATCTTTAAAAATATCTGTCCTGTTGAAAAATAAAAAAATAAAAAAGTAGAATTGTACAACTGTATGAGGTCAGTTTACAAAGGCCCAAGTGTTATTGTTTGAATGTTTAAGTACTTAATTTCCGAGTCCCTATGAAGAGCGGATGTATCTGACGTAAACTTGTTTAAGTACCCTGCTTCATTGTAACAATTATTTAGTATACATTGTCAATATACTATTTTCTGGAAATTATTTATATTTAAGACAAATAGATAGTCTTGGATAGGTAGATAAGTGCCACAGGCCAATATAAAGTACATTTTGTCAAGTCACCTTTACATATAGCTAACACAGGTCAAATTGATTCCAGCTTTTGGGGAAAGGTTTGTCTTATATTCTTGGTGGCAAGGTATATAATGAAATGATTTTACAATTCAGTGATTCAGTCATTTTGATTGACATTATGCACTAAATGAACTATTTTTAGGTCACTGCAGTTCAAATACAAACATAAATAAAAGAGTCATGGTGACCCTATTACATTGATGTGTTATAAACATCTGACCTGCATGTACCAGTGTACCAATGTTGGTCAGTGGTTAAAAAAATGATTGAAATCAGGAAAGTTTTAGAGAATCAAAGTACAGTAATATGTAAAACAATTTAAAAGATGAGCTTTGCAGGTCTTGAAGCTTTCAGAGTTCCAAGCAGTAGAGTGTATATTGCCTACAGCTGGTTTCCGACAGAGCACAGCTTGATGGAGTTTTAAAATTTAGAAACGACAAGAAAAAACGAAAACAAAACTTTCATTGGCAACACATACCAGGTACAACTGGAATTGGCAGATCAGGTCTGGATCCTGGAAAATGCAGCAGGGATGTATGAACCAAGAAAATAGATTTACAGTCTGGCCGCATTGCAACTCTAACTAAAAAGAGAGTAGCAATATTGAAATTTAGTGAATTTACGCTGTAAATTAGAAATTCTCTATCCAATGATCAATCAATCTAGAAATGAATACCACCTCGTGAATGTCCTTTCCTTCTTTCTTTACTATTGTTTTTTTATTAAGTTTGCCCGCCCATTATCTTGTAGGAGCTGATAGCAGTAGGAGTGATTAAGGACATTTGAAATTTAGTCTTTAATTTAAACTGTAATTTAAAATGGAATTTCCCTATCCATTGATAGATAAACCTGGAGATGAATACCACTTCATGAATGTCCTTTCCTTCATTCTTTACGATGGTTTTTCATTCAGGCAGTATGTCCATGATTTATATGAATTGATAGTGTAATGTAAGAGTGATAAAGAACATTTGTATACTGAAGTACATATAAATGGGATATTTGAGGTGTGAAAACTTATCAGGAGAATCACATTGGAAGGAAATCTGTCCTGGTGTTTAGTTGGTGAACTACAGACTGGAAGGAGATCTGTCCTGATGTTTAGTTGGTGAACTACAGACTTGAAGGAGATCTGTCCTGATGTTTAGTTGGTGAACTCCAGACTGGACGGAGATCTGTCCTGATGTTAAGTTGGTGAACTCCAGACTGGACGGAGATCTGTCCTGATGTTTAGTTGGTGAACTACAGACTGGAAGGAGATCTGTCCTGATGTTTAGTTGGTGAACTCCAGACTGGAAGGAAATCTGTCCTTATGTTTAGTTGGTGAACTACAGACTGGAAGGAGATCTGTCCTTATGTTTAGTTGGTGAACTCCAGACTGGAAGGGGATCTGTCCTTATGTTTAGTTGGTGAACTCTAGACTTGAAGGAGATCTGTCCTGGTGTTTAGTTGGTGAACTCCAGACTTGAAGGAGATCTGTCCTCATGTTTAGTTGGTGAACTCCAGACTGATAATTTTATGGTAGAGCTCCTGGCTCCCTTTCTCATATAACATAATAATTAAATTTGTAGGTGATTAACTTTAATGATTTATGAATGAAGAAGCAGTAAGTCTAATGTTGTAGTTCATTAGCTGATGGGTGTATGGGAGGTGATGATGGGGGTCAGTGAAATGGAAGTCTAGTGAGTGAGAAGGTGTTGATGGATAGGTGAGATTAGAATCTCTACTACGGTAAACGTCATCAAATGTTGGTAGTTTTATATATGTTCTTTACATGACATGTGGCTTCATTTATGATAATCGGAGATTCACAATATCTGTTGTAAGAAATAAGGCAAGCAGGCTTGGGTACATTAAAATAGATCTTTGCAACATTTTTCATGAAACAAACATGAGAACTGAAGAAGAAGCCTATTATACAAACACACAGTTTGACTTTGTATCATACATGCATATCATGATAACATGTCTTTATTTATTTACTTAGTTGTTTGTTTTTGCAAGGTTATAGCCATCAAATTACTACTGTAATGATAATTGTGCTTATCAAGTTTAATTAAATTTAATGTAATGTTTAAGTATGCTACTGGTAATATGATATTTCCCAATACAATGGTGCTTTGTCTTGTAATTGTCGAGAATTAAACACTATTCTCTACCTAGTTTAGATACATAATGAAGGAAAATTAAAATATTTATACTAAAACAAGACCTTATATATAAGTACAGCTGTACTTACAATTTTGTACTATAATGCTTTGTTTCAATAAAAAAAAGAATCCCAATGTTTCTGTTTAAAACACATTTCTGTTAATATCATGATACTGTTTATATCAAATTTTCTTCAATAAATGATTCAGGACATCAAAAATAATGTAATGAAAACCTCAATTTTTATCCACTATGTGTTGTCAAAGGTAATAATGTTGTCTTATGAAAAGAAATATCTTAATATAAGTGTCTTTATGATTTCAAATCACAAAACTTAAGGACATTTACAGTAATAGTATCTAGATGCAGTGAGGATGAAGTAGCTGTTGTTTTTTCTTTGTTTATTTACACTAAAGTCTAGCCACATGTCTGACTTAGATTTCATGTCTGCATAGTCACCTTCATATATAATATGGTAATATTAATCCATTTCGGTTCTATTACATAGAGAATAAACATGACTAATTAAAAGTGCTACTATAGCCCAACGATTCTCTACATGTATAAAGTCAGTATACTACATGTTTTTACTGTTTTAAGAAAGATGCTTTGCAGTGACACAAAGTACATACATGTGTGTGGTTTGGGTGTGCTGGTCAGGAAGTCTGTTTCCTTTGTTACAAAACAAACCTAAGTTGTTCTGGCAACTGCACATGTAGTCGGCAAACCGTTTAACTGTCTGAACTTTTGAGGATAAAACATTATTTTAGGAAATATCTCAATCCATTAACAAGTGAAAAGATACGGAACACATTTATTTGATCATGTTGTATTATTCTTTACCATACTTATTTTCGTGGAGAATCTAGTGGGTAAACTAGCATTAGAATTTCGTTGGGTAATTCTGTACAAAATCTGAAGGTAAAATAAATTATGATTCATAAATGACCATGTTATAGGTAGATAACACACGCATGTGTCATGGATAGGATGACATTCTATATAGATAGTATGATAATGAAATATCAACAAAACATATTTTATTTCTGTTAATATCATATTTCTGTCAATATCACATTTCTGTTAATGTCTCATTTCTGTTAATATGTTACATTTCTGTTGACATCACATTTCTGTTAATATCACATTTCTGTTAATGTCTCCTTTCTGTTAATATGTCACATTTCTGTTAATATCACATTTCTGTTAATATCATATTTCTGTCTATCACATTTCTGTTAATGTCTCATTTCTGTTAATGCTACATTTCTGTTGATATCACATTTCTGTTAATATCACATTTCTGTTAATATCACATTTCTGTTAATGTCTCATTTCTGTTAATATGTCACATTTCTGTTAATATCACATTTCTGTTAATATCATATTTCTGTCAATATCACATTTCTGTTAATGTCTCATTTCTGTTAATATGTCATGTTTCTGTTAATATCACATTTCTGTTAATTTCAAATTTCTGTTAATACATTTATTGTATCACATTTCTGTTAATATCACATTTCTGTTATTATGTTACATTTCTGTTAATTTCTATTTATATCACATTTTCCTGTGACAATGACAATCAGACATTGTGCCTTGTTTATTGTTAAACACTTTATTTCCACATATATTAACTTGTGCAAACTACTGATCTTCTAATCATTACTGATTTATTGAGGGAAATATACTGTCAATAAAATATGTATCACATTTGTGTGATTTGTATCCATGTATATATCTACCCATTGCAATCAAATGACCTAGATCATCAATAGAGGATTTGTCACTAAGAACATGCCAAGAATGTGTGACAATTTGACTGGGTCTTTTTAAGAGGATGCTACAGTGATGGAGATAGTAACAACTAGACAATGTTCAGCTTGGTGTTTTGATAATGTCATTCATCCTGTATGTTTTCATTAAGTGTTTTGATATTTTGTGTTAATCACAGTATAACAAACTTTGTTTATATCCGCCATCTCACCAACTGCTGAGTAACAGGCAAATCAGATCTGAGGAGATATCTGTGTCATTTTGGGGATATTCAGCTGATCAATGGCCAGAGTGACATCATTACACATCAGGTGTTAATTATTTACCTAAATCTATCAAACACCTGTAAACAAGATATTCAACGTACAGGTATGTCATGTTGTCAGTCTACCTGTCTAAATTATAAGTCATAATGGTGTGTGAACATGTCCAGATGTTGCTGGTACTGTTTTAGTAACGGTATGTATATCCATTCTTTATTTGTATTGTTTTAACTATAATTATCAGGTTTATTGTTAATGGGATCAACAGTAGCTAAAATGGAGGAAATAATGAGGTGGCATGTTGTTTTAGAAAGGATAAGTTTGGGAGAGTGAAATCATCAACAATGGTGTGTATCAGCAACTTTTACAGTTTTTATCTGTAATAGTTTTGAGTCTGCCTGTTGGTAATACAATGTATTATGTCTATAACTTGCTTACATCAAACAACTGTCTAACTACATGTACCACCTGTCTATTACTACCACCTGTCTATATCTACCACCTGTCTATAACTACCACCTGTCTATAACAACCACCTGCCTATAACAACCACCTGTCTATAACTACCACTGTCTATAACCACCACCTGTCTATATATACCACCTGCCTATAACTACCACCTGTCTATAGCTACCACCTGTCTATAACTACCACCTGTCTATAGCTACCACCTGTCTATATCTACCACCTGTCTATAACTACCACCTATCTATAGCTACCACCTGTCTATAACTACCACTTATCTATAACTACCACCTGTCTATTACTATCACCTGTCTATAACTACCACCTGTCTATAACTACCACCTGTCTATAGCTACCACATGTCTATTACTATCACCTGTCTATAACAACCACATGTCTATAACTACCACCTGTCTATAACAACCACATGTCTATAACTACCACCTGTCTATAACTACCACCTATCTATAACTACCACCTGTCTATTACTATCACCTGTCTATAACTACCACCTATCTATAACTACCACCTGTCTATTACTACCACCTGTCTATAACTACCACCTATCTATAACTATCACCTGTCTATAACTATCACCTGTCTATAACTACCACCTATTGTATATATAACTACCACTGTATATAACTACCACCTGTCTATAGCTACCACATGTCTATTACTATCACCTGTCTATAACTACCACCTGTCTATAACTACCACCTGTCTATATCTACCACCTGTCTATAACTATTACCTGCCTATAACTACCACCTTACTATTACTATCACCTATCTATAGC
The DNA here is from genome assembly GCF_902652985.1 of Pecten maximus. Lineage (NCBI taxonomy): Eukaryota > Metazoa > Mollusca > Bivalvia > Pectinida > Pectinidae > Pecten > Pecten maximus. The sequence continues at coordinate 16,718,447 of NC_047028.1, forward strand.
TACCACCTGTCTATAACTACCACCTATCTAAAACTACCACCTGTCTATTACTATCACCAGTCTATAACTATCACCTGTCTATAACTATCACCTGTCTATAACTACCACCTATTGTATATACATGTATAACAACCATCTGTCTATAACTACCACCTGTCTATAACTACCAACTGTCTATAGCAACCACCTGTCTATAACTATTATTGTATATAACAACCATCTGTCTATAATGACCAAATGTCTGTACCTACTATCTGTTTGAATTACTTCTGATTATAAAAAGTCAACTATAGAAAATGGAACCATTATAAACTGCATGTTAAAGTGTCAAAATATTACTGTTACAGTCAGTATAATGGGGCACTTTTTAGGTACGATTTCATAATTAAGTATGATGTCACCAGCAGTGAGTCGTTATAAGTATGGGATGTGGTGGGTAAGAGGACAGCTATGTGATGAGGTTAAAGTGGTATACTTATACACTAGGGCTATAACAGTTGTCACTCAAAGTCAGACAGCAGCAGTACAATTTTTGCTAATCTGAAATGGAATGTTTTATAAATAGAGATGTCTGTCCTGTTGTCTGAAATGGAATGTTTTATAAATAGAGATGTCTGTCCTGTTGTCTGAAATGGAATGTTTTATAAATAGAGATGTCTGTCCTGTTGTCTGAAATAGAATGTTTTATAAATAGAGATGTCTGTCCTGTTGTCTGAAATGGAACATTTTAAAAGGGAGATCAATGTCTGTCCTGTTGTCTGAAATGGAATGTTTTATAAATAGAGATGTCTGTCCTGTTGTCTGAAATGGAATGTTTTATAAATAGAGATGTCTGTCCTGTTGTCTGAAATGGAATGTTTTATAAATAGAGATGTCTGTCCTGTTGTCTGAATTGGAATGTTTTTGAAATGGAGATGTCTGTCCTGTTGTCTGAAAGGGAATGTTTTTGAATATTACACACTTGTCAAAATTTGATGGACATGTTATGGTATACTACTGTCTATGTTAGTCCATCCCTCTATCAACAACAATTGGTTAAAGTTTTGTTTCATTGGTTACAGTCTAGTTAACTAGGACACAGTAATAAGCCTTACAGATCCCCTATACTTCCTCCGGGGATTTGGGCTTGTAGAATTGTCAGTTGATAAGGTGTTATTGTATTGTCGTGAATGTTCTTAACTTTACCTTGTGGGTCTAACAATTATAATGTGGATTCATTCCACTGTTCCAGGACTCAACATAGGGTGAATGTTTTTGGTTAATGTCTCCTGGCATTACGATGTTTTGAATACAGGGTTAGACAGATGTAATACATCTGTGTGCATATATCTCTCCCAGTCCAATCAGTTGTTTTTTTATTCATGTGTCATTCAGTGAAAACAGTCTCCTGTCATTTTCACATATGACCTCATGTCGTATATGAATGACAATGATTGTTATCATGAACATGTAGATAGACTGAGAAAAAAACAAAAAAATCAGTTCTGTCGATATTTCTAAGAAAAGTGTCACAAATGTCTCCTGAACACTGACAATAGTGAATACACTGGCGTATATCTAACATAGTGTAGTGATAAGTAGGTGACCTATATTTACCAAATGACCATGTGGACCTTATGTATATTTAATGAGCTATGGGCTTCAGAAGGTCACATTGGACAAAGTTTATCTAGATTATCATTCAGCTGAGGATTCCAGCAAGATATTGAATTAAACAGTCTTTTGTGCAGTCCATGAAGTTGTTTTAGTAAACAATGCACATAATTTTATCCAATTATTATTTGTAAATTTATCTTCAACAAATTTTCATCCTTATAGTCAGTATTTTGCTACCAGGTTACCATGACACCATATTGACCTCATTAAAGGTCCATAACTGATAAATATACAATAGAAAATCCTGTAACACATTTCCAAAAGTAATTGCATTAATTTGGCTATGAATATTATTTGATCAGTGTCACTTTGATGCTTCTGGTCTTGCCTTGAATAATGTAAGACCATCGTAAGGAACAACCATATAGGTGACATAGATCGTATATAGGTTGTTCCAGTATTGTCATATTGCACAGACGTCAGATATCATTTTGTGTATGTCTCAGGATCACCTGTATCTACAGAATGTATTAAGTATATTGTATAGATTTTGTTTAATACCAAGCTCTTAATGATTTTTCTTATAAAAATAAGTTCCAGCGAAACTGAAATTAAGTGATTAAAAATATCTTTATTGTAATTATACTTATCTTGTTCGCTGTGTTATTATGTAACATAAGTAAACTCCACCCAAAGTCTCCATCACTCTGGTGCTTGACTTTGTAGTGATCAAATGTTAAACAAGATTGTACTACTGTGATCAACAAGGTCAAGTAGATGAGATTCTCATGTTGAAGTGGAAAGAAGACTTCCCCTGGGAAACAAAGAATACACTGTTGTATTAGAGAAAACATGTCTTCCATTTTTATGGAGTTGTGATTGTAGAGATGATAGACTTTATAATGTTTGTTTTGAGGTTCTATACTGTAGCTGCTGAATATGATATGGAACAATGCCTTTTTATTTTGAGGCTATGCTGATTACACAAATATATATGTATACTATAATAGTGCCTGTATTCATGTTTGGAGACTATTATGGTATGAGATAGGAATATAAAGTGTTTTTGTTTGGAGAGTATATGATTATTCTTTAAGTGAATTCTGATGATAACAGTATAATGAGTTTGTGATTTTTGTTTAGAGACTGCATTAATGTATTGATTAGACCAATCAAATTGATGTTCCTTACAGGAGTATGTTGTCTGTGAGATATAAGATAAGAGAACACTGTGTGTTTGTTTGGAGAGTACTGACAGTGTGATAATAACTTACATATGATTTCTGTTTAGAGGTTATATATTGATTAGCCAATCAAATTAATGGTTTCATATTGGTTTGATGTTCTGTCACATATATGTCTACTGGGCGTAATGTGACATGTGATTGCGATAAGATATGGTTACAAAGACACCAATGGCAGTACATTTTGTACTGTATTATGGTCTGATTTTGTAAAACAACAACATACATGTATCTTAGAAAATCAAAATGGAAAATATCTGTAACATTATGAACTTGTTAAAGATTAAATTACGCCTTTTGGTTTGCTGAGATATGTTTTCTGGCAGATAAAACATAAGCAAAAATAGAATAAAAACATGAGGGGTCTTACTGTCGGAAGAAACCAGATTACCCAGAGAAAACCCAAATGATTGGGCAGGTGATGTGGTCCTCATAACTTTTCTCTTCAGATTTGGGAATCAAACCCAGGCCACATTATATTCAGTAAATGGTGAATGTTACCACTGTGCCACACATATCCATATATGCAGTCTGTGCCTGTTTGAATTAAGGAAATATGGTAGCGTTTTGGAAATATGGAAGATATTCATGTTTTTTTTGTTTTTTTTTATTTGTTTGAGGAAAATAACCCACTTTTTAGTTGTATATTTACCAATACGTTGTTGTTTTTCCATCCCATTTACCTTTACTAGTCAATGTGTCAGACGTTGGAAAGACATAAACGGTGTTATTGAAAAGGAAAAATGGTTATCAAATTTCTCTTAAAGTGATTTGTATTGGCCCATAGCTTTAAACATCAGACAGAGAAGATGATCAAATGGGCGTTTTATCTGGAAACATTCATTGTTAGGCTCATAACATTCCTCTGTCTGGAAAATCAATAGTCATGTGTTAGGACAAAATACAAATTATGTCACCAGCCTAAATCGCATCACAATCGCACCATAAACTGGATTCTCACACAGCTTGTCCAGCTTAATGTTAGAGTTGTAATAAAGCATTCAGAGTGCTTAAAGAACTTTGTTCATTGTTTTTTAGCTGAGGAATTCAGCATTATAGATATACTCAAATTAACTAAAAATGTCTTGAATATATTTGCTGAAATATCTGTGCAAAAATATTATTTTTTCTGGATGAATAGAATTTTCTCAATAAATCTTAGTTATATTCCCACAGTGGAGAGAGCTCCATGTCAGACAGAACTACCAGGAGAAGTAGAAAAGCTGATTTATCTCTTCCAAGCAGTATATCCAGCATTTGTCTCTTTGTGCTTCACATAGCTTTGTGGGTCATACACCCATACAGGGACCGATTCTCTGTAAGAAAACTGCCATATAAAACACAGCTGATTCAGACTCAGGGGATTTACCCCAAAACCCTGCATCACCATCAACTGCTGTAGAATAGCTTAGGGTTAAAGCCATGACTTCCTGTGTTGAGTTATGTTGACTTGGGTTTAGAAAACAATGCAGTTATGACTATAAGAGCTTGCTTGGAATGTTCCATATGCTCTGTTCCTTTGTGCATGCAGTTCTGTGATAGGTAAGAGGTCAATAGGTTACAGGGGGAGGTCAAATGTCAAGGTCACAGAATTGAATCAATATTCCTCAATGGGTGAGTTTAATGAAGCCTAGATATAATGTTTCTAGAGAGTCACTATAGTATATGTCTTATGGTAAAGGTCAAATAAAGGTCATACAGAGGTCAAGGTGTGAGGTCAGGTGTAAAGGTCACACAGAAAAGTCAAATGTAAAAATCAGTTATTATACCCCCGCAACGAAGTTAGGGGGGTATACTGGAATCAGGTTGTCTGTCCGTCCGTCCGTCCATCCGTCCGTCTATCTGTAGATACATTTTGTCCGGACAACTCCTCCTAAACCGATGGGCCGATTCCAATGAAACTTCACACAAATATAGAGGACCATGTGTAGATGTGCATGCCACTTTCTTTTCCTCAAAATTTTGGTTGCTATGGCAACTGGTCACTGAATTCTCTTTATTGTGAACAACACATATTTCAGACATTCTGAATTTCAGAAATATTGGCATGCATGGGTTATCTGAGTTAGCCTCTAATTAACAGTTCCAATTCACCATTGACTCGTGCAGATTGCGTGGGTATTAGTCAGCCATCCTGGCGACAGTTCTAGTTATCAAAAGTTAAATATTGCACCCAGTTTTCCCTCAATTATAACAGATGTCACAATCATCAATAATAAAAACAAAGGTTTAACATGATACAATGTATATATTTTATTTCAAATCAATTTGCCATCTCTAGATTTGTCTGATCAAGGACACACTGAGATGGTCTGTGGTACACATTACCATGAACTCAGTTATGGTATTAGGGGGATGGTATATTGATATTGGTCAAAATGTCCTTAAATATTGATTTTAACTATATATTAAGTCAAATTTTCAAAGACGTTGAATAACATTGAAGATCCTTATTGAATACCACATAATCAAAATTGAAAGAAAAAAAAAGTGGAAACCCAAGGACAGATCAGTTGATCTTCCATGCCTTTAGATTCACAGGACTAAGGAATTTTCTGCTGAATATATTTGGATTGTGTGGTTCCACTTTCACTATAAGATAACATTGTTCCTCTGAGCCACAAACTCTGATACCCCTGTCTGGTAAGGAAAACCCTGATTATTGATTTTCTGTAATGGTAGCAGTCTTTCAAGTTCAGCAGTCTAGAAATGGCTACATGTCATGATCAATCGGAGACTAGAAGTACAGACTCAACGATTCTCAGTTGGATAGTATGATGGTGGTCTAAATCGGCTCCAACCACAAGCATGGTGATACTGCTCCATATATACCAAACCATTGTAATGTGTAATGTTCCATTTTTCATCATCTTGAATCCTAGAGATCAAAACAGTATAGATCAGTTGTCTCCACAAAGCAGCTTGATATAAAATATTGCTAGGAACTTTTGTGTGATTTTATATATATATATATATATTATCAGATTTTGTAGTATTAAAGTCATTGATCTGTAAGACTAAAAGGTACCTAACATATAATGACACTAATTGACGAAGAAGCTGTTGTGTTAGACTGAGTTGATTTGTTTTAAAAGGTAAATGTAGGAAATTATGTTCATTGCAAAAGACAAAAATAAAAACAAAACTTGATTTAACATGAATGTTGAGAAAGAAAGCGAAGTATTACCGTGTTTTTATTTGCCGTGAAACTTTCCAACACTTTCGATGGCAACTGCTAGATTTTATTTCATGTAGGTATAATATTCATAGATATCGGGAGATATGTAAACTTCAATGTTGTCACATCCAAGATGACCACCAGAAGCTCTGATTGGTTGAGGTTTAAGATATTATCCAAAATCCCATTTTGACCACATTGTAATCTAATGGCACAGAAACCTTTCCTCTAGATATTATTTCTAACTTGGGGGAGGGGGTCTGTTTGGGTGTCAAAGTCTCTATTGCAATTTTGATTTTAAGCTTACATCTTTTAGTAAATACAAAACTTGTGAACATATGCATAATGAGGTTAGGGTGATGTATTACTCAAATGAAAAGAGCATTTTTATGATTCTAGATTGCAGTTACTTAACCATAAAACACTAATGGTTTCCTCAGGCTATCTCGTGTTATCCAACAACTTTATATTCGTAGTGTTTTACAGATAAATTCAAATGATGATGGATGTTTTGTTTTCTATTTGTTCCACTGATGAATTGAAGACAAAATTTTCAGCTTTGCCTTGCAGGATCAGGTTGATATGTAGTTGGTTGTGAGGCAGACTGCATGGCCCATATGGAATACTGGCTATAATTGGTCATGCTGTCTGACCACAATAATCGAGATTAATTAAGTGAGTTGTGGAATTGTGTTCCTTACAATTAGGCTGACTCATTGATGATGCACTATAACAGAAAAATGTTAATATGTTACTTACAATATACATGATGATATATCCAATATTCTCTATCTCTCGAAAACGAAAAATATTTCAATAAATAGCCATTGACAACAATTTTTTTGTTTTCCTATACTTATATAACTGTTAAAGCCTACTTAATTTTTCCCTATCATATAACTAAACAAAAACATTTACCCTTAAGGGTGTATGGTACTATTGAATTTATGATATATGTATCTCTTCCAAAAGAGTTCCTATAAAAAGAATGCTGTAAAATATCTATTACCAAAAATTGCTTTCAACAGTTGATGATGATATATGCAATTGTGTTCCTTTATATTTTCAAAAGAGCGAGACTGCAAAAGTCTGATGCTACAAAAGTTATGTGCTATATACATTAGGCTATGTGTGAAGTGAAGCATATGCCCTGATTGATATTATATTACAATGTTCATGGTCGTGTTTTCTGTTTTAAACGCACTTATATTTGTGCTGCAAGAAAGTAATTGAATGTCTCATAAACTATTATGATTTGTGGTAAGTAATATTTGCACTTAAACTACAAGTGATAAATCGGGCTGCTACATAGAGATACTTGTAATGGAAGGACTTTAATGTTGTCTATAAAATTCCATTACCAAGTCAGAACAATCGACTCCAGGATTCCAGGTCATTAAGTCATTGATGAAAAATGCCACACAATTTTGTTTCCATGAAGATAACTATTAATTATCGTTTGCATAATGCACATGCTTTTGTTAGCATCAGTGACTTTAATGGTAAAATCCATTTTGATTATGAATATTCAACACTGATTACACAGCTCGCTCAAGCATTGCCTGTCACAGCAAAACAGTGGTTACAGAATCATATCTGTCCTGCTGGCTGAAACTTACTGTAGTAATTACCCACAAGAGGGGAGACCACCTACTGTGTCTGTATGACCTTGAACCTAAATTTATTATCCTCAACATAGTTGAAGAATGTGTGTATTGGGTTATAAATGTATGTTTCTTAACTATTTGTCATCGCTCAAATATGACTTCATTGTACTTGATTAAACTTGACACTGGTATGTGCTTTGAAGAAGCTCATGCATTTGGATGGAAATGTCAAGGTCAATACTACCATTGCTATTTATAGAAATGTTTGTCATTGCCTAAGTTACAATTCTTTACATATTGGATTTTGATAAATGATTATATATAAAGACCCAGTATGAGAAGAATTTCAAACATCAACCACTTTGTGGTAAAGGTCAAGGTCAATGTCACTTACTATTTATAGAAAATATTCATGGTCATTGCGGTGATTTCATTTGACAAATGATTTTGATGTGACTTGTTTTATATAGTTCAGCTTGATTAAGTTTTTTCTCTCAAATATAACAATTAATTAGCGGTACTTAACTACTATCATACTATATTATTTTTAATGCAATATTAGAGTATAGTTACGTGATATTTGATGAAATTTACATTTGTGTTGGGACCTTGGTGATCTCCCTCAAGGTTTATAGATTAATGTCATGATAATCCTGATAATTACTTAAGCTTGGAAACCATTCCAATTGGAATCATTAATTCCATATAGCATGTTAGGAAGGATGAGTCCATTGGTCAGGGTCCACACACACAATGTAACATAGGATACTGATAGTTAATCATCATCACTGTAAATCGGTTGTGCGGCCCAGAACTAACCAGATGTTTTGCAGGGCGGTGCACCATCACTCTATTAAAAGCTGGCAGGCATGACAAGGAATCTTGATTGTTTTAGTCTGATCTGACGCTAACACAGCTGAGAATCAATCTAAACACTCATTTGTACCAAGTATGGTCTGCTTGTGATGAACAATCACAAAATTTAGGTTCACACATAGAATTATGTTGTTTCATATTTTGAAACATCATATATGAATTGTTTATTTGAGAATTTAAAGACTGTTAAAGTAAATTTTATTACTGATAATGACATTATGAATACTGATGTGTAGATTATCATTCTCAATCAGATGAGGTCAGCTAGCTGTTAACCTTGTGGATGAGTATCTGGTACTAAATAAATTTTAAACATCAGAATGTTTGTGTATTGTATTGTATGTACCATATAATGCATTGTTTTTTGACAGCAATTACAACCTTTAAAAGCACATATCTGACCTTTTAAATAAAGGCTTTATAATCAGGGCAAACCTGTCTGAAGGACATGTGTAAAGAGACCAATTCTGTCAAGAGACCACTTTTAAGAGGCCACTCCTGTTGAAATGTACCTCTGTCAAGAGACCACCCCTGTTAAGAGCCAACCCCGATAAAATGGCACCTCTGTTAAGAGACCACCCCTTTTAAAAGGTCACCTGTTATGATACCACCCATGTTAGAGGTCATCTGCTAAGATACCACCCATGTAAGAGGTCATCTGCTAAGATACCACCCATGTTTAGATGTCACCTCTGTTAACAGACCACATATGTTAACAGACCACCCCCTTTTCAGATGCATCCACTGTTAAAAAACCTCTGCCTGTTAGGAGACAAGCCCTGTTAAGAGACCTCCGCCTGTTAAGAGACCTCCCCTGTTGAGATACCTCCCCTGGTAAGAGACCTCCCCCTGTTAAGAGACCTCCCCCTGGTAAGAGACCTCCCCCTGTTAAGAGACCTCCCCCTGTTAAGAGACCTCCCCTGTTGAGATACCTCCCCTGGTAAGAGACCTCACCCTGTTAAGAGACCTCCCCTGTTGAGATACCTCACCCTGTTAAGAGACCTCCCCCTGTTGAGATACCTCCCCTAGTAAGAGACCTCCCTCCATTAAGAGACCTCCCCCTGTTAAGTGACCTCCCCCTGTTAAGAGACCTCCCCCTGTTAAGAGACCTCCCCCCTGTTAAGAGACCTCCCCCTGTTAAGAGACCTCACCTTGTTAAGAGACCTCCCCCTGTTAAGAGACCTCCCCCTGTTAAGAGACCTCCCCCTGGTAAGAGACCTCCCCCTGTTAAGAGACCTCCCCCTGTTAAGAGACCTCCCCCTGGTAAGAGACCTCCCCTGTTAAGAGACCTCCCCCTGTTAAGAGACCTCCCCCTGTTAAGAGACCTTCCCCTGTTTAGAGACCTCCCTCTGTTAAGAGACCTCCCCCTGTTAAGAGACCTCCCCTGTTAAGAGACCTCCCCCTGTTAAGAGAACTCCCCCTGTTAAGAGACTCCCCTGGTAAGAGACCTCCTCCTGTTAAGAGACCTCCCCTGTTAAGAGACCTTCCCTGTTAAGTGACCTCCCCCTATTAAGAGACCTCCCCCTGTTAAGAGACCTCCCCCTGTTAAGGGACCTCCCCTGTTAATAGACCTCCCCTGTTAAGAGACCTCCCTCTGTGAAGAGACCTTCCCTGTTAAGTGACCTCCCCCTGTTAAAGACCTCCCCTGTTAAGAGACCTCCCCCTGTTAAGATACCTCCCCCTGTTAAGAGACCCCCCCTGTTAAGAGACCTCCCCTGTTAAGAGACCTCCCCCTGTTAAGAGACCCCCCCCTGTTAAGAGACCACCCCCTGTTAAGAGACCTTCCCCTGTTAAGAGACCTTCCCCTGTTAAAAGACCTCCCCCTGTTAAGAGACCTCCCCTTTTAAGAGACCTCCCCCTGTTAAGAGACCTCCCCTTGTTAAGAGACCTCCCCCCTATTAGAGACCTCCCCCTGTTAAGAGACCTCCCCCTGTTAAGAGACCACCCCCTGTTAAGAGACCTTCCCCTGTTAAGAGACCTCCCCCCCTGTTAAGAGACCACCCCTTGTTAAGAGACCTTCCCCTGTTAAGAGACCTCCCCCCTGTTAAGAGACCTCCCCGTTCAGAGACCTCCCCCCCCCCCCCCCTGTTAAGAGACCTCCCCCTGTTAAGAGACCCCCCCCTGTTAAGAGACCACCCCCTGTTAAGAGACCTCCCCCTGTTAAGAGACCTCCCTCTGTTAAGAGACCTCCCCCTGTTAAGAGACCCCCTCCCTGTTAAGAGACCTCCCCTGTTAAGAGACCACATGTGTTAACATGACACCTATATTAATTATTGCAGTTAACAACTTATATTTGCCTATACTCAAATCCGTCTTTAATACTATCTGTGTTTTGACAAAAGCCACTTGTTTTAGTTCTCAATGTGACATGATTCATTGTATAATTGTGAACCTCTATCTATAAGGTCAAGGTCACTTATAGATATCAAGGCCTCTTTTCTCTGCTCCATTGAGTGGTGTTTATTAATAAGTTTCACTATATTTGAAAACCAGGCTTTCAAAATTTAGTGAATTTGAATTTAATGTAATTCATGTCAGCTAGTTTCCTCAATTGTACAGATTTCATATATATTATGAAATGTTATAAACGTAACTGAGAGGGAACACATTCTATATGGTTTTAAAAAATGGAGATTAAAGTGTCTATTTTATCAGATGCTAGCAAAAATTGATACAGTTGATGATTATGAATTTTTAAAAAGAATGCTCAAGATACAGTCCTTTACAAAAAATCTGTCTAAGTTATCAAGGAATTGGGCAGCTGAACACTGAAGCAGCCAATGTATAATTTGAGACAGATAAATAATCTTATCTAAAACAGACAGAGTCTGTTCTTGTGTGACTGGTGTTTACTATCCCCAATACCTTGGTATCAGCTAGGCTCCAATTTAGTATAGTTGATTATTTTACTTATAGGAGGGACATGAGATGCCTGATTAAATTTTACACGGTAGATTCACTTTGTATACAAACAAGGAGCTTGTTTGTTTTGGAGAAGACAGACCAGGTTCAGGCTCTTTATCTCTTCTGTCTGTGATGAGGATGGGGTCATATAGTTCTGTCACACCCTGACTTCCGATCTGATGAGTGGTCAGGTGGTGCATTGATCACCTTACCTCAGTGATATCTTGATGTGAAAAGATGTTGGGGTCACCTACCCCTGGGGACCTTGTGGGTTTTCTCTGGTATTCTGGTTTCCTACCACAGTAAGTCCCAATGTCAGGGTCACCTACCCCTGGGGACCATGTGGGTTTTCTCCGGTATTCTGGTTTCCTACCACAGTAAGTCCCAATGTCAGGGTCACCTACCCCTGGGGACCATGTGGGTTTTCTCCGGTATTCTGGTTTCCTACCACAGTAAGTCCCAATGTCTAGGTCACCTACCCCTGGGGACCATGTGGGTTTTCTCCGGTATTCTGGTTTCCTACCACAGTAAGTCCCAATGTCTAGGTCACCTACCCCTGGGGACCTTGTGGGTTTTCTCCGGTATTCTGGTTTCCTACCACAGTAAGTCCCAATGTCAGTGTCACCTACCCCTGGGGACCATGTGGGTTTTCTCCGGTATTCTGGTTTCCTACCACAGTAAGTCCCAATGTCAGGGTCACCTTCCCTTAGGGATCATGCGGGTTTTCTCCGGTACTCTGGTTTCATCCCGCGGTAAGTTCCAATGTAGGGGTCATCTGCCCCGGGATCACATGGGTTTTTTCCTCAGTACTCTGGTTTCCTCTCACAGTAAGTTCCCTTGCCCACTTCCATACTTCGGATTGTTTGGTTGATGTTTTACTTCTTCATTACAGTCAAGGTCATATGAAGGTGATGTCCATGGATAATGGGGTCACTGACAGACAGGTTCATAGTGCTATCATACTGAAATGCCAAAAACTTTACATGGACATTGTGACACCCCGACCTCCTATTACAAAGGGCTTAGTAAACCTTGACATGGACATTGTGACACCCCGACCTCCTTTTACAAATGGCTATGTAAACCTGACTTGTGACACTAGTAGATAAATACTGTTTAATTGTTTGTGAAGGTCAAGGTTATTGCCAATGAAATTAGGAAGTCCTGGCTATATATCATTTAAGAGTATGCAATTGCTTATGTACATCCTAATTTGAATGATAAATCATGTGACTGGGAATTCATTACTTTGAAGCTTTCCTGCAGTTGTTTCTTCTGAAGTACATGTACCAGTAATGGTATGAACAGCTGGTAAACAGATTTTGAGAAGAGGAAAAAAACAGTTGCAGTATATATCCTCTGTTAATCTAATACGTTTATGACAGTGCTGTATGATTCCATTTTGTTTCTTTAATTATTATATCACAGCATGGTTTCTGGATATACTCAAAATGTTCTTTTGGAGATTTCTCCTATCTTAGCTGGATAAACTGAAGGATTTCATTAATTAAGTCATCTTGGCTACTGTATCACATGAATTGTTTGTGTGTACTTTCTTTCATTATTTTTAGATTTCAGATTATTTCGTGGGTACAAACTTCCATGGTTAACCCATGTAACAGTAATACAATAATACATACAACAGTATACATTGTATTTATATTCATGGTTCTTTCCGTAGCAACCATGAAACAATGAAAGTTTAAACACAACAAATGTTTCATGTTTTACAGTATGTGTATGATATACAGAAACAACCCTTTGATCCGATATGAGAATCCAGTCCTTCAGTTTTTTTAGCCCACCATCATCAGATGGTGGGCTATTCAAATCGCCCTGCGTCCGTGGTCCGTCGTCCGTCCGTCCGTCCCTCCGTCCGTAAACAATTCTTGTTATCGCTATTTCTGAGAAAGTACTGAAGGGATCTTTCTCAAATTTCATATGAAGGTTCCCCTTGGTGCCTAGTTATGCATATTACGTTTTGAGACCAATCGGATAACAACATGGCCGACAGGCAGCCATCTTGGATTTTGACAATTGAAGTTTGTTATCGCTATTTCTGAGAAAGTACTGAAGGGATCTTTCTCAAATTTCATATGAAGGTTCCCCTTGGTGCCTAGTTATGCATATTGCGTTTTGAGACCAATCGGATAACAACATGGCTGACAGGCAGCCATCTTGGATTTTGACAATTGAAGTTTGTTATCGCTATTTCTGAGAATGTACTGAAGGGATCTTTCTCAAATTTCATATGTAGGTTCCCCTTGGTGCCTAGTTATGCATATTGCGTTTTGAGACCAATCCGAAAACAACATGGCCGACAGGCAGCCATCTTGGATTTTGACAATTGACGTTTGTTATCGCTATTTCTGAGAATGTACTGAATGGAACTTTCTGAAATTTCATATGTAGGTTTCCCTTGGTGCCTTGTTATGCATATTGCGTTTTGAGACCAATCTGAAAACAACATGGCCGACAGGCAGCCATCTTGGATTTTGACAATTGACGTTTGTTATCGCTATTTCTGAGAATGTACTGAATGGAACTTTCTGAAATTTCATATGTAGGTTTCCCTTGGTGCCTTGTTATGCATATTGCGTTTTGAGACCAATCTGAAAACAACATGGCCGACAGGCAGCCATCTTGGATTTTGACAATTGACGTTTGTTATCGCTATTTCTGAGAATGTACTGAATGGAACTTTCTGAAATTTCATATGTAGGTTTCCCTTGGTGCCTTGTTATGCATATTGCGTTTTGAGACCAATCTGAAAACAACATGGCCGACAGGCAGCCATCTTGGATTTTGACAATTGACGTTTGTTATCGCTATTTCTGAGAATGTACTGAATGGAACTTTCTGAAATTTCATATGTAGGTTTCCCTTGGTGCCTTGTTATGCATATTGCGTTTTGAGACCAATCTGAAAACAACATGGCCGACAGGCAGCCATCTTGGATTTTGACAATTGAAGTTTGTTATCACTATTTCTGAGAAAGTATTTAAGGGATCTTTCTCAAATTTCATATGTAGGTTCCCCTTGTTTTTTTTTTTTTTCCTACTGGTGAAACCGAGGGACTAAAGACTTTCCTTTCTGTCCGTCTTGTACCTTGTATGTATGTGTTGTGTGTATGTAACACCAGTTTGTCAGCCCTCTGTTGGCTTAATTCATTCCCTAAGTATTTTTTATCAAGTTTCACACAATGATAATAATATCTCAAACATGATCAAATTTCTGAGTTTTTGGGTCAAGGTCAAGGTCACTCTTGCTATTTTTAGTGGGGGCTGGCAGTGGACATGTACTGCTTTAGCAATACCAAGTATGCTTGTTTGGTCAAAGGTTTGGTCAAAGGTTTTGGCAAGTTGTTGAATTGATGGATTGATATATCATGTTGAAGTTTAAATACAGGATATAATTATATAACAAGTTTTGAAATTTCCTGGCATGTCACTATAGGAGCAATAAAAATGGTGAAAAAAATCATATATTTCTATAGAAAGAATGAATTTATAAGCTTTGTGTTCAAAACATTGGTATTGTATATTTCATGAGCTTGCATGCATGACTTCTTGAGGCTGCATGTCTGTCCAACCAGATCAGAAGTTTGGAAACTGTTGCTCTAAATCTCATTATGGAAGCCATTGTGTATGAACAGCTGATGGTGTTGATAAGACAAGGGCCAGTCTTAGGTCAGATGTTAGGAAACAGTTGTGGTGTTGTCTCATAGGTATTTAGTATATTGACTTAGAAACTGAACCCTGTCTGAAATTGATTGGGGAGTTAAACTATAGTTATCAGTAAATTTTACAGCCTTCTTCAATGAAGTTTGGTAGCCAAAGGCTCATTGGAATTCATGGTGAGATAACAGTCAATGATCAAAAACATTGTAAAAGTACAGATAACACAAATTTATCATGTGAAGTTTGCATGTTTATTCAGTGTTAATGTATCAAGGGGGAAGTTTTGTCCAGGGAAATATTGGTCATTCAACAGTGAACACCATAGTAATTTCACTCTTTGCTGTGAAAAGATGTAATTGACATTTAATTGTAGAGGAGTTCCAAAAATATTTATCCAACAATTCATATTCTGTTTTCAATTGTTTCGATAAAAGATATCTTATTTCCTAAAAATATTCTGAAGAATAATGAATTTAACAGCAAGTATTTTTTTCTTGATTAAATGATTTACTGCTGTTTTGTTAATTTGGTTTGGAAACTACAGGAAAACTCCTTCCAGATGTTCAGCTTTCTCTGTCACCAACAAAACTCTTCTTAATGATCATAGCAATTAAATCTATCTTTCATGTTATACAAACCAATATTTATACAGCTGTGGTAAAAGTCTACCCAGATGTTTGGTAGAGTAACACCATCTGTAGGCAATGGTCTATCCTCTCTGCAGGTTCCAATTAATGCTAAATGTGCTGTCCATCTCCTTACCCATACCATACTGAATACCTTATGGTACTTACCTAACAGAATTCTTCTTCACAGAATTCTTTTATTGCCGACATTCATGGTGTAGATATGCTTTAATAGTGATAAGAATTTTAAAATTCAAGTAAGATTTCAAAATATTCCATTAATAGTTAAATTAAGATATATTATGGTAAGAATTTTAGAATTCAATTAAGATTTTAAAAAAAATTCCATTAATAGTTAGATTAAGATATATTATGGTATGATTTTGAATATAACATGCAAGGTTTGTAGTGATGAACATTGTGTGTTCTTAAGTTTTGGGAAATATTGCAGAGGACAATACATAGATTTTAGGTATACAAGTTCAAGGTCAAAAATTAAGTCACCAACAATTTCAGTTAATGTTAATTTAAGAGTTATGAACGGAATCAAATTTGAGTTCAAAAACTCTAGGTAACTGCTAAAATAAAATCAACTGGAAGATTTTTCTTGTAGACAAAAGTACAAAACTTTAAGATTAGTTATGCAGGAAATTGATGTCGGGTAGAATATGATCCTCAGTTTTAAAAGTAAAAATATGTTCAGACTTGTTTGAAATCTTTAAGTAACTAAACGAATTAAGAGATAATTTCAGACATATTTCAAAATAAAACAGGGACTGGAGTAAATTTGTTTATCTATTTTTGAGAATATTTACTGTAGAGACATTCAAAGATCTGACGTGTAATTTGTTACTTTTCCTCATAAAAACTCTGACTGGATGTAGCTTTACTAAACCGTGTGTTCTGTACTCAAGGAAACTCCAGCCGATGGGCAGATTTAAATACAAGATGTATTTATAATTCTACATAACCAAGTAAACTTGTAGCTACATCTGGTGAAGAAATCCTTTACTTAACCTTTGACCCCAGATAAACCTGTGTTAATTTCTCTATCAGGTTTTGTGTATTAGCCTTGTGGAATGAGTCAATGACTTCTCCAGGTCAAGGTCGATTTTCTGTATGTTTTTATAGCAAGGACAGAACTACTGGCTGTAATGTTGTCAAGAAGGGGGCGATATGTACTGATATTTTGTTTAGAGATCAACATCATCTTGAAGGATTGTTCTAAATACATAAGAGTGAAATGAAGTAGAATTATCCTTTCGGAACTCCGGATAGGCAGTGATGGCAGATAATCTTTTTATGTAATGTCCAGAAAATGTCTCAAAATGTCCCGACACTTTTGCACTTACTGAGGTAAACAGTTTTGCTGAAAGCCTTAATAGGGAAGAAGTTGGTCATTCTCTGTCAGATTGGACCTGTAATTACTGACTGAAACCATAGGACATCAGGTTGTATCCATAGGAGGACCCAGCTTTTAGTGGTGACACTCAATTGTCACCTCGGACCCAATCAAGTGGAGTGATGCTGGGTGTATTGACCCAGAATTTCAACACCAATTCAGTCTGCTCGGCTGTGTTAGGTTCATGATATAAATATTTTTTTTGAAATTTTCCTTATAATAGTGAAAATTCGACATTTTCATTCCTATAATGCAAACATGACCATATCTAATTCAAAAAATTGCATTTCATCTAAATGACTGATATTTCTTGATTGAATAAATCATTTTATTATAATAAGCTTGTCAGTCTGTCAGAACTGCAATTGTCACATCTAGGCCATTTCTCCACAGTTTTTAGTGCTTCATCTTCTTCTGCTTTCTGCTAGAAGTAGGATCTAAAACATCCCCTTCAGCCTCAGCTGTACCTAGTTAAAGCATTCCCAGGTTCACCGTCAGCTGTAACTAGTTAAAACATCCTTTTCACCGTCACCTGTAACTAGTTAAAACATCCTCTTCACCCTCAGCTGTAACTTAGTTAGAATATCCCAGGTTCACCCTCAGCTGTAACTAGTTAGAAGCATCCTCTTCAACCTCAGCTGTAACTAGTTAGAACATCCTCTTCACCCTCAGCTGTAACTAGTTAAAACATCTTCTACACCCTCAGCATTACTAGTTAAAGCATCCCAAGGTTCACCCTCAGCTGTTACTAGTTAAAACATCCTCTTCACCCTCAGCTGTAACTAGTTAAAACATACTCTACACCCTCAGATGTAACTAGTTAAAGCATCCCAAGGTTCACCCTCAGCTGTAACTAGTTAAAAAATCCTCTTCACCCTCATCTGTAACTAGTTAAAACATCCTCTTCACCCTCAGATGTAGCTAGTTAAAACATACTCTACACCCTCAGATGTAACTAGTTAAAACATCATCTTCACCCTCAGCTGTAACTAGTTAAAACGTCCTCTACACCCTCAGCTGTAACTAGTTAAAACATTCTCTTCAGCCTCAGCTATAACTAGTTAAAACATTCTCTTCAGCCTCAGCTATAACTAGTTAAAACATCCCCAGGTTCACCCTCAGCTGTAACTAGTTAAAACATCTTCTACACCCTCAGATGTAGCTAGTTAAAACATCCTCTTCACCCTCAGCTGTATTTAGTTTTTGTTTCCTTTTCAACCTCATCTGTAACTAGTTAAAACATCCTCTTTACTCTCAGCTATAACTTGTTAAAATATCCTCTTCACCCTCAGATGTAACTAGTTAGAATATCCTCTTCACCCTCAGCTGTAACTAGTTAAAACATCCTCTTCACCCTCAGCTGTAATTACCCCCGGTAGTTTTTGTTTCCTTTTCAACCTCAGCTATAACTAGTTAAAACATCCCCAGGTTCACCCTCAGCTGTAACTAGTTAAAACATCATCTTCACCCTCAGCTGTAACTAGTTAAAACATCCTCTACACCCTGAGCTGTAACTAGTTAAAGCATCCTCTTCACCGTCAGCTATAACTTGTTAAAATATCCTCTTCACCCTCAGATGTAACTAGTTAAAGCATCCCAAGGTTCACCCTCAGATGTAACTAGTTAAAACATCCCAAGGTTCACCCTCAGCTGTAACTAGTTAAAACATCCTCTACACCCTCAGATGTAACTAGTTAAAACATCCTCTACACCCTCAGATGTAACTAGTTAAAACATCCTCTACACCCTCAGATGTAACTAGTTAAAACATCCTCTACACCCTCAGCTGTAACTAGTTAAAACATCCTCTACACCCTCAGCTATAACTTGTTAAAATATCCTCTTCACCCTCAGATGTAACTAGTTAAAACATCCTCTTTATACCCTCAGCTGTAACTAGTTAAAACATCCTCTTCACCCTCAGCTATAACTTGTTAAAATATCCTCTTCACCCTCAGATGTAACTAGTTAAAACATCCTCTTTATACCCTCAGCTGTAACTAGTTAAAACATCCTCTTCACCCTCAGAGGGAAAGAGAAAGGATGTGGTGAGACTTTGTCCGACATCATTAATAATAAGCTGTACAGATTTAGATCCCACCCACTTGTTAGATATGATGAAGACAAAGATAGGAGCAGGTATTTATGTGAATAAGACAGGGGTGTCAGAAGTACATAAACTGATGTGCCAAGTATGTGTAACCTCGGGATGTTTGTTCTCTGGGGAGTACTCATCAGTGTAACCTTGTCGTCTCCAATGCTGGTTAAGGGGCAAATGGGGGGGGGGGGGGGGGGGGGGGGATAATGTGTAATTCCTCCTAGGGCTGTAATGTTTCAGTGAAATTATAATCTGCAGACCCTATAGTGTTTCAAAAAGTTTAACAAGTTTGATAAGATAATTACTTAAATATGCAATTCCAATCAGATGTTGTAGAGTTGGAATGTCTGAACTTACATTATCATATGTAAACATTAATTCAAATTATTTTTTTCTTGTCTAAAATGAATGGTACATCTTTAAAACATGTAACAAGGTTGTTATTGACATATCAATGTTTTAGTCTGTGTCTCAAGCTTTATCTATATAAATATATCTCTAGGAATTGAACTCTCTTTACAAACGGGAGGTGGGAGATCCAACATCCGTGTAAACAGTTTGGTATGGTTATGTGCAAATGTTATGGAAATATAATTCTACAGTAATCAACATTGATTTAGGTAATTGTTTGTAACATGCTCACATATACAGTTCAGGTCAGTATTTTACTCTGGTTAAATATTTGTGAAAGTTATTCACTAGATCCTCTGCTATGATAGACAATGATGATGCAATAGAGATATGTTCTTCTACATGTATCTGCAATAATCTTGAAATGGAACACTTTCATTTTTATCACACAAGTGCCTGTTATGTAGTAGATATGACCATGTGTTTCATGGCAACAAAGGAGAGTAAGTGAGATTGAGGTACTTTTCTGTCAACATCATCACTTTTAGAGACATAAATATGTGGAAATCTTATTTTTCTCAAACAGAAACATTAATCTTTTTCAGCAAAAAAGAGAATATTTCTAACATGAATGCATATTTTATGGAATATGATAAATTCCAAATAAAAAAAAATCTATAGCATTCCCTGCTTCATAATATATCACCACCTTAATATTTCAACCATTTAATGATGAAGAAAAGATATAAAAATTGAAAGTTTCCCTCAGTTTAGCTCACCTTTCCAAAGGGCAAATGAGCTTACAGTGCAGTGATGAAACGTCCATTGGCTGTCTGTCTTCAATGTATCAACTTTTCCCTTCAACTTCTTTCCATTAATAACAGTAATATTTAACTTTTAGGGTACTCTTGGGTAAAATTTGTATATAGTGTATTGTTTATTATGTTATTAGGATCCACATAAATTAAATGAGTGATTTAGACCCATTGGGCCTCCAGTTGGTTTTGATTTATTATAATGACAATTATCAGATTAGTCACATGATGAACTACTGGCCAATTTCTGAAGTGAGACTCTTGTGTGTATGAATGTGCAAACTTCTCCACAAATGTATGTTTTCAAGCCTTCATTAGTAACTGGTTGAACCAAATTTTCTGTGACACTGCAAAGAATGGACGTTTTAATGGAACACTACAAAGAGGTTTCATCAGTTGCTATGGCGATACCTACAGGCATTGCTGAGCAATCATGATCACTGGGGACCGTTTTTAATGGATGTACAGTTAAAGTGATATATCTTATTTAGTGTTCAAACTTAATTTTGTGGAATTCTTCCATTCATTATCAAATTAAATATCCTTTCAACCCTTATTTAGATAATGAAACAGTCTTAATCAATGGAAGGAACAGTTGATTTCAAATTTGGGGGTGATGGTTCCAACTTAATTAAGCTTCAACACTTGCATGTAGTTTGCAGTTCCAGTAAAGTGTTTGCCAGTGGAAGCATGTGACTTTTTTACTTGGTAATGAGTAAATTTTGCCATATTAGCTGAAACGGTTTTGTTGATAGAAGTTTAAAGTTACATTTGTAAAGATTAAACTGGCAGATATTTTTTTTCCTATTTGCTTTGCACAGAAGCCTGCACCACCAATTCTACTGGGAAAATAATAGAACATTTCACAATGACATTTATCTTTTTACCAAAAACAGAAATTGTCCTTTTATGAAACAATTGTATTCTTGACAAAATTGTTAAAAATCAAAGCAGGTATATACAGCATAACTTGTTTATGACGAATCCCAAAGGACCAGAGAACAGAAATTTGGTCCTGGAACATGCTGGTATGAAAGGGTACAAACTTTTGAAATGCATTCTTTTAGCTTACTATTATAATGAAATGAAGCGGTATGCAACATTAATGAAATAAAGAAACTTTAATGTTGCATCAGTAGCATGTCAGTGATACAGGTCTATTCAACCTCTTGTTGCTCTAGGTTAAATAATAATGTCCTTTTAATTGCTGTTACAGACAAAGATCTCAATGACTACGACTTCACATTTCCAAGGCCTGAACAAGCCGCAGCTGACGACGAGGACGATATGAATGGCCATGTACAGTATCGGGGCCTGCCTCCCCCACCTCACGGAGATTTCATCTGTGACTCAGGGAACCCACCCCCCTGCCCCAGGGATCTGTACTCACAGTCACAGATCTATGACACAATACCCGCTAATCAGGTAAACTGGAGTCTCTTCTATGACCAAAGGGGGTTTACATCAGCAGTATACAGCTACAAGCCTGAATATTAATTTACAATCACCTGTAGCAGATGTGCTTGTTGCCTTAAGCAACATTACTTTTTTTCTTTCTTTTTTTTACCAAAAATAGTTAAAGCAAAAAAGGCAGGGTGTTTTCATTACTCTTGTATGATAGATTTAGTACTGTGACTGTTATAGGTTTTAGATTCTTCTAAGACAGTAGGAGTTACTTCCCTTTACATAACAGAACCATTTCAAGAGGATACTAACTAAACTGATGGTTGATTTTAATGTGATATTGTAGGGAGAGTATGGAAGTCAGAGACGTAATGCCCCAGCTCCACCCAGACGGAGTCCTAGTACCCGCCTCAGCACCGGTAGCAGGGTGAGTACGGAACACCATTGGTACCAACAGTGGATACGCTAGTAGCATTCCTCATGACAAACAGTTAAAGGGAAAAAATGTAATGTGTCACTTCACTCCAGAACTTTGGTAAATCAGATTATGATGCAGAGCAAAGTTAAAGGTAATTATCCGCTGTTGAAGAGTTATGAGGGGATGTAGGCATCGAATCCTATACAAACTTATAAGGTAACCATAAAACAACATCCTGGCTTTAGTTCTCTGCTGTCTTGTACATATGTATGTAACACCAAAGTTTGTCAGCACTCTAGCAGCTTGATCAAACTTCACACAAATACAAAGGACCAAGATATCTTTGACAAGTTTGAGTTTCAGGGTTAATGGGTCAACGTCACCATCGGTAGGGGACAATGAATTGTTTTAGCATTACTCGGAATGCTTGTTAATTATTTGATTATACTGACATTCATACACTTACTAACACCCATCAGATCTTCTGTGTGCTTGCATTTCAACCACCTGGAGTCAAAATTGATGTCACTTACTACAAATGAAGTTTTGATGTCTTCACTTTACAGACTTCATTAATTACCTTATTGGCTAGAAACTCTCATCTCTTGTACTAGTATGCATTTCACCACATTGGGTCAAAATTGAGGTCACTGTTACTATAGATAGATTTGCATTATGATTAGTTCTTGGTGCAAGGATTTTGGTATTGCCTGCAATAATGCCTTATTTTATTCAGATTTGATTTGTAAAACAATATTAAGACATGTATTAGTTTTTGAACATGGTAAGAGCACATATTATGTTTGAAGGAACTCTTCAGATGATTTCAGTAAAATGCCTACCTTTATCATATCTTAAAGCTTGCATGATCATGGTGCAACTTCTGGTATATTGCAATCCCGGCGTGGGGCCACTGAACAGGCACTTGTAAAAAAAAAAAAAAATGAATCATAGTTTACTTTCTTCCTACAAAAAGTATGTACAGATCAAACAAACAGGTTTTATGTAAATGAAAAGTAAAATACTTTGTCGGTGATAATTTGATCATTTGCTTTATTGTGCTTCAGCAGACTTCCTCGTCTTCCAGTGGAATCTACGATGACACAGCCCTGTACATGGAGGACAGCCATCATAGTCCACAGCATCAGGCACAGCCCCCACATCCACCGATTAACATCCCACCCCTACAGATGTCACCACGGCTACAGAAGAAAATGGCGGCCAGTCCCTTGGTCAGCCCTCGTAGTCCAAACAATCAGAACCCAAACAAGCCGTTCTCTTACATAGTAAATCTACCCGGTTCACCGAAAACGCATCGTAGATCAAGTGATGGGAAGTACTATGATGTTCCGGATGTGTCGCCACCTGGTGATCCGACATATGAGCCAATCGGACCTCATCCATATACACAGGTCGATAAACACAAAGCTCCAAGTAGTGGGCAGTATGGTGCTCCAGCCTCACCAGGTCACCAGAGTCCAAACTACTACAGCCAAGGTCAAGGTCATCCTGCGACTCCTGCATCACCAGGTCACCAAAGTCAAGGTTACTTTGGTCAAGGACTTCCTGCCAGTAACGGCAGCCAGTATGGTGCTCCTGCTTCACCAGGTCACCAAGGGCACTATGGACAAGGTCAAGGTCAATACACACCTCAAGGTCAACACCATGGACAACTGCCAGCTATGCAACAGCCTTCATATTCACCATCACACCGAACGGCATCTCCTCCACCACTGCCAAAGGTTGGCCCCGGGTCAGCCCCTCATAGTCCAAAGTTACAGAGACAATCTTCACTAACAAGAAAGAATGAAAAAGTGGCTTCTCCCATAATGTCACGCCAGCAAACAGACCCAAGGGTCACAACCCCGGACCCTGGTGCTACACACATGGACAGTGTGCCAAAGTCTGAAAGTCAAAGGCCTGGACATGGCCCGCCCAGTTTCCCTGCGCCCCCTCCTCCGTTACCAGTGGCAGCACGGTTTGTGGCGGCTACTCTGGAAAATAATCGACCCCCTTCCCCACCGTTACCCCCTCCTCCTCCAGAAATGATATCAGATTCCTCTCCACACACCACACCACACAAAGTTCCCCCACCTGTAATTCCACCTTCAGTTCCCAAAGTGGCAAACCCACCCCCTCCTCCACCACCACCAATATCAAAGATTCCCGGAAGACCTCAGATTTCTTCATTTGAAATTGGGAAAAAACAACCCAAAGCAGATGAATCACATGACCAAGGCAATAGAAAGCAGCCCCAGCATACCATGCCCCTTCCTGGTCAGGCTGTCAGACCGAACCAACAGAAACAGCAGCAGTTACAGGGCAAGAACCTGGTAGAGGAGCTCAGTAAAGTTACACTACGGACAGTTCAACAACAGAACAGTCCTCAGCAACCTGAACCACAGCCAGTCGTAGAGGAACCTAGGGTCAAACCCAGCCCACCCAAACCTCCAGGTAAGTGTGCAGGCCTGTAGCCCTTGAGGAACCTAGGGTCAAACCCAGCCCACCCAAACCTCCAGGTAAGTTTGGCCTGTAGCCCTTGAGGAACCTAGGGTCAAACCCAAACCACCCAAACCTCCAGGTAAGTTTGGCCTGTAGCCCTTGAAGAACCTAGGATTAAACCCAGCCCCCCCAAACCTCCAGGTAAGTTTGGCTTCTAGTCTTTGAGGATTTTTAGGTTAAACTTGGAGCATTCAAACCTCTAGGTAAGTTTAGGCTCAAGATTGGGGGTAACCAATCTTCAAATGTTCTTCATGCACCCAAATATGCAGGTAAGTTAAACTTCTAATCTTTGAAGAACTTATTGTCAAACCCAGCCCTCCCAAACCTCCAAGTCAGTTTGGTCAGTAGTCCTTGAGTAATCTAGGTCAAACTTTGATCATTCAAACCTCCAAGTAAGTTTTTGTTCAAGCTCTGTGGGAACAAAGATTTAAACTTTCTTCAAGCAAATATGCAGTTAAGCAGTTTGCTTCAAGTCCTTGGGAAACCTTTAGGTCAAATCCTAGGTCTGAACCTCCAACCTTGCCCAAGGCAAAATCAAGCAAAGCTATGTGAAATTGTTCAAGGTAAAACCATACACCGTTTTAAGTCAGATCTCTTATCCAGTACAATCAGAACCTAAATGATTAAAAGATCAACTCTTATAACTCATAAAACTGTAACAATAAGATAGTCAGATTACACTTTGAACCAGGGTTCGATCTTCCAAACAGATACACTTTGAACCAGGGTTCGATCTTCCAATCAGATGTATTGAAGCATGGGGGTTACCTACCTGACTTCACGTACAGGTTTTATCTTGGCACTCCAATTTCCTTCTGCAATAAAAACCCTCAAGCTTTCATCCAGGCTAACAAGCGTAATATAAGTTGGTATGACTTTATTTTACAGTTTTTCAAAATAATTAAAGTTAACGGTTTTACTGACATAAATCCTTTTCAGAAAAATCAAAACCTACACCAGAAAAAGAATCTGATCCTGCTGCAGCCTTTTTACCAAAATTGAAATCAACAGGTGCCAAGCCGTGGGAGAAAGGTAAGACTACATCAGCTATTTATATCTTATATAGTGTGGTGTTCAGTTTATACAGGAGTCTCTGTTTCTACTAAACTTAACAAATAACAGGAGAGCTTGAGTAAGGTAGATAACTCTTTGTTATATTTACTTCATTAACAATGTTTTTACTAACAAATTTATTTCTTACTAGAGATTTGTTTCTTGCTTATAATCGAGAATGCTTAAAATTATAAGCTTGAAAATTATGGTCTTTTCTTTCATGGTCTTGTTCTACAAGCATGTGTCATCATTTAATTTGCTAAGTGAAATTTGTAATAACAAGCTATCATTATGAATTGGACATGCAAAAACTAAGGATTCTTTCTCAAAGAAATAGTTCAACTTGATAGACTTATAGTGTCATTTACTTGGACAGAAAGATTAAGTTTGATTGAGACTTAAAATTTGTTTCATTACATGCATGAACAAGTTCTGAAATATTAAATGCCATATTTTTCTGGTCTTTGTTCTGATGTATTTCGCACAAGCGGTGTCCTCTATTGATAAAGATGTGCCTACAGGTCAGAACGTGCCACACCCACAAATGGATGATGATGATCTGCCCCCTCCTCCACCACCGCCCATGGATGAGGACTTCCTGCCCCCTCCTCCCCCACCCCCAGGGGTTTCCCCCAACATGGAGCTCTACCAGACAGGGGGTCAACAGAGATACAAAAAAGATTCAAGTCCTGACCCAGAGCGAAAACCTGACTCTGGCATAGGTAATCTTTTTTGTTGAGAATGCCCCACGTTGATGTGAAGGTCACTTCTGGTGTTAGCCAAGACACCTGATATGGCTACAATATAGGTCCACTGTGCACCTGCATAAAAGTGTCCAAGGTGCACCCAAAAACATTAATATCACAATATCACATGCATTTTCCTTGATTTGCATGCATGTCCTAAGTTATTTTCAGCTTTTGTCTTCTTGTATGCATTGTGAAGTACATGTTTATCTGCCATGGGATTTTATCAAGGTTATGCCAATAAGTATGCCATCAATAGTGCTTTCAAGGATTCTGATGAACAGTTGGCCTTTAGACATCTTTCACCCTCTCGTACTACAAAATGGACCATTGACTTGAGCAATAGGAGTCAGTATATAGCTCAATTGTCATTGCTGACAAATAATATATGATCTTTAATCTGTTATATTGTAGTCTTGGTACCATTAATGCTAGTATCTGGTCTAGATACTTTAAATGCTTGTATCTGGTCTAGGTACTTTAAATGCTTGTATCTGGTCTAGGTACTTTAAATGCTTGTATCTGGCCAAGGCATCATACATGCTGGTAACTCTTGGTAGTATATATATATTAATGCTTGTAACTTGGGACTGTAGATACCATTAACATTCCTGCTTGTAATTTTAGGTATCATTAATGCTTGTAACACTGGTACAATTAATGTTTAACTAGATCTGCCATTAATGTTTAACTCTAGGTAACATTGATATTTTTCACTTTTTCATCACTAACTAATATAACATGAATTTAGAGTAATACTGATACTGTTGAACAGAAATCAGTCCTTTGGAGCGGAGCAACAGATATTAGTCGTTGTAACCTGTCTAACCTGACACCCAGTTGAACATCATAAATTGGTCAGTTTAAACATTGTTTGGTGGTATTCATTATAGAAATGCTGTCAGATTAATTGTATTCAGACCAGGACAGGTACAATTCATTCATGCCAGTATTTGAAGATATGAACTAAGGTGTTCCATTATTAGCTCTATATGGTAAAGAATATGATCATGAACAGCCAATAAAAAAGTACCTTTATGATATCAAAGAAATTTTGTTATTTTGTTTACTTAACAATGAAGCAAATGAAATTATACTGTAAAACATGCTATCACTCAAAAGCTTTGAAATATGTGTTCATTATAGTAACAAGAAGTTATTGAAGAAGCATGTTCTTTGTAGAGGAACAGACGTAGGGATTAGTTATGTTTAAGTTAATAATTCTGAGCATTATTGGATATGATGAAATGATAAAATTCTTTTGTTCAAATTTTGAGGAGAGTTCAACATTGTGTGACTGAGGGGAGATAACTCCAACATTCTTGTGATACTACCAATGTATTCTCAAGAGGGGAGATAACTCCAACATTATTGTGATACTTCCAATGTATTCTCATGAGGGGAGATAACTCCAACATTATTGTGATACTTCCAATGTATTCTCAAGAGAGATAACTCTTTTGACATCATCTCTCAATTATATTTAGTGATCTGTGGATTTTAGAGTTCAAAATTATGATCTTCTTATTAGAAGAAACCTCGAAATACCCATACCTATAGAAAGAGTGCAAATCGATGGACATAGTTTTTGAAGAAAAAAATATCTCTTCATATTGTAGGAGTAAAAGAGTATAGTTATTGATCATATTTGGCAACCAAGTCTTAGTTTTCATTGAAAAGTTTAAATATTTTCAATAACTCCCCCATCCTGGCCCTATAAAGATGTACCGTTGGTGTAAACACAGAGAACATGTCTAATACTGTTGACCCATTGTCTGTCATCATGTAGTCTGTCCAGATTTACGAGCTCATAACTCCTGTGCCTCATACATCCCATTATGTCTGGTACGACTCACTGACTGCAGTGGGAGTTTTGATAGGAGAAGGGGCCATGTGGTCTAGAGAGGCTGATTGACCAGCTGGGAGAAGAGGCGGCCCCTGGAGGGAATGTTTATTTGACTGTACTCTTTTCAGTACTACTGACCTATTCCTGGCCCTGTTTCATCAAGGTCCCTTTAACTCAGGGAAATTCCTTAACTTATTCCATCGGAAAGCATTTAAGGAAGGTTCCATAACTAAGATTTGTTCCTTCAATTCTCTAATGCTTTCCCTTTATGGAAATTTTTAAGTTGGGGAATATTGATGAAACGGGGGCTTGGCTGTTTTTGTTTTCAGCAGCCCTTTGTTTAAAATTTCAGGAAAAACTTTATGATTTCATTTTACTTCCTGGCATGCCTTGACAAAGACTTTTTTTAAAGTCCTGTATTAATGTAGTAAATTCACATTTTTAGCACAATATACATCTAACAGAGTTATGTCCCTTTGTTGCCCATGTGTAAGTAATTAGTATGACACATTTCATATGTTATATTATAGTTGATCACATTTTTTGCCAATGTTTTTCTGTGATTACAGTTTGAGATGGTGGTGTTACATATATATACTTATAAAACTTCAAGGACCCAACCATGTACAGAACTATAATCCCTATATTTCTTTTATTCACTGAATTTTGCAGCTGGATGTTGAAGAGACTATAAATTGCTTATTGTTTGGGATATTCAAACAATACAAACCTATATAAGGAATGTAGAGTGGTTCACTCTCAATTGCCTCGTCATCATAGGTTTTATCACTGACTATGACCAGAGTACAATAAAATTGTCTCTATATAATTATCTGATAGGATAAAGTACTGGAATACAAAGTGTAGCTAGATGAAAATCAAAGAGATTCACAATAATAATATGTTATCATTTAAGATTTCTAAAAACAGGAATTAGATAGAATTAGAAGATAATTAAATCAAGATGATTTTCTGTAATAACTTCTCGAGGATGAACACATACCAGTGTCTGGTTTGGAATCCTGTAGGTGTTTATTAAGAGAGATATTGTACACTACATCACACTGTCGGGCAGGTGTGTTTCAGCTAACGGCTAGGCTTGGTAATGTATAGGATAGACACCAATGGTTATCATCATGATAGTGAAACATAAATTCAGATACTCTATCAGTAAGTACAATAGCGATACTGTAATGCTCTACTGATTGACAATATTTCTTGAAAATGTTTAACGATAAGATTAGTGGACACTTAACAGCTTAAAGGATTTCCTTCCTGGTTCTTCTGGGGTTCAACACCCAGATAATGAATGCTCCCAACTTGTTCCTGTACCAGATAATAGCTGCTCCCTTCCTTCATCTGCAGTGACTCAGTTTGTAATGTTAGACAGAAGATGAAGATAAAAATTACTTGTCTGCTAAATTTAGCTGCTGTGTGAGGCTTTTTACAACAAGTGAAAACTGGAGTGTATTTTGCTGTAACTAAAATTAGTTTCCACCTGTGTTGGGCTTGGGTTAAGGCAAGGCATGTGGAAATATCAGCTTGTAATGATGACGAAACCAAAAGATAGATAATCAGGAGCACTTGAAGGAGTGACTAAAATGTCTGTATAGCGTTATGTTATCCAAAAAACAGGATTGGTTCGATTAGGTGCAGCAGCATGGCAACCTATAACATGATTTTGTTTTCTGCTTCATTTCCGGTTGTAGTAAAAATGGAGGATGAAAATTTGTGTATGGTTTAGTCATCATCCATGTATACTTCGATCCTCTTTAACTCTTTTTTCTACTTTTTCATGTTCTTCTCCTCCTCCTCCTCCCTTCCCCACTCCTCCCTTCCCCATACCTCCTCCCTCCCCTTCACCTTTTTCCCAGTCCTCTTTTTCCTCCTCTTCCCCTCCCCTCCTTCAGCCCCTCCCCTCACCTTCTTCCCCTCCTCTTTTTCCTGTTCTTCTTCCTCCCTCCCCTCCTCTTTTTACTCCTCTTCCCCCTCCCTCCCTCTCCTCCTCCTCCTCTTCATCATTAGATCTAAAATACAATCTTCGATTTGTGTTATAAGCACTATTAGATATGAACAACCTGGGATTTCTCCTCATTTTCTGTTTGTTTAACTTGTGATAACTCTATAGGAAAAGCTGGACATTGACCCTACCAGCACATCTAGTTCTGGACTTGACCCCATGTTATGCCACAAGAGTTCTTGTACATCTTGGAGAATTTCATGATTGAATAAAAATTCCATTATACCATTACTTGTACATGTTAATTTGAGAGTTCCTTGACCCCGTTTCTAAGGACATTAGCCTCTGGGCTCATTTAAGGTAAATTTATCAAAGAGAACTGTCCAAATCATTAACTGTTGTTTTGCATCCTTTACAATACAAATGGCAAAGAGAACTGTGTGTTTTATAAAGATCATTAGATTCAGTAAGAACTTAAACTCAAATATTCATCACACCAAATTTACCTACACAGATACTGATACATATGTAAAATACTTCACATTTTTTCAGTAGTACATTTTACAGCTTGATCTGTAACACCTGTCTAATGGGGACACCGATTATTGGAGAAAGTAGCCGTGGGATTGAAAGGGTAGATTAAAATTACAAAGAATTGGAGGAGGCTAGCTGGTTCAGGGAACTCTCAGACTTCGCAACTAATAAAAATACCTGTCTCCTTCACTAATGGGGTTTTATTCCAAACTTTTTTTACTTTCTTTTTCTGATTTGACCCCGTTAAATTTTCCTTACTTTTGTACAGTGTTTTAGTCATTCCTTAGAGTTATCCTGACCAGAGATGTGTTAGTGATAGACTGTATGTTAACACTACTCTGATTTAGTATGAGGAATTAATTACAGGTTTTAAGTCTAACTTTAATATGAGGAATAACTTACAGGTTTTGATTGGATCTTTCTCTACTTTGGTTTAGTATAAGGGCTAAGTTCTGATTTGGTTATGGGCAGTTTAATTTTGCCAGAATTATGGCAATTTAACTTTGATCAATCATGATTCAAATTTTCATGAAAAAAAAATTGATGATGATGATGATGATGATGATGATGATGATGAGGATGATGATGATGAGGATGATGATGAAAATTGGAGATCCTTGCTAAATCCTGTTGCAATATAAAAAGTAAAATCACAGAGAAAAAAGTGTAAACAAACCAATTATAAACAGACTATATCAAATAATTAAATATTCAACATATTTTACTGACAAAAATTAACCATTTACATGTAATTAAAAAAAAAGTAACCTATGGCAAAACCTAGCCGGAGTACAATAGTAAACTTTAAATTGTTATGACAAGAAGAAACTTGTTTCAGGATAAAGAATCAATTTTAAATGGCTATCCTTGGCCTGTATGTGTTACACCAATAGTAAGCTCTGATTCCTAGCCTCACATCTTTTAATGAGCTGATTTGGATACACATAAGATGAGCCAAAGTTTATAAATCATCAGAGTGATGAAGGAGGGGCTTATCTTCCCCTTACTATCTTGATAACAAGTCCCCCCCCCCCCCCCCCCCCCCCCCCCCCCCCTCCCACTATCTCTCAGGGGGTCTATCTTACATATCTACCACATTCCTGCCTCCATCCAGAGACACAGATTTCAGATTAACACTTTGACTAGTGATGATGATTTGTGATGTGGATGGATGAGGTTCATCAGTATCCCGAGGTCACAGTATTACTTATATAATCTATCATTATTGTAATAGGAAGGAGTAATGAAAAATAGCAACCTTTAGCTCCCAAGGCAAACATCCTACCACTAGACTTACAGGAGGTTCCCCCCTAGTCTGAGCTAGTAAGGTGACATTATACTCTCTACTTTTATACACTATGGCCAACTCGGCCATAAAAATGTGAGTTATTTTGTATCAGTGAAGTTATTTTGCTGAAATGTGAGCTCGAAGAGTTAATTTTGTTAAACATGAAAGTCATTTTGGCTAAACGTGAAAGTTATTTTGGGCAAATGTGAAAGTTATTTTTGTGAAACGTTCAAGTTATTTAGGTGAAATGTGCGAGTTCTTTGGCTAAGGGTAACACCACTAAGCAATGCTAAGGCAGACTTGGAATAAGTTGTGGGTACTAAGCCATGTAGTAATAAGATAATTTCCATAACTTGGACTTAATCATGCCTTGGGGCATTTGTCTAAGCAATCTTATGATGAGTTATTGACCATGACAGCTTCTGAGGTCAACCTCAAGGTCACACTTGTAGTACTTCCTGCCTTGGCTGTGTGACTGTTGCGTAATGTTCAGTCATTCTGACAGCCTTGTTTACATGTTAATGTTTACTATGATGCTGTAGAGTTGATACCCAAGGGTCTTGTCAGAGATAAATATTTATCATAAACATGTACCATATGTATACAGAAATGTATATGCAGTAGTGAATCTGTCAGCTTGGGAGATGTCAATCTACAGCCAATCAATGTAGACTATTATAAGGGGAGGTAATCATGCAGTAGTACAGTAGCAGGGGGTATCCGACTGGCCAGCGCATCTGTCTTTGTACCACAGTCAAACCTGAAATCTGAGGACTGTAAAACTATACTATAGGTATACTGTATTAAGGATTTTTTCTCAGGGAATTTAATCAAACATTTTTACATTGATTAATGCTTATTACCAAAGTTATATACAAATTTATAGATCAATAAAAAAAATATATACAGGTACAGTATATCAAGGTGCAGGATTTGTTTCCATGGTAACATTTTCGACCTGCATGTCATCCTTGACATGATATTGATTAGAGTGACAGCTAGAAGGAATGTTTTTGAACATCTCGTATCTCCTCCTCATGGCCACGTGAATTCCCTATCTATGACAGGTGTATAAATGGTGGCGATGTGATATCTCTGTTTTCAGGAAGTTAGAATTGCAATTTGATATCTGAATATCAAGGTAATTCTTCAGGGCTAGCATTGAAGATAACTTAATTAAAAGGAGAGAGATTTTTTCTTTCTTATATTTAAATATGGAAACTTTTATCATGGGAGTTAATGAATTGTCATGTTAAATTTCCTTGAAAGAAAAAAGTGGAAAAAAACTTCATGTACTGTATCAGGTTTTTGTATTGGCAGGTTCAAGGAAGTATAAGGAAAGTGTTTGGTATCTTTACAAAATATGTACAATTTAAGATGAACGTTTAGACACTGAGATTAAATCAGGACAATGGCATGGTTACTCAGTACACAAGATTATGTTAGATTATCACATTTGGATATCTCATTGGCCAAACTTTGTAATCGTGCAATCTTCTGTGGGGAGGGGAAGGAATATAGCTGAAATAAAAGGCTTTCTTTTCCTGGAATTAGTGGAAGTTTGTTTGTTTGTTGGGTTTCCATGTAGCAGTTGGTGTCTACCTCACCTTATAGAAAGCCTAGCTAGTGAATGCTTTCCAGAGCAATTGTGGGTAAAATGTCTTGCCCCTGGTCACAGCCACGACAGCCCAAGATGGTCCATGGTCTCTACTTCCCAAGAAAACACAAACTATTTTGAGTAGGGAGTGAACCATACAGCCCGACCTCTTTACCTACTCTACTGACTGAGAACTAGTTATTCCTGACCAGACGGACACTGGATAGTGCAATAGGACTGCTATATTGCCAGGATGTTACTCCGACCTTACAGAGATATTGGGTTCCTCAAGTCTCTTTGGGTATCCCACTGACACATGTGCATGCCTACCCTACATCCTGATAAGATACCTTTACCAATGCACTCACATTTCTACAGAGACCTTGTTATCTTGCACATGCTCAAAAACTTGTGCATTTTTCTCTGTCTTACAGAATATATATACATGTAGGTATTGAAGATAACATCATAATTTGTTTCAGATAGCTGAGTCTTGAAATTACTGTATGTTTCTACTAACCAGATGATTCAGATGTATTTCCAATGGCATGATAATTTGTTGAAGATAAATCTAGACCAGGTTGTCTTTTCTTTTTTTTTCCCCCAGATACATGTATATAAAAACGGAGGCTTAATTCTGGATAAGATGAAAAATCTTTTCCAAGTACAGTTTGTAGTCGTAGAAAAACAGATTAAAAAATTTGTTGTCAAAGAATTAAGATCTGTCAGATGAATAAGAAGGATAAAGACATGAAATGATTCCTATAAACTTCCGCGATTAAGATTCTTCTCTGATCTGTGATCTTAACTTCCGCGATTAAGATTCTTCTCTGATCTGTGATCTTATCTGAATTTGGAGAGTCATAGTTAGTGATACAAAAACCTGTATTATAGGACACCCTTGGTCAGATTAGACAGGTCATCATATTAAACTGATATTGTTCAGTAGTTTTCCATTAATATAGTATTACTGTTGTGTTTCATATTAGACAGGATGTTGAAACAGTCAAGGCAGGACTTATACTATATTAAAAATATTTTTAACATTTAAAATTCAAGACGAAACTGTTAAATGGAAGTTGATTTGATTAATGTGAGCACTGTAGGTGTGCAATTGTAATAAGTAATTGGAGTTAATTAGTAACTTCCCTAATATAGAATCTTGTGTGATAAGTATAATTGGAGTTAGTTCGTTGTTTCCCAAATATAGAATCTTATACCGATAATGTACTGATTTTGTATGTAAATGTGGTCAACACTTTTATCATGAAAATCCATGGTCCATTCTCATTGGTTTATCTGTAGATTTATACTCTTGCTATACAGAGTTTGATTGAGGGGTAGTGGAATGGGGCTGTTCAGGGAGGAGGAACAATGTCCGGGGGGGGGGGGGGGGGGGGGGGGGGGTGGAATACAGGTATTTTATACCTGTCTATCCATCTATAGACACAACAATATTAACTTGACAATCATCTCCAGTTTCCAACCTTTATTCTGGATATTGGTCAGATTATGCAAACATGCATTCGTTTGTGAATGTAATTCCAACATATTTGATCTGAACATATATAGAGTTATTGCTCTGGGGCAGTTCATTCCACGTAATTCAGACTATTTCTTTGAAATGAGTTCAGGTTGAAATAACTATCGTGTGGATATCTCTATCAAACCTTATAATGTTGCTTTGATTTATTTCAATCCAGCAAATAGAATACTGAAATATTTGTATATATTAATTA
This sequence comes from Pecten maximus, assembly GCF_902652985.1. NCBI lineage: Eukaryota > Metazoa > Mollusca > Bivalvia > Pectinida > Pectinidae > Pecten > Pecten maximus. The sequence goes on from NC_047028.1 coordinate 16,753,911, forward strand.
GAAATGATATCTTGAAAAAGGGGAAAAAAATTGAGATCTTATTTAGTATCTTCTTTCTAAAAGTTTGTGGTAAGGACTGGTTTGCTCATTGTCAGTATAATATGAAGAGTTGAGGGTGTCCTGCTATCATGTCCTGATATGACATTTCAATGTGATAACACTATAAAACATTATTGGCCCAATCGTTGGTGGATATGATTATTAAGTTAGCTTTGTTTAAATAACACGGCATCAGAAGTACCTTTATACCAGATATGGAATCCTGAGTAGCAAGTTTTCTTTGTACAGGAGATATCTACCTACACAATTATCCACAGGAAGTATATGTTACTTAAGTGCCAGATACATAAAGGTATGTGGAGACCAAAGTGAGGTAAATAACAACAATGATATTTGTTGATGGGCTGTTACACATAGATGTTGTCTGTGATTGTTTTATGTGGGGAGCGAAGATCTTGCCTATAATTTGTGGACTGAGTGGGAGGGAGAATTCAAAGTAGTCCTGACTGGGCTGATTATTAGGGAGGGGATGGGAGTACCAACCTTTGACCTTTCTAATTTTAACTATGGGCAGGTCATCAATGTCAAGGTCAACTGTAGTAAAGACATAATTCGTTAACATGTTTGTTACAAATTTTAATTTTATGTGTGTTTTTTTTAGGCCTTTTTCTTCAAATGATTTATTTTTATATCAATTTGAATAATTCATGTGGTATGCCTGCCAGGGCTCTATTGATTAGATCTGACTGATTATCATTTTGCTTTAAGACTTTGCTCCACCTGGCAGACTCAGTCTGTTGCCTGAGATTCCAGCACTCCACACACAGTCTCTAGTGGGCTATACTGCCTCCATCGCTGGGGGATACCAATCATTCATGGATATAATTAGATACTCTCAATTACTCCCCTCTGGAACCTCATCATTAGGGGGCACCCAGTGGGAAAACTGTTATGTGATATATCAATTAGTCTTCTAGAAAATTCTGTGGGGATTTTGTGTATATACCTGTAGAGTATGTTTAAATGTATTTATCTATTATAAACAATATTATTTCATTGAGGTGAAGTATACAATACATTTTGAAATATTTTCTATGAAGCAATTCAGTGTTAGACACAAAATGATGTAAATTTGACATTTCGTACCAGCATTTAAAATGTGAGTATTGCAGTTGTTGTAATGACATGAATTATAGGGGAGGGGGAGTATAAGTTACTGAGATGGGTGGTCATGTGACTCACTGGTAACACCCAATGATATGCAGGGATCACCTGTCTGACCCCACATGGGTTTTCACTGCAGAGGGCACCCGTGTTTTCTTTCTCAATAAACCCCCTGGCCCTCACACTCTTCAATGCAGGCTTGCCATCAAGATTGATTAGTATTAATTAAGTTTATAGCTAATTATAAACCTTTAAAGTATATAGAGGTACTGTTGTAGCCATTTCAGACTCAACCAGTATAAAAAAGATGTTTTATATATAAAAAAAAAATTGAAAAGTATCTGTGATATCCAGTCATATATATATTGTTTGTCTACTGTTAAAGAATTAAAGATGAATTGATGGTTTTTGAATATGTATGGAAATTAACAAACATTTAATTTTAATCTTTAAAAAAAAAAATCAAAGAAATAATTTTTAAAAAACGAGATAATTTCAATATTGATAACACATTAATTTAAACAGAACCCCAAATAAAACTATCCTTAAAATTTCACTTCTGTTTCCTTTAAATGTGATGTATGTGCAGTGGTGTATATTAAGAGTGTAAGACAAACAGGTTGGACTTAAGCATGAGTGTTCCCCTTGTGGGGCCCCAGGGGCGAGAAGTCTTGGTCAGGTTCTACTTTCACTGCCATGAGAGCAGGATAAGCAGCAACAGAGAGTCTGACTGACTAATCAGCAGTGTTTGTACCATATGACTTCACACCCGTTCATCAACAGCCACGCAACAAACTCATTTGGGAAATAATCACTGATATTTTATCCATTTGGATTAATTTTTGGACGACTTATATTCAAAACTTGGTAAGTTTTCCAGTTACTTAACTTTAAATGATGATGTTTTGTTCCTTTAAGAGTTTTTTTTTTACGTCTGCTGCGGGACTTCCTGATTTTGAGTGTAGGTACACCTTTGGTAGAATTCCTCTGTAACATGGCTGCCTCACAGCAGCCACTATAACAGCTAGATCAAGTTTCTAAGTAGCAAATGATTTTGTATATATGTATTACAGTAGTCCATTGTGTTATAATACAGAATCTCGTCTGTAGAAATGTTCTCCCTTCTAACATGGCTACCCTATAGCTACTACAGATGTCAGATTCATATCAATATTGTTTACAACCGATATCATTTAAATATATTGGATTTATTTGATACGAGTGAAAATAAATTTTCAAAGTTCTTTCTGTTTAACTGAAATTTAAATTCATTACCATTTACATCATTTTAGCATATATTATGCTGTATTTGAGGTGAGGGTTCTATATTAAATCGGGTATATCATACATAGACTGGCCTCTATCTCTATGGTAGGAACATTACAGACACAAGAGGAACTCATAATTTTGATGTCTTAGATTATCTGTCTTATTCACGACAGACTTAGATGGGATCTATAATTGTGATCAGATATGTCTTTTTCAAACTAGTTGGGGGTCTGCTAGTATTAGAATTTACTGTACTTGCCGACTTTTTGCAAAAACTTCAGGGATGATGCAGGTACAGGGTATGGAGCATTAAAATGGCTCTCTAGGGCAATGTGTATATTGTTCATGTTCCTACCAAGTTAAGACGATCGATGATGTACCCAGGTATGATATTGATGGACGATCATCAGGGTATCTGTTTACCTGTGGAATTACATGTCATGCAATGCACAAACAAGGTATAGAGTGGTGTATCAAGTGTATAGGGAGAAATTGTTTACTTCACAGGAAGAATTCACAAATTATTTGGCAGTCTGTCAAAATCCTTTCTTTTGGCATTCCAAAGTGCTACGGCTGTTTTATGAAAACTGTAAATTGTCAGAAATTTCAAAGAACAAGACTGGGTGTATACATGTTAAATTATTATTTGACAGGGGAATGTATAGTAGTGACTGTAATTTGTTTTAGATTTGTGTTATCCACCTCCCCCCCCCCCCCCCCCCCTCTTTCTCCTCCCCCTCCTCTATCAAATGTCATCATGTTCTGTTCATGATAGTCGACATTAATGTGTGTTATTTCCACATCAAATTGTTTCAGACAGATATATTTATATTGCATGGTTGTTTACATAGAAATTCTTTTAAAAAATCCCAGAGAAAATGGCCAAAGTAGCTTATAATGCTGTAGAACTTTGGATATAATAGGTCATCTTACAAGCTGCGACTAGTAGGATTATACTTGGAGTATGAGAGGTACCTATATAGCTATAGAGTCCCAACATCTGTAGGGTGTTTTTCAATACTCCTTCCTACAAGGGATGATATTCTACACTGTGTAGCTTAGCTTCAGACTGGACATCTTCTTTTCCTCTCTTTTAAGTTATTTTAGTTGTCAAGTACAAAATATTGATTTCTTTACTATGATGATTTAAATTTTTAATATTATTTCTGCAGACCTTTTCACCAGTAATGCAGTTATTTCTAATTTAAAACAGAACAGGTTTCTGTGCCAAAAATATATTTATTGACATCTCAAATTATTTGAACTGTTTCATGTATAGATACATTAAAGCAAGGAAAATTGGTTGATTTTGGCAACATCTCACTGAGAGGAAGCATGTCTGTAGGTCTAACAAGTAAAACATGTAATGTGAAGATGTCTGGGTCTCAATATACCAGCTTTTTTACTTTTCCCAATTATACATTATAAATAGTTTGTGTATCCAAGGCAAAACACGAAATGCAAGGTGAAGACCCTCACAGCTGCTGCAAACATTTCAAAGATGAATATGAATAAACAGTCTTTTAACTGAAAATGTTAGCACAACACTCAAATATCTACAATGTAGTTCATCCTTGTTCTAATCACTCAAATATCTACAATGTAGGTCATCCTTGTTCTAATCACTCAAATATCTACAATGTAGGTCATCCTTGTTCAAATCACTAGGAAGATCTACAATGTAGGTCACCCTTGTTCAAATCACTTGGAAGATCTACAATGTAGGTCACCCTTGTTCAAATCACTCAAATATCTACAATGTAGGTCACCCTTTTCTAATCACTCGAAGACCTACAATGTAGGTCACCCTTGTTCTAATCACTCAAAGATCTACAAAGTAGGTCACCCTTGTTGAAATCACTTGGAAGATCTACAATGTAGGTCATCCTTGTTCTAATCACTCGAATATCTAGAATGTAGGTCATCCTTGTTCAAATCACTTGGAAGATCTACAATGTAGGTCATCCTTGTTCAAATCACTCAAATATCTACAAAGTAGGTCACCCTTGTTCAAATCACTCAAAGATCTACAATGTAGGTCACCCTTGTTCAAATCAATCAAATATCTACAATGTCAGGTCACCCTTGTTCAAATTACTCGAAGATCTACAATGTAGGTCATCCTTGTTCAAATCACTCAAATATCTACAAAGTAGGTCATCCTTGTTCTAATCACTCGAAGATCTACAATGTAGGTCATCCTTGTTCAAATCAATCAAATAACTACAATGTCAGGTCACCCTTGTTCAAATCACTCGAAGATCTACAATGTAGGTCATCCTTGTTCAAATCACTCAAATATCTACAAAGTAGGTCATCCTTGTTCAAATCACTCAAATATCTACAATGTAGTTCACCCTTGTTCAGATCAATCAAATATCTACAAAGTAGGTCATCCTTGTTCAAATAACTCAAATATCTACAAAGTAGGTCACCCTTGTTCAAATCACTTGGAAGATCTACAATGTAGGTCACCCTTGTTCAAATCTATCAAATATCTACAATGTCAGGTCACCCTTGTTCAAATAATTCAAAGAACTAGCTTGTTCCCACAAACTCACCATCAATTAAGTCAGCCTTGTTCTCACAACCCCAAAATAGATTTAGTTATATATACCTTGATAACACCAATATGTTCTATTAACTTATGCTCACAGCCCCAACATAAAGATCTACCGGCCTTGTTCTCACAACCCCACCATAAAGGTGTACCTTGTTCTCACAACCTCAACATAATGATCTACCTTGTTCTCACAGCCCCAATGTAACGGTCTACCTTGTTCTCACAACCCAACATAAAGCTCTACCTTGTTCTCACTACCCAACATAAAGATCTACCTTGAGTTTAAACAAACTTTATTGTTTTATGGAATTATAGTTGCTATTTTCATATACAATCTACTTTTATTGTTCAGAAACCTTTGAAGTTGACCAGACAGTTAAAGCATTATAACTGTTCATAACTTAATTATAGATGAGTACAAACACTAATTTAAACAAACTTTATTGTGACATCCTCTGGGAGATTTGTACAATGTTACAGTGCTTAACCTTCTGACGGATTTCTCCTGGTTAATACAATCATTATATTTTAAAACTTATTTATGGGAATATGAAGTCTCTCACAATGTTGATGGAATTTTTTCTCAGAAGCTGTTATGTTAAGTCAAACTAGTTTGTAAGGATAGGCTAGTTGATTCCGTGAGAAGATATACTACTGTGCAGATCTGCATGTATGCAGGACTGTATATTTGGAGAGTTAAGAGGGCATATGTTGTGTAAATAATAAATGTGTACCAGCAAACAATGCACAGTAGGAGAATTGTGTGAGTGCCCAAACCACAAACCACACAGCTTCATGTACAAAATGGCTTCCTATGTGGAGTCTCAAACCTCACAGCTGCTTGTAAGCTTATAGACTGGCCATCAGTTTTTAGTTAGAATTGCTCCACTAAATTCTAATATTAGATTATCTCCCCTAGTTTGGAACTAAGGATCAGACATATCCTTGAGACCAAAAAAAAAAATTGAAAATCATAAACCTCAATTTAATTTATAATTTCTAATATTCTATAGACAGGTGATCTATAGGTAGCTTACAGTATAGTCCACAATACAAAATGGCTTCTTAAAAGACTTAGTATTTCGCAAACCTTACAGCTTTGGTTAACTTATGGTGTAGTGAATGTACAAAATGGCTTTTTATAGAGACTATTTCCCAAACCACATAACTTCCTGTAGACTTGTAGACATTCCCCGACCATGCAGTTTCTGGGTAGATATCTAGCCGTTACCAATGTAAACCACACAACTTCCTGTAGACTTGTATTGGGGCTTGTAGATTTGAAATAGTTCAAATTCTTTAAACATTAGTGTCCATAAAATCATACACCTTTTGATGCAGAAGGACCAATTTGATATAGAATTATAAAACAATTAGTTTGACAGAGAATCGAAAAAAAAAAAAAAAATTAACCTTGATATTGCTGTCACCAGGTATTCAGCAGCAATATAACCAGATCGGAAGTGAATGGTCTTTTGCCAAGTTTTGGAAATTCCAATTCCACACCGATTTTTGTGTGGCCGCATGACCAGGTTAAATAATGTTCTTGCCAGCAGAGATATTTGTGTTTTCATCATCTCATCAAGCCAATCAAGCTAATTGAGTTGCTGAGAATACTTACATTTTGACCCAGTACTAGTATCACTATGACCAGGTATCGGGCCTCCAGGGGTTGTGAACCAACATTTTTCCACATTGACCTACATATTCAAAAGATTAAAATTATAAAACTCAATTAATTTTTATATTCTTTTTTTTTTTCTTGACATTTTTATTCGTTTTTTTTTTTTTTTTTTTTCATATTATAAACACAAAGAACAATTTACGCACACACATACTCTTATATACTGTATAGGTACATGTATATTAAAGATGTATCTACACATCCCTTAGTGTAGATCATGTACATTTATAGCTTGATAACAGTTATGTTCTAGTCATGATTATTTCCAAATTCATTTCATTTTATTCATAATTGGATATTCTAGAGACGAGGGCCAGTCTAGACCTGTAGGCTTCTGTAGGAGGGCTTTGGGAATGCTTCAAACCAGATCACCACACTGTTGGTAAATTTATACACAGCTCTGTAACTAAAGGTTTATAGCCTTAATGTAAATCAGATGGTATGATAAATGGCAGGAGCAGGAGGGCAGAAAATATTTATAAAACACAGGTGAAGAACCTATTTGGTGTGTGATGTGTTAGCCTTGGGAGACATTGACCACTCTGTATCCCTATAGTATAGCTTCCTCATACCAAGAATGGTATTACCATTTCCTGGTGATTTCACCTCGTACAACCTTTCAGAAATCTCCCTGCCTGCATCTCTTAAAATTCCTCCCCTCTCACAAATCAGTCAGGGTAATCTTGACCCGCTGAGATAATACTGCTGTGCATATTATACTAATGTGTTGTCTCCAGGGGAAGGGGTAGGCCCTTTATCTGATGAAGAGGCCATTAGGGCCTGTAACTATTTATTTTTCTAATAATGGTGTTACTGTTTCATTGATTATTGTAAAGCTTTGAATTCATTTCTGCTTCTCTTATAAACAATCTAATTTATTTTACAAAAGCTCCTCACCAATAAACTACCCATAGTATATAGAGATAGCTGAATACTAACAGGATCAAGTGATGCCTTCAAATAATTAAGCCATCCCCTTAACTTCTTCTATCTTTTGTCAACAATCTATTTACCTTTATAAATACATATGTCTTAGCCTATCAAATTCCTTTATACATATGTCTTAGCCTATCAAATTCCTTTATACATATGTCTTAATTAGCCTATCAAATTCCTTTATACATATGCCTCAGCCTATCAAATTCCTTTATAAAGCCAAATGTTGTTGAATTAATCAGTGAAGTATGACATGTTTTCTGTGAAAGTCATTGTTTCTCCTCATCATTAATCATTTAGTTATCCAAAAGCAGACACCTAACAACTACAGAATAAACTTACATCTCAGATAAAAATCTTCTTAAAATTCACATAAAAAAATCTTGATTTTCAAATGAAATATTGAAATTTTGTATTTATTTAATGTACTTCCTGAAGTTTGATTATCAAACTGTTGTAAACTAAGAGTTTAGACAAAGTACCACATTGTACCAGTTCTGACCTGGTGTCCGAATATCTGTGTACCTCAGCATGGAAACTAAGTACCAGCTCTGACCTGGTGTCCGAATATCTGTGTACCTCAGTATGGAAACTAAGTCTATCTCACTAAAGTTATACTGTATTATTCAAATCTACCTAAGTCAGGTAAAACCATATATATGTTGTAACTTAATTGCTTCACCATTTTCCCTGTAGAATATTGGCATTAGCAGGTTGGGCAGTATGTTGGATGAGACTTGTACAGGAATCGAGAAGAAAATAGAAATTGAGGAACATTTGACATGACATTTTTTCATCAACTCATGATTCATAGATAGTTTTCATGGGTAGCTGTTTATGGTAAATTCATGGGCTGGTATACTGTAATTGACAGACTTAATACTGAACCATTATATTATGTAGGTTTTTGTCTAAACCCCTTCAGTGCCTCCTTATATGATGGAGGTATACTTGACATGCTAACCTCATAAATTTTCAAGATGTTTTTTTCTGAAGTAGGCAAATATGAAGCAGCATTTTATTATATAGATATAGTGTAACACTTTCCTTCACCCCTGATCCCTCTAGACCCTCCACCAAACACATCCCTCCCCCATATAGACCCTCCACCAAACACATCCCTCCCTCAGCTAGACCCTCCACCAAACACATCCCACCTCGAGATAGACCCTCCACCAAACACATCCCACCCCCAGACAGACCCTCCACCAAACACATCCCATCCCCAGACAGACCCTCCACCAAACACATCCCTCCCCCTCAGCTAGACCCTCCACCAAACACATCCCTCCCCCTCAGCTAGACCCTCCACCAAACACATCCCACCCCCTCAGCTAGACCCTCCACCAAACACATCCCTCCCCCAGATAGACCCTCCACCAAACACATCCCACCCCCAGATAGACCCTCCACCAAACACATTCCACCCCCAGCTAGACCCTCCAACAAACACATCCCTCCCCCAGCTAGACCCTCCACCAAACACATCCCACCCCCAGCTAGACCCTCCACCAAACACATCCCACCCCCTCAGCTAGACCCTCCACCAAACACATCCCACCCCCAGCTAGACCCTCCACCAAACACATCCCACCCCCAGCTAGACCCTCCACCAAACACATCCCACCCCCAGCTAGACCCTCCACCAAACACATCCCTCCCCCAGCTAGACCCTCCACCAAACACATCCCTCCCCCAGATAGACCCTCCACCAAACACATCCCTCCCCCAGCTAGACCCTCCACCAAACACATCCCACCCCAGATAGACCTTCCACCAAACACATCCCACCCCCAGCTAGACCCTCCACCAAACACATCCCACCTCGAGATAGACCCTCCACCAAACACATCCCACCCCCAGATAGACCCTCCACCAAACACATCCCACCCCCAGATAGACCCTCCACCAAACACATCCCACCCCCGGATAGACCCTCCACCAAACACATCCCTCCCCCAGATAGACCCTCCACCAAACACATCCCACCCCCAGATAGACCCTCCACCAAACACATCCCTCCCCCATATAGACCCTCCACCAAACACATCCCTCCCCCAGCTAGACCCTCCACCAAACACATCCCACCCCCAGCTAGACCCTCCACCAAACACATCCCACCCCCAGATAGACCCTCCACCAAACACATCCCGACCCCAGCTAGACCCTCCACAAAACACATCCCACCCCCAGCTAGACCCTCCACCAAACACATTCCACCCCCAGCTAGACCCTCCACCAAACACATCCCACCCCCAGATAGACCCTCCACCAAACACATCCCACCCCCAGATAGACCCTCCACCAAACACATCCCACCCCAGATAGACCCTCCACCAAACACATCCCTCCCCCAGATAGACCCTCCACCAAACACATCCCTCCGTAGCACTTTAACAACCAGTTATAGTACTTGACCGAGATAAACTAGAACAATTGACATTAGAATCTCGACTAACAAAGATGAATTCACTCTCGACATTTATTTTACACATGAATTACACACAAATTGCTTGTCTATCATTTTCATTTGAAATATTTATAAGGTTACTCTCAGGTCTGATCAACCTACAAAAATATCCACTGAAATTGGTGTAGATTCAAATGTGGTTAAGTGAAATAAATACAAGATAATACAGTAATAATACAATTTAAAAGAGAAAAAATGAAAAATTCTCCTGGTTCTTCTATAACCTCTAAAACCTCGGTATAATTTCAGCTAAGATAGTTCCATAGGGTGTTTTCAGAAAGATATGTAGTGATTTTATTGTGCAGACCATTTAATGAGGTTCATAGCTACATATACTAAGGTGTGACATGTATACTGGTTAGAAGAGGATATAATGAGGAATGGATAAAAAGGGGGGAAAGGAGAGAATGAGGTATACATGGGTAGAAAGGGAGTAACAAAGAAAATTAAGATACAGTGAGGAGTAGGTAGAAAGGGAGGAATGAGGAAAATAAAGAGAGGATATATAGAGTGAGGAATGGATAGAAAAGGAGGAACGAAGAAAATTGGAAGAGGATAGAATGAGGAATGAATAGAAAAGAAGGAACGAAGAAAATTGGAAGAGGATAGAATGAGGAATGGATAGAAAAGGAGGAACGAAGAAAATTGGAAGAGGATAGAATGAGGAATGAATAGAAAAGAAGGAACGAAGAAAATTGGGAGAGGATAGAATGAGGAATGAATAGAAAGGGAGGAACGAAGAAAATTGGGAGAGGATAGAATGAGGAATGAATAGAAAGGGAGGAACGAAGAAAATTGGGAGAGGATAGAATGAGGAATGAATAGAAAGGGAGGAACGAAGAAAATTGGGAGAGGATAGAATGAGGAATGAATAGAAAAGGAGGAATGAAAAAAATTGGAAGAGGATAGAATGAGGAATGGATAGAAAGGGAGAAACAAAGAAGCATAATGGAACATTGAGGTAGAATTAGGGAGAAGAGAAAAAAGAAGCAAAGGTGACAACATTGGGAGTTCTTATTCAATCCAATTTGGTTTTAATCTAATCAGTTTCTTTTTTATATCAAATGATAAATAAAAGCAGAAAAGAGACTTTCATCGTATCATGTCAGAACCAGTTGGAATTTTAGATTCTGTAAACAACATTAGCCGCCAAATAATTTTATATTATCAACCTCTGTATTTTAAACACAATCCTGTTCAGTGTATGTTTATACTCAAAAAAGACGTTTATTATATATAGATATATATGAGCAGATATCACTCTGAGGCTCTTTTGTTCTCCCAGAAACAGTGGTATACCTATAATGAGTATGTGATACCCTGTAACCATAGTAACAATGCCACTGTATATTATATGTGTTGTAGTCATTTGGAGGAAATCAATGAGGGTTTCTCAGGTAAACAAAGAAGTATTTTTCTGTGGTCTTTGGAGTACATGTATTGGGTCTGTTGATATCAGAAAATTACCTCGCTCTGGTGTCGTGGTTTGCAGATTAAACTGAAAGGGGAGAAGTGTGATCCTATCCCTAAAGTGTTGTCATCACCTGGTTACCATAGCAACTGTGAAATAATCACAGGTAGAGATGCTGTGTTCAGTACCACAGGGGATAAAACCATGTTCATTAATAAGCCCACCCCCTTGATAAACAGATTTTGTACATTAGGTTCCTTCTGGAAGCCATATCCTCCTGTATAAAGGTTCAAATCTGAGTATTTTTAGGCTGTAAGCCCAACTGGCTCCATTTTCACAGATGCTTATTAAAGTTAATAGATAAGTGAATATCTAATTTCTGCAGAATTTCAACTCGTACTTAAGTTCAGGAAAAGTTTTTTGTTTTTTTTCTCGTCAATCAAAGAATATTTTTCATTCAAAGAATTTTCCTTAAAATTGTGAAACAATTGTTCCTTTTTTCACCACTTTGTATGGAATGGACAGACATACCTCATTTGGGCTTAATGATCATGTATGGATATAGGGATCATGTGTCTGGTTTTGATATAATCGTAATTATACAGGTAGCATGATCTGGGGATTCTCACCTCTGGCTCGATGGGTTATACAGGTATTATGTTCATCTGAACACAAGTATATATTGTCAGGTAGCCATGGAAACCAAATCACCTTTATTGTTACTGGATTACCAGGTTTAGCGTCCAGTAGATGTCCAGCGATTAGTGATTTCCCTGTAGTTCTGGTCTGTACGTTACAATCTACATACCTTTCCTACTGACCTACGTAGCAACTTGTGGAAATCTAAGTTGGATTTCTAGCTGTAAGGACACGTAAAACAAGATACGTAAGTATAACTAGAGGAGTATACATCACACTAGAAGTATAATATTGATGTTGATATATATCAGGACCAGATTTCACTGTCTTTAAACCTATGTTATAGGAAAATCAGCATCCAGACTGGTCAATTTTGGGAAATACACTGTAATGTAAACAGATGTAATAAGCTTGACAGAGTGTTAAAGAATTCAATAAGATGGCATTATACTATTGAAGATATTAAACTTCATCCTGTGCCTTTAGAAATCTTGGAACATCTAGATTGAACCACTTAATGATAAGGAAGCCATGCACACAGATAGATCTTTGTTGACCAACAGAGTTAAACAGACTGAACCCAGCTAATGGTAAGCAGACTTGTTTAGTTTATGTTGAGGTAAGATGCAAAATAAACATTCACCCCCTGGTCAGGGAAAGGAATAGGCCTATTGGTCAAACATGTTGACTAGGCTATCAGTTTTAGAGCAACTGGAGTACCAGTAATGGGAAAACAGATTATATTCACCAGACAGTGCTGGCCCTGACTAAGGGTAAACACTCCATTCTGTTGGGAGGAAGAAGAAGAAAATAAAATAAACATCACTACCCCTAATCTGGTCAAGGGAAGGAGCAGGCATATTGTCTGGTAAGGAGGGAATACTGAGGATAAGATTGTTGGGCTACACTGTTTGGATGAGGGGGGAAATACATAATAAACATTATTCTCCCTTACCTGGTCAAGGGAAGAAGCAGACAACATTACCTGGTAAGGAGGGGATACAGATTGAGGGTTAGATTGACTAAAGTTTAAACTTCTACCCTTGGTGGCAAAAAATAGACAAATCGTGTGAAGTGATGTTAATTTTGGATAACCATATGTATGTGTACTACATTGTATAGGAAGTAAACGCTACGCAGATGGAGGAAGTTGTTGGTTCTTATCATAACATTAAATCCTTGTTTTAAATTTAGAAATACATCTTTTTAATTGAATATCCGTATATCATTAAATCATTCTTGGCATAAGCTAATAATATGTAATCAGTTCCACAGTGTGAGTTAACCTTGATTGTACTTTATCATTTTCAAGGAAAAGCGGGGAGTATACTTGTCACCCCCTCGGTGACAGCTCTAGTTATGGATATAATTATTTTGTATAAAATCAGTTTATTTTTGTGACCAAGCTAACCAGGCTTAGGGCATGTAGGCATTGTTGGAATTTGACCCAAAGGCAGGTCATTGTTCTGGATGAGGAAGCTGAACCCTTTGTGTCGATTTGTTATCATGACATTCGAGTGATGAAAGTCGACATTCCATCCTTTCCATGTCTATCTGCTCAGATAAACAGGTAGCTGTATTTTGACACTGACTTTCGTTTGTACAAGCTTGTTACATAATCGTCTAAAACTGTTTAAATAACCTTCTCAGTTGTTCAGCTTTTTCTAGATATCCAAATATTTTCTAGAAATCTGGAACCTGTTATTTTCCATTTTTAACACCAAAAGATAAAAAAGTTCTGACAAGGAAATCGTTTTATAGAAGCAGGCTGTATCCGAAAATGATAAGAATTAATGAAAATATTACAAAACACACCAACTTAACACTATCTTATGAACCATACTTGTCTTTATGATATTGCTCACCTAGGAAAGTTTAGGGATTTTACAAGAAATAATTAAACTCTCACAATTACATTCCTAGAAGAAATTTAGCAGTGTTTAGCGTGACAAGATACCTTAATCCTATATGATTCTTTACCTGTACGGAAGTTCAGAGCGCTGTAGATTGACAGCTGTATGTTGATGGAGTATAGACTAGGTATTTACCACCGATTACTGCACAACTGACACAAGTTTGGCAGGGCTGCCGTTCTGTGGTATCATGACTACCAAACCAAGGCTGACTAGAAAGCCGGGGCATAACTTGATTAGATGTGATATTAGAACTGTTATCACAAAGTCAAATTTTCTTTCCCTGGCATTTTAATTCAGATTTGCTCAGCATTGAATTTTTACCCTCTAAACCTGATGGGAAAACAAGCTATGAGCATGGCCCTGTAAATGATGTAAAGGCCAACTGTGTTAAATGATTTACTGGTGTTGATTTCTAACTTAAATGTATGTAACCCTGGTGAATACTAGCCACAATATACCGCTCGGCTAGAGAGATCTTCTCTTTAGCTCGATCGGTTGAGCATAAGACTAGTAAGCCAGAGGTCCCGGGTTCGATCCCTAGCGGAGGTAGTGATTTAAATTTAATTAATCATGCGCTCTGTTACATGTATATTTACGATATTTTACTCAGGCTTGATATACTGGTATAACCTTGGTAATTAAAACATTCATACTGTCATGATTAAATACATATACAGTGCAACTTCCGAAAACCGAACCTTCTAAAAACCGAACACCTCTGAATACCGAACGAATTGGCAATGTACGGAATGGTTCCTTCTTTATTATAGTATTAAAAAACTTCCAAATACCGAACCCTCTGAATTCCGAACACCGGACCAATTTTGTGTCCGGTCCCTGTTAAAATATACGAAAAATTACTTCTGAAAACCGGCCTTACCTGAGCGATCATGCCACAGGGTCCGGTCGGTCAACCGTGAAACAACACCTGTGACAGGTATTGTGTTAAGCCTACTAATCACGTGTCGTGACCAGCGTATATATATAGGTGATTTGTAAGGTATCCAATACATACCCCGAGGGGTATTATGATGATAGTGTACATGGTATAATCAACACGATAATTATGAAACAATACCACACTTCATTGAAGCATGGCGGATTGTTCAAGTAGAGCTATAGAAAGCCGGAGTTTCGCATTTAATATAAATGAGGCCCAAAGTGGGTATTTTTACATGGTCAGAAATATACACACTGAAAGGAAGCCAGTGTCCTATTTGTTTTTATACCGATGTCGGGATACGACCGGTATCGACTGATCAATTGTAATTAATATTGAAACAACACATCTTCACACACTACATTCATTCTTGGATTAACTACATTATGTAGAATATAAGTGTGTACAGTATCGTAAGACGTAAAATATTTTATTTCAAAGAACTTGACTTTTCTTTCCAATGCGTTTCATAATGAAAGCAAATGCACAAGTTTGTTGTATGTGTTTATTTGAGATTGAAAATACATATGTTTTACGTGTTTGTTCTTTATTATAATGTGTCAAATACATGTACCCCTTATCGGGCCCCACCACATGGCGAAGCTTCAGTCGTACGTAACAGAATGTAGGTCGATCGTGAAATGCAGTTACATGTACAAATACTGTATATAACTATGGTTATAGTCATTTTCATTTATTAATAATCTACAATATATGCATTGATTTACTTCCATGATATTCATATTCTTCAAAAAAAAAAAAAAAAAATGTCAACGTACGTACAGTAAGCTTAGTGCCGGTTTTACCATCTAGTAACAAAACATCGTCGGGTCAATTATATCCGGAATTCGACCGGGTCATTTCGATCAACTTCTCAAAACCGAACCCTCTGTAAACCGAACAAATATTCATGTCCCGTGCATGTTCGGTTTATAGAGGTTCCACTGTATACCTATATATATTAAAGATCCTTATTATAATGTTAGCTGTGTTACTAACTAGATTTCAGCTGAACTAGTTACTGTGTAGCACTATAAACATTAGCTGTCTATAAAGGAATAACAAAAATAGATAGAAATGTAACCTGCTGGAATAATAGGTCATTGTTTCTTAATATGGCATTCTCAGGTAAATTAGCACCTCAAAGCTAGCTATAGGTATTTCCAAACTGTGAAGGAAATTAAGTACCCACAAATATTTTATGATATACGTCAGTCAGTATAAAAATTCCTAGTATGCATCATCTACACTAAGAGGAATACCCAGAAATCAGGTGAATGTTGACAATGATTGCCTGATATCCCCGTCAACAGGAATGTTTATTACCGACATATGGCAGTAATTATAGTTTACAACAAAACCTTCATAAAAGTGCAGAAATAATACACAAAGTCCTTCGCTCAGCATGTGTTCTTTTGGGAATCCTTGCAGCATCAAACTCTTTTAGGTTCTGTAACATAAGTCTGAATTTGAAGCTTGAAAGTGGTTTGATAAAAACACGCAATCAAATCAAGCAGGTACCAGATTTTAAAGAAGATGAAAACAAGCCATTAATAACATGTTACAATATATTGTATACCTATGAATGTTTAAGATGTTTTAATGTCCAACACCCTGAACTGTTGGGTGTTCTGCTGACTAGACAGCCAGGCAGGATTCCAGAGATAAAGAACCTTTGATATTGATGTCTACTGTTTTATCAGGAACAATGCTTCCTCTTGTAGGTGTTTTGGCAAACCCTTCTAGGAGATTCCAGGGAAATTGGGCGATAACACCCTCTGGTATATAGAGTGTGGGTTGTCTTCTGTAATGTCTGTCCAGTGGGACGTAGACGGGGAACTAACTTATAATGGTACTCAGATTAGGTACATTGTAGCTTTATAAGTACACCCCTTCTGTACCAACTCATTCGATTCATATTTCCACCATAGTATCATAACATCTCTATACCTGATCACATTCACGTGGACATTGGTCAATGTTAAATGATCCAAGGTCACCAGTTTGACCTCGCGATCTTCTTGAAGGGCCAAATGAGCTTATGCTGTGGTGTGCATCTATTATCTGGTCATCTGTTTGGGTCATGTGGGATTACCTCCTAACCAAAAAAACAAAATATGTAGAATCATGATATTTGGTCAGTAGGTTTCAAGAATGAAGTTTCATCAATTTTACAATAAGAAATGACCTTTTGCACATATTCAAGGTAACTGGGATCCAATTGATTCAAACACACTCAACTGACCTTGCCAAGTTAACCAAAACGCCCAGAATCAAGAGATTTGGCCGCTACCTTTGATGGCACCCAACAAACTTCTAAAAAGAAGTGACTTTCACCCATGTTCAAGGTCACATTGGTCAACATTTTAAATCATTCAAATGACTTCTTCCAATTAACTAGAAGATCTAGAATCAATATATTTAGCTGACAGGTTCCTTGGATTAAGCTTCACAACGTTTGTGAATAGAAATGACCTTGGCCCATATTCTAGGTCACAGGAGTCAGATTTGTTAAAACACTTAAACAACCTCTTCTGATTAATTACAGTCAAGATACCAATATGACTGGTAGGTTCCTTGAATGGCACCTGTAGACGAAGTTTGTAAAAATCTAGCACTTTTACCAGAATTCAAGGTTGCAGGGATTAAAATTTGTTTAAACATTCAAATGAGTTTTCCCAATTGATTGAAAGGCCTTAGAATCAATAAATTTTACTGATCGGTTCCCTGGATGACACCCAACTTACTATTTCGTCTTACAAGCAAAGTTTTAATTAAGGTTACTAATATTGCACACATCTAGTATTGGTACTTAAGTTACAGATCTGCTATTTGCTGATCGACATGGATTAAAGCTAGAGAAAATATATAGGTCAGTCAAAATGCTCTTGATATTTCGAGATTCATCTTCTGTTCATTAATAAATCAAATACAGAGGAATATTAATGTATTAACTACTATATGTATCTGAAGCCTCTAAGCACCATGCCCCTTCAGTTTTGTGTATTTTATGATCGTTTGAAGGGTAATCTCTCTCAATTTGTTGTTTCCTTGTAGCTGTAAGTTTTCCAAGACTACAGCTAATTGGAGAAACAAAAGATTGTATATTACTAGGTTATGGCAGAGTTTTGTAGTGTAGGCTGGCAATCTTCAAAATCAACACCACATTCTTGGTGAGATTTAGAGCTCTTCTATCCTGAAAACCATATTTGGTTTCATTTACATCTTGACATCCTTGTATTCCATCCAATGAAATGGAAGATCATTTCATAATTAAAGTTCATTACATAGTTGCTTCCCCTAAACCAAAAAATAGAATCTTCTGATCTTTAAGGTGGTTTGGTTAATGATGAAATTTTAGGTTGATCAGGTTGGTTTTATGATGAAGACTCTTACATCTTTAGTTAATATGGAAGCATTTGTGTGAATTCCAGGGATTAGTTCTGATGTTCTTGTCTTTTTCATGATTGGAAAAAGAAAATGTTTGTTGTCAGTTAATAGTTATAATTTTTAATCAGCAAGAATGGTTCTGCCTTAAACAATCATTTTGTTGACATTGAGTGGAAATAGAACCTATGATCTGAAATTGTGAGACATTTTTATGTGGCTTTAATGAGAATTGTTAGAGGATAATGTAAATACATGTAAGATGGAGTTGGGAGATTTGTGTTACACAGTTACTATTGAGAGCTCTACTGCTGAACAAGGTATGTAACAGGTATACTCAAATCTAATTTACAAGTGTTTTACTTGGTTTTGCTTTTGAATTTTTAAAACTTTTTATCAGGTATGAAGTTAAATCATTTCACAAATATTAGAAATTCATCAAATTCAAATTTGACTCATTTCTCAAATTTCAAACAATGGCATTCTCTCTAGCTTTTGGATTTTTTCCAAATTTTTATCATTTTCATATATAACCATTTCACAAAAATTCCGGCACTGTACCTGTAATACTCTTTAGAACAAAAAGTGAAAGTAATTTTTTTAAAACCATTTATTAATAACAAATATTTTAGTTCCTGGTATTTTTAATGAGTGACCTGCTGATCTTTAAAATGTAACCAAAAAAAATCAAAAACATAATTGTAACTGTTTTGACGTACTGTGTTGTTGCCAGTACCCTATAAAAAACATAATTGTAACTGTTTTGACGTACTGTGTTGTTGCCAGTACCCTATAAAATACATAATTGTAACTGTTTTGACGTACTGTGTTGTTTCCAGTACCCTATAAAAAACAATTGTAACTGTTTTGACGTACTGTGTTGTTGCCAGTACCCTATAAAAAACATAATTGTAACTATTTTGACGTACTGTGTTGTTGCCAGTACCCTATAAAAAACATAATTGTAACTGTTTTGACGTACTGTGTTGTTTCCAGTACCCTATAAAATACATAATTGTAACTATTTTGACGTACTGTGTTGTTGCCAGTACCCTATAAAAAACATAATTGTAACTGTTTTGACGTACTGTGTTGTTTCCAGTACCCTATAAAATACATAATTGTAACTATTTTGACGTACTGTGTTGTTGCCAGTACCCTATAAAAAACATAATTGTAACTGTTTTGACGTACTGTGTTGTTTCCAGTACCCTATAAAATACATAATTGTAACTATTTTGACGTACTGTGTTGTTGCCAGTACCCTATAAAAAACATAATTGTAACTGTTTTGACGTACTGTGTTGTTTCCAGTACCCTATAAAATACATAATTGTAACTATTTTGACGTACTGTGTTGTTGCCAGTACCCTATACCAGCTGATCCCCATTAGTATACTGTTCATGATAATGGCTTTGTTGTCACCCACCCTATTGTACAATATTTTATGTCATTTACAACATTAGCTGAATAACCAACTTCTTTGGTACATACCTCACTCTGAAGGGACTCCCCACCTTATAACTGTCCTAATGTAATATAGTGAAATATAAAAATTTTCTCGAAGTATTCACAATTAGGCCATCAACATATGTGGACAACATCTAGGCATTGCATATAAATGATGCTTACATATTCTAGAACATTGGGTGATAAAAATAGATTCATCAGAAGAATATTGGATACGTGCATGTAGTAAGACATAGTTTTAAGTTTCGGACTGTTTGCCAAATAGATGTAAACAATGCAAATTGTGTGTATATATTTCTAAGCATCTTGGACTCTTGGTATAACATGTGCAAGTGTTTGAGGAATTTTCCAAAATAAATGCGCCATTTGAAAGCAAGGCTATTAACAAATGTTCCTGAAATGTCCAAGGATTTCCTGATGTTTGTGAGAACTTTCCAGCATGTATACAAACTGCTTTGTTTTTATATGTTGGCAGTTCTACACTATACAGTCTGTTTTGGCACTTCCTACCATAGCAATGCTGGGACTAATTTGTTCTCCCATCACTTAATCGCCACATTACACAACTTTTTGGGGGACTGTACAGGGCATAGGAGGGGTCTGACCCTAATTAATGGTGCCACGACCAGGATTTTTCTATAATCCTAATATAATGTGATATACACAAGAATTATAGGGACTGCTGCTCCAATTTCCTTCCTATTCCTGAAGGTTCTTGCCTCTTTCTGTTACTTTTCTTGATTGTGTCGTTAATTTATGTCAGCGACGTTGGCCGAATTCCTTTTTCTGTTATTATGTAGGTTGATGTTCATGCCAGATTCTCTCCTGTTTCCCAATACACTAGTTTAACGACCAGGGGTACTGAGCCTGATTCCTTTAGATTTCTTTCATTGGTCGTTTGCATGACTGGGTATATCAATGCCATCTCTTAGACTCAGTGATATAAAGATTTATTGCTTGATATGCAGACATTGCCACTGTGCCTAATATTGGAAAGCTGTGAGTAATATTACCTACCAGAAAGAAAAATGTAAAGTATATTCTTGGTCCTTCCATTCATATTACTACACTACATTTGCATTGGATTGTACCTGCAA
Source organism: Pecten maximus (assembly GCF_902652985.1). Taxonomy (NCBI): domain Eukaryota; kingdom Metazoa; phylum Mollusca; class Bivalvia; order Pectinida; family Pectinidae; genus Pecten; species Pecten maximus. The sequence goes on from NC_047028.1 coordinate 16,774,858, forward strand.
AACCACACAAGTGAATATTGCTTTTAAATATTAGATTAGTGATGAATACAGTAAATGCTGAATAATGAATAAAAAGTGCATCATATTACTGCATTTTACTTATAGGACATGTTAGTGATGCTGGGAGAGAAAAGGGTGGAAATCCAAAAGAAAGTTTGGAAAAATTGTTTCTTCATGCATGCTATATAATATACACTTTTTACTATCATAGATGATCATGTGTTCTCTGTGTTATAAAAGTGTCTTTTAAGATCATATTCTAATTGCAAAATGTCAAAAAATCAAGTGTTCAAAATCCAAAATAGACTAAACAATTTTTTTTTTTTATGTGCAAGTTTGGTATGTTATTGCTAAATGTTTGGCATTTTAATGTCTACTTGTATCTCATTCCATGCTGGGCAACTGTCCATGAATTATGGGAACATTCTTCAGGTAAACATCCTTATTTTGTCTGTGGATACCTTTTCACTTGATTGTGTTTATGTCAACAAAAAGTATCAGGTTTTCAAATTCCTTCCAAGCTTTAGAATGTAGACTTTTTTTAATCTGTTCTATATCAGCTTTAATGGTAGAGAAGATTGGTTGGATCAGAAAGTGCTGAGTCATGCTAATGTGTGCTTGCACAGACATTTTGTTAACTAGTGAAATTGTTCACTGAAATACAGAATTATTTCAAAGTAGAAGTTGATGGCATCTTAATAGTCTGAGAGAACCCCTGCTACAAGGCAGAGTTTACTTATACAGTGAGGAAAAGAGGGTTTTTATCAGCTAAGAAATCTCTCATTTAATACCAGTATTAGCTATGTAGCATTAGAGCGACCCTCATATGTTCAGCACACTGATATCGTAACTGCAGTAAAGTAGAAAAACGTGTGTAAAACACAAATACTGGATGTTACACATGTGTGGTGAAGAATTAAAAATATATATATCAAAAGAGTGTCTTACAAGTGTAACTACAGGCATAATGGGAAATACACAGAGCAACCAGGACAAAGGTAGGATATTGTTAACATCAAAGACAGACTTAGTGTACTTAATGATTCCGTTGAAACTGTATACGGATGTGTAATGTTTGGCAAAACCAGGAGATTTGGAGATTGACCATGTTCTTGCTGGAGGCTTTAAGATCCAGTGTATCTCATCAAGATTGCGCGGAAGTACACCATCTTTGAAAAGTTTAATGTCTGCAGGTGCAATTTTGGATTTATAATCTTAATTGTGGATGACATTTTTCTGTGTGAAAATACAACAGTTTGGCCACACATTGGAGGGGATGACGTAATAAAACGTGCTGTTGACCTTTAGGGTTTACATGTGATCTGACACATGTGCCTTTGACCTTTACATAGCATGCATGCATATCAGATACTGTATTAGACCTTATAAGCACACTGAGCATACGGTTTGTTAATATCAATTTGTATGTTTGCTGATTTTGTCAGAAGGTATACATAACATGCATGCATATCAGATACAAACTCCCATTAGACAAGTATATATGATAAGTTGATTTTGTTTATAGTATATTTTGTCACAAGATATATTATAAGCAATGCCTGCAATGCTTTAACAGAAAACCACATGTTTGAAACTAGTGCAAAATGTTTGTGGGAAGAAGTTCAAATCATAAATTGAAAATTTCAAAGATAAGGATTATAATGAAGATAAAGTAGAGGAAGATGAATCTAGAGAGGATGTTTGGGAGGAGAAGAGGTGTCATTTGCTCTATATGCATGTGTTACTGTGTTTTTAGTTTTCAAACGTCTTCTGCCTTGTTCTTCTAGAAATCTGAAATAAAACAGAAAAGTCTGGGTAAAAAAGCGTGTAATTAAATAATGTGCTTCAGTGTTTAGAGGGATACATCTTGTTCACTTCAAGGTTACCATGGCAACCTCATATGGTGTTTTTCAAACTTGTACAAAATACATTTGTATGGAAGGAAACCTTGATGTCTGCAGAAAGTGATATTTAAGAAGATCAAGAACTTTTATAAAGTAAACTATGCCTGTATCCATGTTTACAGTGTTCTGGTACTGAAGTATAAATCAGTGTACAGGATAGGAACACTTGTAACATGATGACCTAGAAGAATACAATCTAATACAGGATATTTCAAACTCATCAGAAAATACGTTGGAAATGTGAGAATTATATTGAAAGACAAGGAAAGCATGAGGTCTTGAGTGAACTGTGTGTTTTAGGTATAAGTGTTCATTGACCTCATAAACTAACATGTACAGTACTGGTAAGGACATTTAGTCACAGCGGTAATTGTTTTTAACATTTCGACAGATTACTAAAATATTATAATGTTTTATCTGTCACAGCTTGACACCCGTCCTCATATGACCCAGTTGACTGTTGGTGTGACCCCTTGACACTCATCCTCATATGACCCTGGCCTTTGGTGTGACTACTTGACACCCATCCTCAAATGACCGAGCTGACTGTTGGTGTGACCCCTCGACACCCGTCCTCACACGACCCAGCTGACTGTTGGTGTGACCCCTTGACACCCATCCTCATATGACCCTGGCCTTTGGTGTGACCCCTCGACACCCGTCCTCATACGACCCAGCTGACTGTTGGTGTGACCACTTGACACCCGTCCTCATAGGAACCTGACTGTTGGTGTGACTCCGTGACACCAATACTCATATGAACCTGACTGTTGGTGTCACCTTGACACCCATCCTCATATGAACCTAACTGTTGGTGTCACCTTGACACCTGTCCTCTTATGATCCTGACTGTTGGTGTCCCTTGTAACTCGAGGTGTTCAGGGTGGGGCAGGCTGGCTTCTGAACAGACAAGTGCATGCGAGCTTTTCTGAGCGCACATTTACCAACCAACCAAACTGTCCTCATATAAACCTTACTGTTGGTGTCACCTTGACACCCTTCCTCATATGAACCTAACTGTTATGAGACTTAATATCCATTCTCATATGATGCTGACTGACTATTGAGAGGCTTCCTACCCCAGTAAACTACATTATCAGCTATACCATGGGTATCACACCAAAGGAATATGGATATAAATTAGCTACTTATAGGGGAAGTCCTAGAAACTACCATTTGATGAATGTTCTTTGAGTTCTTGGAATTGTGTTATGTTTTAAGTCTAAAACAGCATTTATTGTAGTTCAAGATTCCAGAACTGCTTTTGTATGATACATCTGCATCCATCTCTATACTTCTAGCCTTCGACCTTACTGAGTTAGAATGCTTGAAAAATACAAAGCAAAAACAGGCTCTCCTGTCCTAATTAATTCAGGTTTCTGTACGAGATAAATTAGTTGAAAAACAAACCTGACAAACTCTCCACATACAAAATTGGTAGCCTCTCTATCTTGTTTTTAGCGTCTCTATCTTGTAGTCTGTAATTATGATGCCTCTAAGATTTTAAATCATATTAAAGCTGAAACCAGAATATGTAATACATGTATACTAAAGAGGTGAAATTTAACCTGCCCCTAATACCAGTTGGATGTTATATACTACAGAGGTGAAATTTTAATTAACCTGCCCCAATACCATTTGGATGCAATATACTTCAGAGGTGATATTTAAGCTGCCCCAATACCAGTTGGATGTTATATACCCTACTTCAGAAGTGAAATTTACCCTGCCCCCTACCAGTTGGATTTATTGAATTTTCCACGTATGACTAATCTCCTACTTTAAAGGAAATAGTTTAAACCACAGATATGTATTGGTTTGTTAGGTGATGTTAAATCAAACATGACATTTTAAGTTGCAAGTTGGTCCCTGATGAGGTCATTTCCCTGGAAGGGTTCCGATTTCAATGTCAGGTTCTGGAGGTTTATTAAGGTTTATGGTACATGTTTGCACTGCTGTACAATGTCAGGGCTTTGGATTTAGACATCAAACATATGCTGATAAGATTTTAAGAGCAGTTTCTCTTGGATTTCCCCTCAAATACCAATCCTGATGATATTCCAGGCATGCACTGTACTTACATCTCAGACTTGTTTTTTTTTTTTTTTTGGGGGGGGGGGGGGGGGGGGGGGGGGTAATTTTGAAGTAATTTAAAATGAAACACTAAAATTTGTCAGTTTGATTTTTTATGCCATGATGTAAAGCACACTTGATTTGAAATTATCTTTTAGTTACTGTCAACTTGAAAATATGGTCAATTACAAAAATATTTCAGAAATCGATGATTCTTTTGAAACATTGTGCATTAATAATATACCATTCTTTAAACATTCGAGGCATTTGAGACATTTACGTAAGGGGAGATGTTAGGTGAGACGAGACACTCCCTACTGCAGTGCCGACTATATTTACCAGTCTGTTAACAATAGTAGCCACAGTTTGTAAGTCAACGATACCCTTTCAGCTACTTCCCATTTAGAGAGGAAACCACAAGTCTGTAGTGAAGAGGTCTGTCTGAGCTCACTTATAATCCTAGAGTATGGAAGAGATCTGTACACAGGCCTGAAGTACATCGCTGGAATGTCATGTAACCTGCCCACATGTAACAATATGTAGATAAGATCTCATTCCTGACTGCTGTAGTCAATGGGGCCCTGCCATCTCATATCCAAATACTGTCTCTCTTAGACTTGTTTGTCAACACTATTCAGGGGCATTCTGATTTAGTTTTAATTAAAATTCCTTTACCAACCAGATGTTATTTTTAGAAGAATGAATGTGTACTTGGTAAAAAAAAATGATGGATTGCTGATGTGCTTAAGTTCCGAATAATAAAAGTTCAGGTCTGAATGCTCAGGGCCAGTAGATTTGGACTATGGGCAAGTAAATATTGGTGACCACTTGCTTGATTACTAAATGCACAATTTCTCGTAAATTTTACCTTTTTCTTAGAGTAATTGAAGTACTACTAATTGAGTATAATTGGACCACTATGTCTCACCTTTGAGTAAGTACTTTCAAACTCTGCAAACTTGAAGGACAGGTGATGCTGAAATGTTTTCCTCTCCTGAGGTTTACATAAACACGCATGGCTAGGATTTTAGTACTTTCCTCATTCAACCATATTTCAAACATACCTGACATGATTACCAATTAAATATGTACAGAACTGTGAGTGTGTCTGTCACAACCAAACCTGACTTGTTCTGTGTAGTATACACAACATTACGTGTTTAATGCTATTTTCTAAATAGATTTGTTTTGTTTCTTCCAGGTAGCAATTCCAGTCTTTCCAGTATGGAAATAGACTTGGACGATATAGGTAAGTTTTGAAAATTCTTGCAACACAAAATATTAAATGAGAAATAAAGGATTCAACCAGTTTATAGGATCAGAACAATACTCCAGCCAAACAATATCCTAACAATAGACTGCTGTTCTATTGTCTGAAGACTTCACACCATCCTTATGAAATTCTATTTGAATAATTGTATAGAAAATACCTTCATTGAATGTTTTTTGGTGTTTTTTTTCTGCAGACTTCAGCCAAATTCCAGGGTATACCCCAATCAATGCTTCCATACCCAACTGGAAAAGAGATATGGTGGAGAAGAAAAATAGAGAAAAATTAGAGGAGTATTTGGTAAGTCAACAAGCAGAAATCAACCCTTGACAATGCCCCACTTCTGGTCTTTAGTTAATGGTCGTTCGCCCTTGTGAGGAAGGCTTTGGATACTGTCCCCTGGCCGAGGCATACCAGAGTCTATCAAAATGGTAGTTGCTGCTCCTGCTTAGCGCCAAGCACTTTGAGAATGCAACGACTGGTTCTCCTGTCATCAGTATAATGTGGCCTGGTGAGGTGTCCTGCTGGGTGTCTTCGGCAGTATACTTCAGTGAGATAGCACTATAAAGTCAGCCTCAGATCCACACTATCATAAGGAGGCAAATAAGAACATACAACATCCTCCCAAACTACACATACATACATACACATGCAGCTCTCTCATGTGGGAGGCTGTTGTTTAATGACATTAGCTGTTGATTGGATGTTAGTCTCATGTGGGAGGCTGTTGTTTAATGACATTAGCTGTTGATTGGATGTTAGTCTCATGTGGGAGGCTGTTGTTTAATGACATTAGCTGTTGATTGGATGTTAGTCTCATGTGGGAGGCTGTTGTTTAATGACATTAGCTGTTGATAGAATGTTAAACAATACAAAACCAATCAACACTGACCACTAGCTATATAAAAGTTAGTTCGTAGTTGCTTTCATGGTGTGGTGATTTTTCCTGTAGCTTTCATGGTGTAGATATTTGTCCTGTTTTATGGTGTTGAGATTTGTCCTGTAACTTTCATGTGAAGATTTGTCCTGTAACATGGTGTTGATATTTGTCCTGTAACTTTCCTGTGAAGATTTGTCCTTTAACAATGGTGTTGAGATTTGTCCTGTAACTTTCATGGTGTTGAGACAGAACAAACGTGAAGTTTTTACACAAGCACGAATAAGTAAATAAATATGATATAACCTACAATTGGGTAATTGATGTTGTATTGAGTAGATATATAGGCCTCAACATGCCTCAAAGTTTCATGCAGTGTGAATTCTCCAATACATCACAGAAAAGGTTATCAGAGCATTGCCCTTAAAAGCTAAGGTAAAACATTTCTACGCTTGTTACAATCTCAGGGTTAACTTCCAAAGGCCATCTAAATAGAGCAACAGATGGTGTTAGAGTTATCTCTCTTGAGATACACTCTCCTGTGTGAGGGTCAGGACCATAAAACAATTGTGAGCTCGTCCATGAATTAGCAATGACCTGCCTGATGAGACAGGAGATCATTAGTAATGAGAATACAATTGCTGAGTGGATGAAAGACAAGTTGTTTCCTACATAAAGTTTATTAGCATTACCAACTTAATACCTAATATTGAAAATCAATTTCTTCCTCAGTTACTTACTGTATATTTATCAGAAGACAAAAAATCAACCATAGTTAAATTGTAACAGGAGGGGGACAATACAACAACCATAATATGAGTCAAACCCAGGACCTCCGAACTCTAAACGGATACTCTATCTAATTAAGTCTGGTCACTGGTGCTCAGCCCACTCCAGTTCTGTTACATTCCTCCCTCCTTTAACAAAGTTTTTGACCCTGAAGACACTAACAAGACGGCCTTTACCACCTCTGTTGGTATTTAGTTGGGCACTAAATTTAATAGGAAGGGGGAAATGCCCAGGACCTCCATGCAAACTCTAGCGGACTACTCTAGCTTAGTCTAAGTTAACATGGGTTAACGTGATTTCAACGACTGTATATAAACAAATCAGTTTAGTCAAAGATAACATGGGTTAGCGTGATTACAATGACTGTAAACAAATCAGTTTAGTCTAAGATGATGACATTTACAGGTAGGTTTTTCAGTTACCTATTTCTATTTATAGTAGATGTATTTATCATGTTTGGTGTGTCAATATTAGGTAAGAAAGGAGTTTTTTTGTGGATTATACATACATATATGTGTTACAGAATAAGGAAGGTGGTACATTGTTTTCCTACTTTGGTAAGTTCAGCTGCTGGATTCAAATAGAACTTTTTATCATCAATGTTACTCATCTTTTTCAGAATGAAATGAGAAGGCGGAAAGCTGAAGAAGAAAAATGGAAAAATGTACCAGAATGGAAGAGAAAATTATTACTTGAAAAAGAAAAAACAAAAAGAGAAGAGGATGAAATGAAAACAAGTGCAGTATGTACCAGTCCTCTTATAACCACACTGCATGTATACTCTGATATAGATATATTAATTTGTTAATTCTGATTTACTAGATACCTAGAAATAATTCCCATTGGTGTATTTGTCTAACATTGACTTTGTTGACATTGTAATTTTTTGTTGTTAATTTTAATGTGGCTAGTGTGATTACCTGTCTTGTTTCAGTAATCAAAATTTTTCTTAACTAACTTTAAAAAAAAAAAAAACTAGCTTTCTATACTTAATTACATTTTTCAAATGTGGCAATTAATAATGAATTCAAAATGTGATTTCAAGCCATATATTGAATTGTGTGTTCTCTCTAGATCTAGCAGTGTCTCCTTATCATGTTTGATGTCAAATATAGTATCCTCATGTTAATAATTTGTTAATAGTTTTATCTTGACTTGGAGGTCCTTATAGAAGGACAGACAAGGCATGATCTGTTGAAGCTCCCATTTAAAGTCACCTGAAAGGCCAAGCAATTCAGTGAAAAATTAGGCAGATCAAATGTTTCCCTCAGATCTTAAACAGCGGGTATCCAAATCTTCGCTGACAGATATTGATCTTATATTCAAGTAGACTGTTTTAACAATGGAATAACTTTCAACTTAAGAAAAATAGATTCTATTATAGAGTTTAGGATACTTTATTAGATCAAATATGATACATCATTGAAAACGAAGTACATCCATTTCATCTCTCAATTCATCTGTTATATTTAATACCATGATTTCACAACTAACACGATCTGATCACTCTGGTTTGTTTCTCTCATCAGGCAATAAGGGTAAGCCTTTTGTCGAGGAAGACTATGTATTCCTCCTTTCATCACTCTGTCACTCTTACTCCTTCTCACTAGATGTTGGCAATGTTTATGATTGTATTCACTGTAAAAATGAATATTGCTGTTTGTTGTTTAAGCTTCCTTTTGATTGACTTTATCTGTACGACCACTGTCCAAGCTTGTAAAGCATGACTTACACTGGTCACTATCATTCAATACAAGCTTTCTGATAACTGTCAAAGCTTCTACAGCATGATAACTTGTTATACTGGTTTTTGATCTTCTATATCATCCACAACCAACTTTCTGATGACAAATGACTGAAGATTATGATTCATTACAAGCTTTCTGATGACTGCCCAAGCTTGCAAAGCTAGACTTAATTCTCCAGAGTTAGGTATGACTGTGTAGGGACAGAGATGTCTCCCCAGAGTTAGGTATGACTGTGTAGGGACAGAGATGTCTCCCCAGAGTTAGGTATGACTGTGTAGGGACAGAGATGTCTCCCCAGAGTTAGGTATGACTGTGTAGGGACAGAGATGTCTCCCCAGAGTTAGGTATGACTGTGTAGGGACAGAGATGTCTCCCCAGAGTTAGGTATGACTGTGTAGGGACAGAGATGTCTCCCCAGAGTTAGGTATGACTGTAGGGACAGAGATGTCTCCCCAGAGTTAGGTATGACTGTGTAGGGACAGAGATGTCTCCCCAGAGTTAGGTATGACTGTGTAGGGACAGAGATGTCTCCCCAGAGTTAGGTATGACTGTGTGGGGGACAGAGATGTCTCCCCAGAGTTAGGTATGACTGTGTAGGGACAGAGATGTCTCCCCAGAGTTAGGTATAATGACTGTGTAGGGACAGAGATGTCTCCCCAGAGTTAGGTATGACTGTGTAGGGACAGAGATGTCTCCCCAGAGATAGGTATGACTGTGTAGGGACAGAGATGTCTCCCCAGAGTTAGGTATGACTGTGTAGGGACAGAGATGTCTCCCCAGAGTTAGGTATGACTGTGTAGGGACAGAGATGTCTCCCCAGAGTTAGGTATGACTGTGTGGGGGACAGAGATGTCTCCCCAGAGCTAGGTACGACTGTGTAGGGACAGAGATGTCTCCCCAGAGTTAGGTATGACTGTGTAGGGACAGAGATGTCTCCCCAGAGTTAGGTATGACTGTGTAGGGACAGAGATGTCTCCCCAGAGTTAGGTATGACTGTGTAGGGACAGAGATGTCTCCCCAGAGTTAGGTATGACTGTAGGGACAGAGATGTCTCCCCAGAGTTAGGTATGACTGTGTAGGGACAGAGATGTCTCCCCAGAGTTAGGTATGACTGTGTAGGGACAGAGATGTCTCCCCAGAGTTAGGTATGACTGTGTGGGGGACAGAGATGTCTCCCCAGAGTTAGGTATGACTGTGTAGGGACAGAGATGTCTCCCCAGAGTTAGGTACGACTGTGTAGGGACAGAGATGTCTCCTCAGAGCTAGGTGCGACTGTGTAGGGACAGAGATGTCTCCCCAGAGTTAGGTATGACTGTGTAGGGACAGAGATGTCTCCCCAGAGTTAGGTATGACTGTGTGGGGGACAGAGATGTCTCCCCAGAGTTAGGTATGACTGTGTGGGGGACAGAGATGTCTCCTCAGAGTTAGGTACGACGGTGTAGGGACAGAGATGTCTCCCCAGAGTTAGGTACGACTGTGTAGGGACAGAGATGTCTCCCCAGAGTTAGGTATGACTGTGTAGGGACAGAGATGTCTCCCCAGAGCTAGGTACGACTGTGTAGGGACAGAGATGTCTCCCCAGAGTTAGGTATGACTGTGTAGGGACAGAGATGTCTCCCCAGAGTTAGGTATGACTGTGTAGGGACAGAGATGTCTCCCCAGAGTTAGGTATGACTGTGTAGGGACAGAGATGTCTCCCCAGAGTTAGGTATGACTGTGTAGGGACAGAGATGTCTCCCCAGAGCTAGGTACGACTGTGTAGGGACAGAGATGTCTCCCCAGAGTTAGGTATGACTGTGTAGGGACAGAGATGTCTCCCCAGAGTTAGGTATGACTGTGTAGGGACAGAGATGTCTCCCCAGAGTTAGGTATGACTGTGTAGGGACAGAGATGTCTCCCCAGAGTTAGGTATGACTGTGTAGGGACAGAGATGTCTCCCCAGAGTTAGGTATGACTGTGTAGGGACAGAGATGTCTCCCCAGAGTTAGGTATGACTGTGTAGGGACAGATTTGAGTATACTCCATCATATCGTTGTCTACCATTGATGTCACTCTTCATGTTCTCCAGTCTGAACTCTGTCATTGTGCTTTTCATTATCCATCTTTTAAACATCAAAATTCAAAATGGCTGATTTGTTAATGTTATTAGCATGCAATGAAATCTGTGATACATATACCATTGTACTTAGCAATGTATTAGGAGTTGATAATATCAGTGTCATGTCATGTTTATTGGTAGAAATGTTGGTGAAAAGCGGACTTTTATCAACTCTATTACTCAAATCATAACATTTCTTTATCATCATATATGCTTGTCATTTATTGATTTATACTCAACATGTGTACAATCTAGACTAGTTGGTTCAGTTATTCTTGGCCTTTTTTACCAATTTGTGAGGTATAACTTTTTAATATCCTTGTTATCCCCCTTATTTGCTAGTGGCCTAGATGAACCCCTCTACCTTGTTTAATGTTAGTGGTCTGGTTAGCCCCTGATTTATAAGTGGCCTGGTTAGCCCCTAATTTGTAAGTGGCCTGGTTAGCTCCTAATTTATAAGTGGCCTGGTTAGCCCCTAATTTATAAGTGGCCTGCCGTGGTTAGCCCCTGATTTATAAGTGGCCTGGTTAGCCCCTGATTTATAAGTGGCCTGGTTAGCCCCTAATTTGTAAGTGGCCTGGTTAGCTCCTAATTTATAAGTGGCCTGGTTAGCCCCTAATTTATAAGTGGCCTGCCGTGGTTAGCCCCTGATTTATAAGTGGCCTGGTTAGCCCCTGATTTATAAGTGGCCTGGTTAGCCCCTGATTTATAAGTGGCAAGGTTAGCCCCCCTGATTTATAAGTGGCCTGGTTAGCCCCTGATTTGTAAGTGGCCTGGTTAGCCCCCTAATTTATAAGTGGTCTGGTTAGCCCCTGATTTATAAGTGGCCTGGTTAGCCCCTGATTTATAAGTGGCAAGGTTAGCCCCCCTGATTTATAAGTGGCCTGGTTAGCCCCTGATTTGTAAGTGGCCTGGTTAGCCCCCTAATTTATAAGTGGTCTGGTTAGCCCCTGATTTATAAGTGGCCTGGTTAGCCCCTGATTTATAAGTGGCAAGGTTAGCCCCCCTAATTTATAAGTGACCTGGTTAGCCCCTAATTTATAAGTGGCCTGCCATGGTTAGCCCCTAATTTATAAGTGGCCTGGTTAGCCCCTGATTTATAAGTGGCCTGGTTAGCCCCTGATTTATAAGTGGCCTGGTTAGCCCCCTGATTTTTAAGTGGCCTGGTTAGCCCCTGATTTATAAGTGGTCTGGTTAGCCCCCCCTAATTTATAAGTGGCCTGGTTAGCCCCCCCTAATTTATAAGTGGCCTGGTTAGCCCCAAGATTTATTAGTGGCCTGGATAGCCCCCCTGACTTGTTAGTGGTCTGGTTAATCACAATAACTTGAAAATAACATAGAAAGATAATTGAAATTAAAGTTTTTATTTCAGTGTGAATGCAGCATATATTGTGTTCTTTGTTCATTTGCATGTGATATTTGAAGAAGTTTGACTTAGGTTTCCTCTTCGGTATCGTTTTTGTAAAATGCATGACATGGTTGTAAAAGTATCAAAATGGCATTATTTGGAGAGTTTTAGTCACATCATACTAGAACATCTCAGATTCAGCCAAATGTTGAGGTACTGCAAATTATTGTCAGTGTCGTGTTGTAACGATGTTGTGAATATGTCTTTATCCTTCCATACATGATTTGTCACTTATTATCATTGGTAAAAGATCACTGTAGGATCTGTAGGAACATGTTGGAATGAGAATCTGTAATCATAAGTCCATCACCTCTTTTGTGAGAAATGAAATATTTATAAAAGACACATTTACCATTTTCCCAATGCCCTTTCCAGAATGTTTTTTCTGTAAACTTAATTCAGAAAAATAACTTTCAAGCTACAGTTTCTTGTGTTGCATGGTACGTGCTACATTGCTTTTCTTCAAAATCTTAAACACCAATAAATGAATCTGTAGATGATATTTTGTCCTAAACACTACACATATTTGTCATCTTTGTTGTAAATGTAACTATCAGTCAGATACATTTCCTGTGACGTTCGATGAGACTGTATGATTTGATGTTGGTTTGTTATAAACTGAATGCTTTAATTTAAGACACAAAAATTGTTTTTATTAAACCACTAACAATGTTACAAAGAATTTAAATGTAACACTGATTGTGATGTTTTGTACCTAACACTGTAGATTATCTGTAATTAATAATGTTGTGTAACTGTAACGTAGATGTCCTGTTGGTGATGAATCAAAATAGTTGATTAATATGTAGAAAGTTTGGAATGAACTAACATGCATATGTGGATGTCTTCTTTTGCAGGAACAAGAAGAGAGAAGAAGAAAAGTAAGCATGTCCATTTTACTAACTCTGGATCTCCTTGTACTAGGTTTTCTTACAGAACGTTCTACCAGCTGGCCTGTCCTCCCTCTATCTAAAGTAGCATGTCCCTTTGAGCAGTCTTTCTACAGCTCTTCACGCCATTGTTTTTTGTACTCGTTTAGAGGTTAAACAAATAAATGTATAAACACCACATACTGAATCGTTATAAAATAAACTTCATTTTATATGGAATTTAAATCAGATCCATGACAAAGCCACAATGCCTTTCTTTAAAAGATATTTCTGTAAATGGCTGACGATGACAGAGAAAATGTCACATTACAAGATGAAGTATATGTTTTTCAATCAATTTCTTGTATTTGCTTTAACCATCAAAAATGAATACAGAAAACAATATATCAGGGTGAAGCATAAATCTAGAATGTTCACTAAAAACTAAGATATACAAAATCAACTTATAAAAAAAATACCCTGTTGCTTTTTCAACAAGAGGGACCTGGGCCAGCTGTATTCATAGACTACAGTTGTTTTTATTTTATTTTATTTTTTTATTTTTATCATTTTATTCGAAACATATGTATAATGTATGTAATAGTATCGCGTTTTTTTCTCATCATAACATGTTTTCTTCATTAGTCCATATTAGATTTGGTGTCATATATGAATCTATATTTAGACAAAAAAAAATGAACACAATAAATCTCCTGAAGGATTGTACTGCCTTATATTCCGACCTGGTGTGCAGATTCACCTTAGTCCATTTGTCCTAATCTTGTAACCAGTTTGACAATCTTCCAACAAAAAAGTTAATCTACAAAATCTCCTCCCTGATTAACTGGATTATATGAACCACCCAGATTTGTGTGTTTGAAAAACTAAATTGTACAAACCATCTTTACTCCTACCTTGTGACATGTTGCCCTGTTCATGAAAAAATGCTGTTCAATGAGCAAGTGCAATTTGTACAGTAATTTTACCTCATTCACACAAGATCAATCTTCCATCAAAAACAGCATAGTGATTTCACCTTATTCACACTAGACGTCATTCACCAAGAAATGTGTCACATGACAGTGCACACCTGCAATTCACAATCAGCTATTCTTCTTTGTTATACATGTTACATCCTACTCTCCTAAGTATTTCGTCTAGCTGAGAACCAAGACTTCCATCTGATGGTGATGTCCACATGCATGTTTCACACTTTATTCATCACCAGGCAAAAGAGAAAAAGAAGATTCGGATTCTCTCCGATGCGGAGATCTTGGAAAGAACAAATGCAAAGATCAGTCCTGAACAACCACCCGTCACTCTGGTACTTCATATAACCCCTCATATCTATAAATCATTGAAGCTATCAGCTCATCATAGAAATGTTATAACTGTTGAATTTAATGTCGGCCCATTTGGTACAAATATATAATTATTCAAAGATATTTAATTAGTAATTAAATTTAAATATTTTTGGTTAAGGATTTGAAAAAAACAAACAAACAAACAAAAACAAAAATAAAATCATTGAAGTTTGATTTATACATGAAGTTTTTACCTTTCTTAGAATATCTTTGACTCATGAAAAACATCTTAGAATATCTTTGATTCATGAAAAACAGATAATTTGTTGATAAAAATATTTGTATGTTAATCTTTCATGAATGAAGAGAAGATAATCTGTTGGAACATAGAAAACTACTGGTGGAGGTGTTGAATTAGTATGTGGTCCACTTTACACATGACTTACATTTATTTATCTCTAGGTTAAGGAGGTAAAGCCTATTGTTGCATCACCAGAAAAGGAGGTCAAGGTCGTTAAGCCTAGTTCACAATCCATCAGTCCCGACCCTCCTCCTCCTCCAATCACACCGGTATAGTCATAAGATATATATAACATCTATATTATATTATATCAATTCTATACTCATTTAGATAATATCAACATAATTCCTGTTTTAGTTTCAAGGTGAAGGAAATATGTACCTAGTATATACACTACTACTAAATAATCTGCGAAATATCCTCCAATCATACCTGTATAATCATTACCTGTAATACAGTTTCTTCTTTCAAATATATTTGATTCATAAACCAAGAATACATCAATTATGTTTTTAATTCGTTAAATAAGAATACTTGAGTTTAAATAAAATCATAATTTTAACACAAAGTTGATTAAAACAGGGCAAAATATGATCCCAAAAACAAAAGATTTACTTGGAGACCCATGAAAAATACAAGGAGAAGAAGACAATTTGTTCCTGAAGGTTAAGGAGTTTTGCTTTGTTAAAGACACTCACCATACAAATCTAGGTCAAATCCAGGCAATGTCATGTCCTTAAAATGAGAACTGAGGTGGTGACACCAGAACCACCAGGCATATATCAATGAACATTGGACAGATCTAATGCCACACAAGGAAACAGAATATTTCCCGATTAGATAAACACTAAGGGACTACACCCAACGTTTGACGTTTTTCATTGCATTCATTGATTCATAAATGTAATTTGACATTGATGCAGTGTTATTTACAGTTTTATCTTCCTTATAAACAATATCAGAAGTTCAGATAAGTATTTAATAAAAGTAAAGTATTCATCACATATACTACACCTCCTTTGTAATAGTGATCTTCTCATATAAATGGTTGATTGGGTGGCACAGTGCTAACAATGGCCTTTCACCTAGGTAGCCGGGTTTGATTCCCTGATCTGATGTGAAAAGGTATGTGGTCACCTGCCGATCACGTGGTTTTTTTTTCGGGTACACAAGTATCCTCTCACACGAAGCCTCTTAGCCCACTTACATTTGGGCTAACAAAAGTTACTGATATGAGTGGATATAACTTGTTTCTTAATTCTTGTAAACTAAATAAAGTTTAAGGAATTAATACCAGGTAATTACAAAAATTTAAATTATACAAACAATGTTACTACTAACGCATGTCTTTGGCCAGTAATACTATGTATAATGATGCCTGCAAAGCAGCATGTGATTAAATCAAAACTTGTATTGAAACACTTCAAGCATGACATATAGTTAGATACAATGCAGAAAACTAAAGAAGCATTTTGCAAAACAATTATGCTAATTATGCAACTAATACATGTATATTGATATATAAAATATGTGCATACTCATTTGTACAGTAGCATACATATCCATACAAGTATATTGTCCATGTATAATATATGTTAGATATTGTGTTATACATATTAATACACACTTCTGATTATTGTACCAATAGGTACAGCATGATGACTTACCTGTCGTAAATCTTCCATATCTCACCTGTTTTCCTCCTTTGTCATCAGGTAAAGGAGAAAAAGACGTCTATTGTTTCACCTGATGGAATTGTAAGACATCGTTATAGCACATCTTCCAATCATACCGCCATAATGACATATAACATACCCCATGCTTATTACGCCAGCATGTGCATGACTTTTTACTTTACAGCTTGTCCTGGAATATTTGTTAAGTAACATTTCACAGTTATTAAGTGGCCACCAACAAAAACACAGTTGAGTAAACTACAATATTAAATACTTTTCAGAGAATTATGTTAATTGCATATCAAAAACAGCATAGTGATTTTGCATCCAAGTTTTAACAAATATTCCAGATTCACTGCAGACAACTTTATCAGTATAGATACAGATGTTAGTGTATATACAGTTCACATTCTGTTCATTTAATACTACTTCTAAATTTAATTGAGATTTTTAACATGACAGTTTCTCTCTCTCTCTCTCGGCGTTTTAATTTTACTTGACATGCTTGTGTTTTTCCAGATATGATTCATAGTCGAGATACAATTCATGTTGTTGGATATATGTAAACATATGCTCATGGCAGTATTTACTGAACATTTATATCATATCTTGTATATAATCATGTTCAATTGACTTCCATGGGATTTGCAGAAAAATTCATCCATTTTGTTGTTGTTGTTTTTTAGCCCACCATCATCAGACGGTGGGCTATTGAATCTCCCTACACCCGTAGTCCATCCGTGGTCCACCCGTGGTCCATCAGTGGTCCATCTGTGGTCCACCCTGTGGTCCACTGGTGGTCCATCCATGGTCTATCAGTGGTCCATCAGTGGTCCACCCATGGTCCACTCGTGGTCGTCCATGGTCCATCCGTGGTCCATCTGTGGTCCACCCGTGGTCATCCATGGTCCATCTGTGGTCCATCTGTGGTCTTCCGTGGTCCATCTGTGGTCTGTTTGGTCCACCCGAGGTCCACTCGTGGTCCATCCGTGGTTCACCTGTGGTCCATCCATGGTCCGTTTGTGGTCCATCTGTGGTCCATCCATGGTCCGTCCGTGGTCCGTCTGTGGTCCATTTGTATTTGTTATCATTATTCTTTTAAAAGTACTGGAGGGGTGTTTCTCAAACCTCAAACATAGGATTCAATTACAGGTCTGATCTGTGAAACAAAATGACTAACAGGCAACCATCTTGGATTTTGACCGATGATTAGTTTGCATTCACTATTTCTTGAAAAGTACAAAAGGGATATTTTTCAAACTTCGCATGAGAGTTCCCCATGAGGCCTAGTTGTGCCCATCCAAGTCTTATCAGAAAACAATATGGCCAACTGATGGCCATCTTGGATTTCCATAGTAGAAGTTTGTTAATTATCACTATTTCTTTAGAAGTACTAAGATGAATATTTATCAAACTTCACATATAGGTTTCTTTTGGGACCTATCTGTGCCCATTTAATAATCTGATCAGGAAAACAAAAAGACTGCCATCATGGATTTTGACTTAAGTTTGTTATTGATATATATATTTAGAAAGTTTGTTGATCATATACACATGAACTGCATATGTAGGTCCCATATGTTATTATTAATTATTAAGATGAAGAGGGAAAAGAAGGTAGGATTAGATAAAATATCAGTCTTCCATACGACTGATAAAGATCATTCAATGGTGGGTGCCAAGATTCCTCTGAGATCTATTGTTTTCATAAAAGTATGAATTTTGCGTAAATCCTGCATTGATCAACATTGTTCATATATCTGTAACTGTGTAAAATCTTAAATTAGTACTAGTGTCAGTTTGTATGGAGTGTTTACACCTCAAGCTTTTACCAACAATGCCTAGCATGACAAGTAGATTCATTGTATAAAGCTGGAATAGATGTGAGATTCGTAAAAGAAATGCTTTAAAATCATTTTTCTTTCCACAAAATCAAAAATCAAGAGGGGATATTGTAATGCTGCTGTCTGTACGCTTGCATCACGATTTCCAGACAATAAACTCACATTCAAGTGGACCCATCAACCTCAAATTTCTTCATTATGGAAGTGCTTGCTTCAAAGTTTTTGTTTTTTAGGGGGTTTTTGGGGGGTCAAAAGGTAAAGGTCACTTACTATAAATAGAAAATGAGTTTCTGTCCAATAACTCAAGATTTCTTGGATGAAATAAACTCAAACTTCATACGTTGCTGCCCTACCAGCACAACTTGTTTGGGATTCCTTTTTGAGGTGAAATGTGAAAGGTTAAGGTCACTTGCTATTAATAGAAAATCTATCTCAAATCAATAACTTGAGTTCCCTTAACAGATCTCTCTATTTGGATTACCTTAATTTCCACAGAATAGCTCCAATTCAAGTCAGTTGATCGTACAACTTCATACACTGCAGTTTCTTATTGGAAGTGCTCGTTCGTAATTGTTTTTGAAATCAACAGGTCAAATGTAAAATGTCACTATTACTGAAAATATCAAAATCATCCCATTAGTTTTGTATTCTTAGGTTCTTAGACATGAAATCCAAATTAATAGTAGTATAAGATATAAACTTCTGTTTATTGTTGGGAAATGTTATCTCAGTCAATTTTGACCAATTGAAACAAAACTTTGTTGGCTACAGTTGATGTAACATACAAATAAAAATTCCTATAACTACTTTCCACATGAGGAAACTATGATAATATTGATCAATGCAAATGAAAGCTGCTAGTTTCTTTCAATAAAGTTATATCTCTATAATAAGGATAAGCATTCATGTAAGATGTGACTGTCGTTTTTGCCAGCATATGGATATTCAAAGCGCTATTGCAGGCTAATAGATACATGTGTTCAGTATCTATCAGACTTCAGATATCTCGATTCAATTGGCAACATTAAAAAAGTCACTGCATTCTGTAGATAATATTGATGTAGAAATACTAGTACCATTTACAATCTTAGAAATTATGTAAAAGTTATGATTCGTATAGAATTAAAATTGTCTTGATAAAACCATCTTATTTGGGTTTTAATTCTTAAATGGACTCTGTCTAAACCAGACCTTTGTTAAATTGGTCAGATAATTTTGTCCTGAAAAATTCCTTCTATATTTGTAGTAGTTCAGGTCTACAGACTGGCCAAATTACATAGTCCCAGCGGAGTCGGGTTTTGACAGAGTCCATTAGATAAGCAAGCTTGCTGTAGAAGTGCAGATAGAAAGCTGAAAATTTTGATCTTCAATACTCACTATGAATATGAATTATGTGATAGGATATACTCATCCTAGATACTCCAGGGGTTAGGATCACATGTGCTGTCTTGTGAAGAGAGTTTGAGATCGTAACCCTACACTATCTTGTGAAGGTGAAGAGAGTGTATGAGATCGTAACCCTACACTGTCTTGTGAAGGTGAAGAGAGTGTATGAGATCGTAACCCTACACTGTCTTGTGAAGAGAGTGTATGAGATCGTAACCCCTACACTATCTTGTGAAGAGAGTGTATGAGATCGTAACCCCTACTCTGTCTTGTGAAGAGTGTATGAGATCGTAACCCCTACACTGTCTTGTGAAGAGAGTGTATGAGATCGTAACCCCTACACTATCTTGTGAAGAGAGTGTATAAGATCGTAACCCCTACTCTGTCTTGTGAAGAGAGTGTATGAGATCGTAACCCCTACACTATCTTGTGAAGAGAGTGTATGAGATCGTAACCCCTACACTATCTTGTGAAGAGAGTGTATGAGATCGTAACCCCGACACTATCTTGTGAAGAGTGTATGAGATCGTAACCCCTACTCTGTCTTGTGAAGAGTGTATGAGATCGTAACCCCTACACTGTCTTGTGAAGAGTGTATGAGATCGTAACCCCTACACTGTCTTGTGAAGAGAGTGTATGAGATCGTAACCCCTACACTGTCTTGTGAAGAGAGTGTATGAGATCGTAACCCCTACACTATCTTGTGAAGAGAGTGTATGAGATCGTAACCCCTACACTATCTTGTGAAGAGAGTGTATGAGATCGTAACCCCAACACTATCTTGTGAAGAGAGTGTATGAGATCGTAACCCCTACACTGTCTTGTGAAGAGAGCGTATGAGATCGTAACCCCTACACTGTCTTGTGAAGAGAGCGTAGGAGATCGTAACCCTGACACTGTCTTGTGAAGAGAGCGTATGAGATCGTAACCCCTACTCTGTCTTGTGAAGAGAGCGTATGAGATCGTAACCCCTACACTGTCTTGTGAAGAGTGTATGAGATCGTAACCCCTACACTGTCTTGTGAAGAGTGTATGAGATCGTAACCCCTACTCTGTCTTGTGAAGAGAGTGTATGAGATCGTAATCCCTACACTGTCTTGTGAAGAGTGTATGAGATCGTAACCCCTACACTGTCTTGTGAAGAGAGCGTATGAGATCGTAACCCCTACTCTGTCTTGTGAAGAGTGTATGAGATCGTAACCCCTACACTATCTTGTGAAGAGAGTGTATGAGATCGTAACCCCTACACTGTCTTGTGAAGAGAGCGTATGACATCGTAACCCCTACACTGTCTTGTGAAGAGAGTGTATGAGATCGTAACCCCTACACTATCTTGTGAAGAGAGTGTATGAGATCGTAACCCCTACACTGTCTTGTGAAGAGAGTGTATGAGGTCGTAACCCCTACAATATCTTGTGAAGAGAGTGTATGATATCGTAACCCCTACACTATCTTGTGAAGAGTGTAGGAGATCGTAACCCCTGGAGTATCGAGGATTGGCAGGATACTATGATTTAGGCTGTAGTGCAGTTGTTTTCTGCCAGATGATTAGTGACTCGAAGTAACCAGGTCTGAAAAATTAAATGTTGCCCTGTGTCATTGCAGCAAAAGGAGGAAGAACAGAGAAGGAAGGACGAGAAGAGGCAGCAGATAGCAGAGGAACGAATGATGGAGGAAGACGATGCTTCTGTACCAGCGTGGAAACGGGAAATCATGAACAAACGTGGAGGTGCACCTCGAAACTGGGGCGATGAACGGGAAGAAGCAAATGAAGAAATGCAAGAACAATGAACCATTATTATACAATGATTATTTATATAAAAACAATATGTACAATCTTTACAGCCTCAGCCACTGTTACTGTGAAATGTCACATTTGCTGTGACTTACGTGTCAGATACAAAGCCAGATTTGTAAGGCGGAAACAACATCGTCCTGTGGATAGCTGTATATTTAGGGTGAAATCAAAATCTGATGAGAACAGAATTGATGTACAGCGTCGTCAGTTAGATATCCTTGCAACTTTGTGTACAGACTCTTATGTCAAACAGTTTTGCTTAGAACGTGTCAATGTATGAAGTTGTACAATAGGTTTAAAATATACTTTTAACATTCTCACAGTTGCTTCAATGGAATATCAGCGACCATTCAAAAGTTTTCCTGTATCAGGTAGTTCTCAGCTTTACAAATACACCAGAAATTGTACCAACCTAAAATGATGTATATTTTTTTGTATATAAGCTTTTTGCTCTTTCTCTATACAACCCTAAAGTCTGGGTGTTACCTACTTTTACTGTCTACCAGTAATTAATTAGAAAAATAAAATCAGAACTTGGATTCATGTAATGAACTACTATTTCATTAACATGTTTGAGTGTGGTATAAAATCAGTACCTGCAACAGTGGCCAGATTTATTTTTGTAAAAGGTAAGGATGATTTAGATCTGTGGCATTCAAGTATTACATTGTATATCAAATGAAATATACATGTATATAGCAGTGGATATCTGTAGTGTAACAGTTCAGGGTTATGTAATAGTTCTAACTTAATGACGTACTAGTAGTTGCCATATTATCCTGTCCTGATAAAATGTTGATATGGACTGAAGTTGACAATAGACATCCCTTAAAATGAGAACAAAAACGAAATAAAGGGAGATAATCAGAATTAGATTGATTTATTTCTGTAATATACTGTAACATGTGCATATTGAGATATTTTTAATATTTTGTTATCCCAAAAAAGCTGAAATGCCATCTTCAGTATTATGTATTTTGAATTTTATTCTGGGAAAGGCCCATTTAAAAGAAGGGACATTTACATCACCTATCAAACTTCTTCTCGGTCTCTTCCTTTGGGGTCCGTGGCTCCAAGCACGCACTTGTAGTCATATCTAGTTAAGCCATTTTCGTCAATATGATACAAGGTTTGAGCCGATTATTGCTGAAGTCAGAACATATTTTTCAGGAATATTGTCGGAGACATATTGCTTTATGACTATATATGTGTACATTTACATACACATGAGGTGAATGTTATTTCTTTTGTGAATAACTGGAAGACATTTGTCGAAAAAAAAAATTTTGAAAGGAAAGAGTTACATTGTTGTTTTATATATCTAAAAATAGCATCACTTGAATCGACTCTGTATGTATTTATGTTATGGACGCAAAGCTTTTTTTATTTGTGATATTTTTGCTTTGATATTTATCCGAAAGATCTGTTGTACTTGTGGTTTGTACGTAAATACCAATAGTATGTTTGTAATACCATGGTTTACTGAACAATCAGAACAGAGTGTACGTACAACGTATAGTATAGTATGAAGATTATCAATCTTTATATTAAAGAATTAAAGTTGATAGATTGTAACCAGCTTGCATTTTTACAAGATATCTTCTCTTTAATCACTACTTATATAATTGGATATTTCTATTTTAATACTCAACAGTTCCGTGAACAATACAACATTCATTTTTATGTATTTTTTTTCTGCGGTTGAAACAGAAGCCATAGAATTGCTATGATTAAACATCTGCATTTGTTGTTGTTTTAAAATCATAAATGAAATAGCTCAAGCAGATTGAGATATATACTACAAGAGATTATATAAATGTGTGTTTTTGTAAGGTTTTTGTCAAGAGGCTAGTTGAAAAAAAAATCAGAAAAAATAGATTTGTTGTACGAGAAATATTTCGTACTACCGGTAAATATTATGAGCTGTAGATCATGCATACAATTCAATGTACATTTCATCCTGTGTTTTATCTCGTCATCATTATCAGATATCCATACCGTTTTATGTATGCATGTTGCAGGGTGCTAACAGGCTAATAAGTGAGTGGCTTTATAGACTTTTTGTGTTTCACATCTGCTTTTGAAAAGATTGTTTTGTGAATATGAATTAAAGGTATAAAGATTTATCTGAAAATTATAATACTCTTTTATCTTTCTGCTTTTCTTTAATCTCCAAAATGTTCAAACTGCAATTTCCTCATGCTTAATATCTTAACAATATTGAATTTTTTGTCGATCAATATTTGTTATATTTGTGTTTTAGTTGAACTACACATTCAATACTCGATTGGTTTTCTATTTTCTGAATATCAAAATTTAAAGTTAAAATATGATGAACTCATAAGTAAATACTTTGTTGACAATTAGAATTTTATTTGAGGAGTACGTGTACCAAGAAAGTTTAGTATCTATTCTGTTTTCTGCTTTGTCCTCAAACAAAATTGGATTAAAAAATTGGGTAATTATTTTATTTTAATATAAAGGGGCGTGCTATCCATTAAGGAGAAAAGCATGCATTTGGACCTGATAAAGATATACTAGGGTGTAGAGAAACTATATGGTATGATCCAGGTGCATTTTCTAAGTATTATTTTATTTTATCAAAGTATTATAGAAAACAACACAAAATAGACTGACATTTCTGAGACTTCTATTATAATGTAGTGTTAAGACAATCTTCATGAGAGTGGAAATGTGCAATATGTGTAGCTTGCTTGAAACCAGATACAATGTCTAACATTAAAATGTCCTGACATTACATTATGTACAATGTCATTCGTTACATGGCTGATATTACAATGTCCTACATTACAATAGCTGACATTGACATTTCCTGACATTACAATAGCCGACATTGACATTTCCTGACATCACAATATATAGCTGACATTGAAATTTCCTGACATTATAATTCCCTACATCACAATAGCTGACATTGAAATTTCCTGACATCACAATAGCTGACATTGAAATTTCCTGACATCACAATAGCTGACATTGAAATTTCCTGACATTATAATAATTCCCTACATTACAATGGTCTACATTAAAATTTCCTCACATTACAATTTCCTACATTGCAATGCCCTGTAGAGAACAACGAGCTATAACAATAGTCATAATATTTACAAAATACAGCGATACATAATATGTAGTATTGTGCAGCTTTACGTTTCTCCCTATTTCATTTGTCATGTATTAAGGATTTCGGTATTATTTTACATGTATAATGTATATTACCAGCTTTTAAGGCTTTCTTCACAAGCAAGCAATGCTTTTCTTTCTAATTTATTCTTTTGTACAAGTATATTTTGTTTCAAATCTTTATTTAAATATCTAAAACCATAAAATGTTCACATGTGAAATTGATATCAATATTTCTGGATTATATCTATAATAAATAACATGCTTAAAATTGTAAGATATCATTTAACATGTTATATAAATCTTTATTGATTTAACTACGAAAATTTGATTTGTTACAATGTATTAAACAAATTAACTTGATAAAGCCTAGCAGTGGCCAGTTATATTAAGGATCTATGCTATGTTACCTGAACATGTATTTCGTTTAAAATTGTTCCACACAGTTACGATTCCAAATCGTAGGAACTGCAATATGGGAAGGAACTTCTGTAAAACCTCGTAATTTTGCCACAATTTCTCCAGGGCAATGTACCGGTATACATAATTGAGTATAGATTCACAATAGCATAATAATCCTCAAATATGCCTCCTCCTCTAGTGTAAATCATGATATCATATTTATCCTCAAATAAGCCCCCTCCCCTAGTTTAAAAGTCTAGTTCTTTATATTAAAGTTTGGGAAGATCTTATTTGTGAGCCACTTTTAGCTAACTATTTCAAGATTTATGATTCTGCCAAAATGAAGAAAGGGCTTATTTGCAGATAAATACAATATATCTAAGATGTGAAAAGGAAAGACTTCAACATTAAAATAAATTGATGGTCATTTTTTTTTAAACAAAGGACATCATATCGAGGTTTTAATGTAAAAACTGTAAAAGAAGCACATGTCTGGTAGCATATCTCCTTAAGTGTGATACATCATCTGTTTATGTGTTTTTAACATTACATAAATAACAGTAGTTGTACAGTACAAATAGCACTATATCTGAGATGGGACATTTTTATCTCGACCCCATCAACAATCCATAATTCAGGCCAAAAAAATGTTAAATTCAATGTTAACACTATTCTTGATACAAATACATTGTGTTTGATTCCAAGTATATCTATTATAAATTTGGTTTTATATCAGTCTTTTGTGATTTGGGGTAATTCATAATCATTACAAATCAACTCTGACCTCTTTGATATTGAAGTTCTTAGTTTAGTCACAGGTTTACCACCTACACGACTCTGCCTATTACTAGGTTTTGTCTCACCGACCATAGTCAGTGTTCTGTCAGCATTAGACTAGACTTCTGTATTATATGACTAAGATATGCTTCTCATGACTGTACAACTACTGGAGAGAGATCACTGTTGGCATGTTAGATCTATGCGCATTCTCTATTAGTATAGTACTTGTACCCGTATAGCTGTTGAGGTAAATGAGAGATGGCATCGTCTCTGTGCAAGAATGCCCGTGATGCATTTTCGTAAATAAACAAAATCCATTAGAGAGTGTGTCTTGCGTTATCTTTCCGCCGTTCCTTGCTGTTGATACATCAGCATCACTTGAGATTGTGCAAATCGAATTTTTCAGTAAAAAATACTGATCTGCTGTATTGCCTTCATAATATTATTCTCCAAAAACCGTTACTGGTATAATTTACAAGTGTACAGTGTATTAGGAAGGAGAAATGAAAAATACCCTGTCCATGCGGGGCTTCAAACTAGCAACCTCTCACTCTCAAAGCAGACATCTACCACTAGGCTAAAGGGAAATCTCCACTAGCCTGAGATAGATGAATTATACTCCACTTTTATACTATTCTCCCTTCACAAAGTCTGCCCCCTAAAACAACCACAACCCAGCTTCTATAGCTCCAAGGAAGCCTCTCAATCTCCTATAGCTTTCTCTCGGAGTGGTCAATGGCACTTACCTGGGTAATTTGCTATAGGATGGAGTAATGAAAAATACCCTTCCCATGTTGGGCATCGAACTAGCGACCTCTCTGAAGGCAAACATCCTACCACTAGGCTAAAGGATATTCCTGCTAGCCTTAGCTGATAAGGTGACCGATACTCCCCACTTTACACAGGTAGTATGTTCATCAAGGTTGACAAAGATAATAATGAAACATTCATCAGCTTCACTACAAATCAATTTAATTATCCCCCTCAACGAAGGGGATAATGTGCCTTTTAACATGGGTATGTATGGGTGTACTTTTGTCTGCACTCTACAAACTTCATTTTTAAAGGATTTGGTTCACACTTCAAATTATGATTAAGTATATGAGAAGACATTAAACAGGTTCGTGTTTCAAAGTTTTACTATTTATACAAAAACATTGAACTTGCAATCTATGGCACCCAATTACCTAGCCTGCTTCTACTACTACACCACATCCACGTTAAAAAAACAATTCAATGGTGCAGTCCACAAGGAAAAGGCAGCCATGGCTCCTATCAACATCTTTCCATTTAGAAGTAGATGACTGGATGCTAAAGCCTAATTTAATGAAAAAGGATTTCCATTGTAGGGGACAGCAAGAGGCTCAGATGACCTGTATTGCTACCATTAATGTAATCTATATGGGAGAAGGTTTGTAATATTTTCTCTATTTAGACTCGACATCTAGGGTCACCACCACCTGATGCCAACATCTATAGAATGCTTCATTGCAATTTTCATCAACATAATACGGTGAAACCTCACCTTACGACCACCTCAAAATTACAACCACCCCGCTATTACGGGCACTTTTTTTCAGTCCCGATTTTTTCACAGGTCCAGAGCATCAAAATAAACAGTTTGTGAAATGGACATACAGTACATGTATAAGTGATAGTGTCATTGGTGTCTTTTCAAACTTGTAATGATTTAAGAGCATATATTGAAATATTATTTATTAAATGAAGATTATTATTAATTAAATTATAAGAAACAAACAATTGTCTATGTTTTTATTTAAAGTTAAGACTATGGCATGTATTTAGCCAAATCTATACAACTTGCACCTGAGTTCAGTCAATCAAAAGTTACGGTTCTTGATGGTCTAGCTCAATTTGGTCCACCTCGGTATTGAGACCACCTTGCTATTAAGACCACTTTGACACGGACCCCCAGGTGGTCTTAATAGTGAGGTTTTACTGTAACATATCTTCAGGAGAACTAGACATTGTGAAGACCTAATGATCAAAACTACCTTCCTTGGACCCACCCCTAATTTACACGAATCAACAACGACATTAATAATATTTTGTAGATTTTATTTTTCAATTTACAAACATCCAATGACTAACTTCAGACATACAATTTCATTACAACGTACAGTATTTAAGATCTTTTATTACACTCCTGAGTAAATTATATTGATAGACAGAATCATTATGATTTTGCATAAAATACCAAACATGGCTGAATACCTTTGTTATAAACAAAAGTGGACTAAATTCCTCATTAGAATGAAGAATGATACTAGATTTTCCTACAGTATTATTGACACTTCTTTCAAAATATGTGGCATCTTTACTGAATATACATGTACATACATTCTGCTTATACTCGGATACACATATACCAGGTAGTCATTTCAACCATTCTTTATCTAATTATTACAAACACAACATAATACAGATTTACAATTTATTTTATATTGAATCTACGACTTATTCCGATATTTTCAGTGTGGAATGACATTTCATAGCGTTATAAACACGGGTATAATTACATCAAGTTTAACTGTGATTGGCATTGTATATTTCAAAAATAAATACATGAACAAAACTTCAAACTTTAGATATCACCAAGGAAGTTTTGCCCAATAAAAATAAGAATTCAAGAGTATTGGCAAAGCTACAAGTATCTTTAGTTACCATTTAATACAAGGTTTATGAAACTTGTGAGAAAATTCATTTATGCTGACCAGTAGCTCAATAAAACAAGATATTCTTTAAAGACATGCTTCATAAAAGATCTTTGGGGGAAATGGGATGAATTGGTTGCTCAATTTCATTTCCTTGCGTAAACAAATACCAGATTTAAAGGTTTGGGAAACTATGATGACATCATTCGGAAATTTAAATAACATGCACAATGTGAACAATCCGGAATGAAACCTTAATTTCTTACCCAAATGTATAGATAGGAAAAATACTTTTACATTCATACACACGTCTGTTACATCCAGATAGAATAATTCCTGGGTAATCAGCACCAACTCTTACAATGTTAACCATATCACAGGTACCACTTACACTCAAACATCAGGACTAATATACATGCATAGTGTCGATCACACTCAATGTCAATAATGTACAACAGTCCATTCTCTCCTTCATTAACTCCATCTGAAGACTCACACTGGATTATTTAGTCAATACTGGTGTTATCCACAGGAGTTAGCATCCCTGCGAGGAAACATAGCCTTTCCACGATGGTTAAAACAGTAAAATGACTGTCTGTTGCTCACCATATCCCATGTTCTACAACAGAAGATATAGATAACTTTTATTTTGAGATTCGAGAGAGCTTTTTAATTCTTTAGGAGTTTATACGAAAATTAAACTGAAAAAAGTTTGTTACAGTCATTCTACAACACATACTTGATATGTGAACTGCTGAAAGAGGAAACTACATCTGGTTTTAAGAGACGCCGATTGAATAATGAAGACTACAGAAAAGTTTTGTTTGATGCTTTAAAATATGCCTGGAGATTCTGTTCTCACTACCCAAGCTTATATTTAAGAGCACAACATTAGCTGTCCCAAATTTGATGCAACATATATGGCAGCAGTTTTGAATTTTACCCAACTTATATGGCAGCTGTCCTGAACTTTACCTAGCTTATATGGCAGCTGTCCTGAACTTTACCTAGCTTATATGGCAGCTGTCCTGAACTTAACCTAGCTTATATGGCAGCTGTCCTGAATTTTATGCAACTTATACATGTACAATGTATGGCAGTTGTCTCAAATTTTACCCAACTGCTACGACAGCTGTCCTGAATTTAACCCAACTTATATCGCAGCTGTCCTGAATTTTACTCTAGCAGCTGTCCCAAATTTTACCCAACTTATATGACAGCTGTCCTGAATTTAACCCTACTTATATCGCAGCTGTCCCAAATTTTACCCAACTTATACGACAGCTGTCCTGAATTTAACCCTACTTATATCGCAGCTGTCCCAAATTTTAAGCAGTTTATGTAGCAGCTATCCTGAATTTTACCCAAGCAGCTACAGAACATGGAGCAGAAGACACTCACCCAGATCATCGGGTCTTGCTCTCTTTTTACCTTTTTTCAGAGTCTGTATAAATTTATCTTTTGTCCATATTGTTCCATCATTAATTAGATAGGAGATGTACTAAAAACACAACAACTTACTTGCTATCTTGTTCGGAGCTGGCTCGTATCTCTCTGAAATTTCCTGATATATGTACCACTCCATAACATGTCAGAAACAGTCCAACAAAGCACTGGATTATAATCTGTCAAAAAAGAGATCTCACAATCTATATGTGTGTACATATTATATTTGGTCAAGCTGTGAGAGTGATATTGTTTTGAGACAAAGTTAGGACAGAATTTCTTTTTAAGGTACAGATCTTCATTACAAGTGAAGGAACAATATTATACTGCAACTGTTAAAACTGTTCAGTTGCATAAAGATCTTATATTATAGACAGCTTCACAATATCATACCAAAAATTGCACCACTAACAAAATAAAAACACATTTGACATCTGTGACCATGGCATTTGGTTATAAACTTAACTACTTTGCTTCAGAATTTCATAAAAATTTTGTCAGTTATATTAATGAAGAGGACCTAAAGATGGTATCTGTGACCTTGACCTTTAGGGTATTCTCCAGGTACTCTGGGCTCTTATTAAGTCTCCTAAGTGTTGTTAATTTTATTTTAATAAATTCAGCCTTTTCTTAATGAAGAAGCTTAAGTGTACCTATTTATTGATATAACATACAGTAATAAAATATAGTTTCATCTAGAGCCCCTGCATCTTACAGGATCCACCGGAAGGAATCAACGAGTCCGCGCAGAACCACATCCCCTCCATAACAATAATTATATCCAATGATGGAAACAACACATTCGCTTTTAATATCCATCCAGGATTAAACGAACTAGAAACCACCCACTCGGATAACAAGCGGGCCAGAACCAAAGATACACCACAAGATAAGGTAAACTTACCCGCTTCAGTTATACCTTATTTCAAAGCACTTAGAAGACTGAGAATACAAGCGTTCAAATGCCAGAAACACACTGACTTCCTTAAGAAGTGTGTGAAAGATGGAATATCACGGTTCACCCAAGGGATTACAAACCCGAGTCATCCCTCAACTCCCTGACACAAACACACAGAGTTCAGTATCGCATGGGAAGCATGCCATGTGGACTTTGGCATCAAAATTACTAAACTTTTACAAAATTACTGGTCAAACCGGATTACGGCTCTAGCCAGTGAAATAGAAACTGTAAAGAGCCAAGTTACGGCTAACTCATCACCTGATATAGCCGACAGGGTTTTCAGCATCATAGACCTATCGGTGACTAAAATCATAGACCAAGAACAAAAGAAACCGGATAAAACAACCGAATGGAAACAACGCGGCAGAAATACTGGAAAGCCAAATCAAAAGCAAACACAGTAGACTACAGTGGAATAGTAAATTTATCAGATAGGAATCTTAATAAAACTGAATTAGATGTATTAGCAAAAGGTTTAAACTTTGCCCTACGCCAAGGGCCGCAGATCCCAATGAACTAGTCACAGCCACATATTTATTCAACAGAAGAGTCAGCCTTAAACATTTCTTTAAAGATTCTGATTAATACATACGCAACCCTTTTAAAAAACCGTCAGACTGGACACCTCCAGTAGGTAACGATGCAAGTTAAGACACGTACATTCCTCAATATAGTCACAGAGAAAATACACAAATTCAAACCCGTAAAAAACCACTACAATATTCTATAAGTATTAAAGAAAGAGCAGCTTTGGAATCATTAAATAACAAGGGCCCATTGGAGGGCCACAACATATGCCCGACGCAATATTTGACACTTGGAATGGGGTAGTTTCACAGGTTGTAATGCTCTGGATCATCAAGATGTATATTTGTGTCAAGTATGGAGAGCCTGGGTCGGGTAGTATTGAAGTTATGGTCCGGATAAGCAAAATCATCAAAGGGTAATAACTCCGCTAATAAGGGGGTAAGGGGCATAATTTTGGTATGTGACACTCCGTCTCATCTAGATGTATATTTGTTTTAAGTATGGAGAGCTCAACACCATATGTGCCCAAAGTAAAATCATCAAAGGGGAATAACTCCACAAATAAGGGGGTAACGGGCATGATTTTGGTATGCTACACTCCGGCTCATCAAGATGTATATTTGTGTCAAGTATGGAGAGTCTGGGTTGAGCAGTATTGGAGTTATGGTCCGGACAAGTAAAATCATCAAAGGGGAATAACTCCACAAATAAGGGGGTAAAGGGCATGATTTTGGTATGCGACACTCGGGCTCATCAAGATGTATATTTGTGTCAAGTATGGAGAGCCTGGGTCGAGTAGTACTGGAGTTATGGTCCAGACACCATATGTGCCCGCCCGCCAACATGATAACATAATACGTCCCGTCTTTCGTCGGGCGTATAAAAATGAGTCCATCATTATCAAACCAGCAGATAAAGGAGGGGCTATAGTCATCCAGAACAAACAGGATTACATCAAAGAAGTACATAGGCAGGTATACGATAGTACCTACTACGAGAAAGTCAATTCGGATTTGAACCCTAAAATAAGTAAGAAAATAACTTCCTTTCTTAAATTCGTAGGAGAACGCAATCTTCAGATGAGGTCATCAAATACCTTACACCAAAAAACCCTAGAACTCCTATAATCTATACCCTACCCAAGATACATAAAGGGGCAACCCAGGCAGACCGATCGTATCGCAATAGGGAGTTGCACTGATGAGAAAATTTCAGAATTTGTAGACTTTCATTTGAAACCGCTAGCAACAAAAACAGTCATACATTAGAGACACTAATGACTTCCTACGAAGAATCAATGCACTTGGAAAATTACCGGAAAACAGCTTGTTATGCACAGTGGATGTCTCATCATTGTATACATTGATACCCCACTCAGAAGGTATAAGGGCCGCAAAACTGGCACAGATGCTAGGGACAACACAGAACCCTGCACCTGGATCATTCTCCGTATGATGGCTCTCATATATACTTACCAATAACTGTTTCGAATTTAATAAGGATTTCTTTCTACAAAAACTAGCCATGGCCACAAAGATTCCCCCCAATTATGCGATTATATTCAAGGATTTTGTAGAACGTAGATTCATGGTAACCCAGATGAAACCATTAATTTGGTGGAGATATATAGATGATATATTTTTCATATGGACACACACAAGTGAGGCCCTCACCTCCTTCTGTGAATCCATGAACAATTAACACGAAACTATTAAATTCACCTTTGAGGTCAGCAACGCCAAGGTTAACTTCTTGGACACTACATGTACAGTGTTTTTACAACCAGACAGTAGCCTAGGCAGCAAACTGTTCAACAAACCGACTAACGCCTTTCTATATATATATATACACTATCGGAGCTGCCATCCCAAACACCAGAAGAACAGCATGCCATTCTCACAAGCGCTGAGAAAATGAAAGATCTGCAGTGATTCCCAACACTTTAAGGAAGATAGTAAATCTCTCAAACTACGTTTTTTAAAAAGAGGATACCCAGAACAATTAGTTGATAATGCCATAGCATGAGCACCCGGAATGTCGCGTGACACACTCCTCAATCCACAGTAAACCGCATCAAACAATAAAGTGATCTCATTCATAGTTCCTCACAACCCCATGAACCCACCGATAGCGAACTATATAAAGAAGCAAAAACATATTTCAACCCGAGCCCGAGGAACGAAAGAACTATCCGAATACAAAATGATCAGATTGCAGCCTTCGCACGCCCAAAATTCATCAGGGACATACTAATACATAACAACTTAAATCAGAACCCTTCCGCTCCAGGCAGTGGCCCGTGCGGTAAGAACTAAGATCTCCACACACATGAGACCGTGTAACACATATATCAGTCACGGGACCGGGAAATCATACAGAATTAAGAACAAATTGCATGTCAAAGTACCAATGCTATCTACTTAATTACGTGCAACCAATGTCACCTACAATACGTGGGACAAACTTCTACCACTGTAAACATACGCATAAGAAACCACTTATACAATATCATTCACAGGCTTCGTGACAAACCAGTGGCCGATCATTTTAACGCCGCAAACCATGACGTCTCAGACGTCATAGTTACTGGTATAGTCAGTAACGTCATAAACACCAACCGCAGATTTATACAGGAAGAGAGTCTCATTCATATCATGAACACTCAGCAACCGGAGGGATGAAATATTGTGTTCTAATTATAACATGGTGAATGTTATAAACACACTCCAGTGAAACAACGCAAAGGGATTGTTACTATATAGCTAGGATTCCATGCATACTATGCGGCAACAGATATGCATCCGTGAGGACATTACGGAAGCATGTCAACACAGCACATGCGAACATATCTACCTGGTACAGGTGTAAGATTTGCAAGAAACTTGCGGGAGAGAACACAAGATGTAAGGCACTTAAAGGAAAAACACCCGGGATACAACATGGGCCCAGAGTGACTAAAGGAAAAAGATAAAAGAACAAGCTCAGAAACCTACAATCAAGAAACCATTCGAAGCACTTACTAAAGAACTGCATAATGCCAAATTTAGATCTATCGCTGCAAAAGGAACAAGAGAACCGGAAACACCTACCCCTACTGACATCATCCAGAACTACCCGAGGACCATGTAGACCTCCTCTGGGAGGACCTCTCCCTTAGTGACGACAAGTCAGAGGGATCGGATGTTACAAGCACAGTTAATGTGGACTACAAACTTTTAGGATATAATTCTGTCTTCATCCACTATATGTTTAGATGAAAGAGACATTAGTGAATAGGACTATGTTAACCATTATGGAATACAAAACCAAAGATTGGGTTACTCATATAGTAACTTTAAATTTAATTTCAATTTAACGAATTTAATTAATTACAATTTACAGCATAACGTAATAATGCTATCTACTACATTTCAATTAGAGGTGGTTTTTCTCCGGGTACTTCGGCTTTCCTCCACCTCCAAAACCTGGCACGTCCTTAAATGACCCTAACTAGGATGTTAAACAAAAACAAACCAAGTATATCAATTGTTGTATTATATAACACCTCACTATTGAGAATCAAATAGGACTCCTCAATTTTAGTACATTAGGAGCCTAAAAATTGCAATTTGTGTCCTGATGAAGCCTCAAAAAGGCGAAACCGGTAGACCAATAAAGATGAACCATTGAGGTCTCCTTTGCCTGTTGTGATTGACCCTACCTACTTTATTTATTGATATACTTACATCAATTGGAAGTTTTGTGAATTCCTGTTCCGTTAATCTCAGATAGGATCTGTCTGTAAATAAAAAGAAATATGAAGCTTTAACACTACCACTTCAATAAAATTAGCTTAAAAGACAGAATTACATTTTTACACAGAATGGAATGAGAGGTGCAAAAGTAAGTCCTCCCCATTAATTCTTAATCTATATTCTGGTGTTTTATCATACCGTTGCTGCCTTTGCCCAGGTGTGTTAACGTTCATGTAAACATATTTACACAGAAATATTTATCTTGCAAGTGGGAGCATACAGGAGATTTTAATAATATTCAGGATCCACGGGGGTCGTAAATTTCAGCCTGAACATTTAAACATTTTTTTCAAAGTAGCGCGAGTCTCCAGTTGAATCTGGGAGGCTTGACAGGTGTGGTGTCCCTTCTGGTGGAAAAGATGACAGTTGGCAGTGTCAAATCTGCAATGACTGCTAACATTATAATAATATTCAGATACTATAACACTGATTAGAGGCCCAGAGGGCCTACATCTCCCACCTGGATATATCAGTAATTATGGCAAAATACTCTCTCATTCAAGTTATATTACAAATATATTCCTATTTTTTAGCTGCCTCTTCCAACAATGGTTAAAACTACATGTGCTTAGACCAAATCTTGCAATTTGTCATTCTCAAAAAAGGAAAAGGACTAAATTTTTTTTATATCTCTCAATCCTATTAT
Organism: Pecten maximus; assembly: GCF_902652985.1. Taxonomy (NCBI): domain Eukaryota; kingdom Metazoa; phylum Mollusca; class Bivalvia; order Pectinida; family Pectinidae; genus Pecten; species Pecten maximus. The sequence continues at coordinate 16,810,579 of NC_047028.1, forward strand.
GCCTGTTCCTCTAGACTCGATCGAGGGAGCCACACCCTCCATTTATACAGCATTATATTTCCTTTTCCTGAAGATGCCAGACATAATTTCATCAAAATCCATTAAAGTGTTTAGGATTGGTAGCGATTTAAAGGATTTACCTCTATTTCCCTATTGGGGCCCCATCCCTCCAGCCTAAAGGGAGTCACATCATCTGTTGAAACAGCATTGCCCAATAATGCTCCAGATGAAATTTCATCAAAATTCATTCTTGCATTCAGGACAAGTAGTATAGGGATAAAGTAAATTTTGACGAATGCTAGCTAGACTCTGTGCCATATCCATATGGCATTATAAGCTGATATCAAACTGGCCCAGGTGAACTAAACATTTGTCATATTTGGATGTATATATATTGACATTTTAACATTCCATTTCCTATATTCTTCCTCCGGACTGTCCCCTAAATGTCCCAAAATGCTCCAGAACAGTGATGAATGCATTCAAGCATGGGATTACATTTTCTTGGGTTAGCTTATGAATTAGTTGCTTTGGTCTTTCTTCCCCACTGATGCTGTTATTTTTCATCTGACACCCAAACAAGATTTGTTCCCTTAGCAGTGTTGTAATGAAAGCCATATACAGCTTAAATGTATCATGGAGCGTCATGTCAACAGCCCCAGCCAACAGATTTTGACCAATAGTAGAAGAAGCCATGGACCTGCTAAAACAGGATTTATACTTGAGTGACTCATCAGATTCATCAGATGAGGAAACTGACAAGAGAAATTACAAGGAACTGGGATACCTATCAAGTTCTACACACACCATCTGCCAAGATGAAAAAGAGTGAGCACAAGAAAAGAAAAAGACAATGAACACTGTTAAATTTAAATTTTCAATAATCTTTTATCAATTTTAGTAATTGTTTTCACAACAGACGGTTAATCATAATCAACAATGCAATTACTTGCCCTTGAATACATTATTATAACTATTACGTCATAATTAACAATTGAATGTTAACCTCCTGAAGAGTACTTCAGGGGGGATTTTACCTGTAAAAAATTGTCCCTGATGAAGACCCTGCAATAGGGTCGAAACTAGTAAACAATAAAGTTCCAACTTATCGGTAATGCTTGAGTATGTTGCAGTTATTACTCCCTTCTTATATTAAATGTAACATTTAATGAAAATTGTTAATGGAGTTAAATACCTGAAACCTGAATTGTATTATCAGTTGTATGTACCATGGCCACTTTTATATCATAAAACGTGTAAAGGGGGACAACTCAAGCGATAGCCCGAACACATTCGATGACGATAATTCTGAATAACACAGATTATCAATTTATCGGAATACAAATATGGATTTATATATTAATCTTAAGTTATTAACTAGAGGTGAATACAAACTATGAAGCCCTTGCGTACAAGTATTGCCTTTACATTGTGTAAATTAGACAAGCCAATATTCGGCGACTACCGGTGTGCATCGGGGTCACTCATTCAGGTGATTTCATGAAATATGTGAACGGCGTCAATTCAGACAATTTATGGAAAGTTCCTGTTAACTCATACTCACGTTGTGCCGCTGAATAAGCAGCATGTGCCATAGCTAACAGCCCAACAATCACACACGTTTTATGAAAATCCATCTTGTTACAATATACCGGAAGGTTCTGATGGTAAACTAATAACCAAAGAGGTATTCGGACAATGATTTCCGGAAATTGGTACAGATAATGGCGTTAGTTAGTTAGTTAAAATGCTTAACGGTCCATCAAAGCTATAAAGGTCAAAAGGGCCAAAAATACGAGCGAAATGGGCAAGAGACAAAATGACATAAAAAAAACCATGTAAAAATGTAGTTACTTTTTAAATTAGTATATATTGGCAGAGACCTAGGTCTCTGATATTGGTACACTCACGACAAGTTTAAAATCAAAAGTGAAGAGAGATATATGTTACTTATCTTAGATGCTTTTTTTTTTAGTAGAGCTGAACCTGTTTCTTGTTTATCCTGGGATGATTAATGACTTCGAGTTTTTGACAATGTTACTGTCGTAGAGCTTGAAGTTTGGTTTTCCGTGTTGGATTAAACCCTCAACTATTTCATAGCCGCTGTACGTGCTTTCTTTCCTTTTTGTAAAGCTGGTATCGGATGTTGTAGCATTTCTGTAGTGCATCCTTCATCCCGACTTTTAGCATTTCCATCCAGTAATTATTAAACAGTTAGTTAATGTTTTATTTCCAATAAGGATCCCAGACAATACAACAAATTACAATTAGGGTGAGTTTCACCATGCATCGGACACATACCATTGGTCGGACACTTTTGTTTGAGCATTAAACATGCACTGAATTGCTTACAGAGTTGTTTTTTTCACTATAAAAAAATTTCAAATCAAACGTTGTTGCGATACCGACAACACAGGTCACGTGCCGTTGTAGCCCGCCAACTTACGAACTGGGATTGCCGGATAACAGAGGTCAGGTCAGTGCATTTTGACATTTAATTGCATCTTATAGGAGTTATCTCCCTTGCAGCAAATAACGTTAACAAGTCTTCATGTAACCAGATTATTTATTTTTTTGAAACATTTTATTACAGTATTTTATTGAAAAACTATTTGAAATCTCAGTTTTACCAAACCTTTTTTGCATTTTGCTGCGTAGTCCAAATTAACCATGCATCGGACGCTAATTCACCATGCATCGGACACTGTCCGATGTATGGTATGATAGTTATGTGCACTATATAAAAAGGTTTAGACGTAGGCAAGATTAATTGAAAATTATGAAATAAAATCTGCTTTCAGACAGAAATGAAGAATGTCATAATCAGAGGTGTTTATGCTGTCGGGATGCACCACTGGGGTCCAAGAAACCTGGAGATCGGCCAGGTGTTGTATCTAAAATATGAACCAGAAAACCCCTATGACAAAAACGCTGTTGCCATTTGCTCAGATATAGAGACGGAGGCATGTGGCATATTTACAGCGAGGTGATGCAAAATTTGTATCAATTCTTCTTAAAGATGATATTCCACGCAGCCTGGTTTACCTTAAAGCAAAAGACAAACCTTCCAAGTTTAGAAAACACAGTGCCAGTGGTCCGATGCAGAGGTGCAATATTGGATTCAAAGCAGACAATGCAGATGTTGAAAAAAATAGATTCATTTGCAAAAATCAGCCAGTTGACATTAAAATCAATTAAATTTACAATTACTGAATAAATGCATGTCAATGAAAATCGTGCTAACGTGTTTTGATTTCATTTTGATAGAAATGGGCCCAACACGGAATAAGTGGTCGGCTGAAGCCATGTCTGCCGCAGTGCACGAAGTTAAGTTTGGTGGGTGTAGCGTTAGACTTGCGGCCGCAAAATTTAATGTTCCCAAATCTAGTCTCGGGGACAGGCTGAGTGGGCTTAACGGTTTGGGATAACAATTGGATTTACGTTTGGTTTATTTTGTTTAACGTCCTATTAACAGCTAAGGTCATTTAAGGACGGCCCCCCCCCCGTGCGTACGACATGCATGTGTATGGCGAGTGCGTATGTGTGTGTTGGGAGGCTGCGGTATGTTCGTGTTAAGTCTCCTTGTGATAGGCCGGAACTTTTGCCGATTTATAGTGCTACCTCACTGAACCATACTGCCGAAGACACCTAGCAGGACACCCCACCCGGTCACATTATACTGACAACGGGCGAACCAGTCGTCCAACTCCTAATATGATGAGCAGCAACTACTACCATTTTTAAAGACTCTGGTACATGTATGTATCGGCTAGGGGACAGAACCCAAAGCCTTCCTCACAGCGGCAAACGCTCAACTAAAGGCCAAAAGTGAGGCATTGTCAAGGGAGACATTAGGGGACGAAAGTTAAAGGAGAAAAAAAATAAGATCCCAAATTTAGTCGCCTCTTACGATAATGCAATGGGGGCAGCAGGTACAATTCTTACGCCCTACCTGCAGGACATTTCAGATACCATACCGTTTCAGTAAATGAAACTCGTATAATAAAACATAAGTTTCACCAAACTGCAAGTTTCCCTAATGTATTGGACGCAATCGACGGTACCTTGATTGCCATATAGGGGATGAAGACCGAAGATGAGCCAATGTTTGTTTGTCGGAAAGGATTTCATGCCATCAATGTTCAGGGTGTTGTTGAAGCAGACATCTTGTAAGTTTATCTAATCCGTCATATCGAAATAATATGAACTAGTATCAAAGGCACCGTTTAAAAACAATCATGAAATTTTCCATTTTTTTCTGATAAATTAATATATGTGATCTTGGATAAAAGGTCTATGTCAACAATGAGCATATATTTGGTGGCTATCTTATAAGTACGGAAGCCCATTGGTGTCAAATGTAATTTGTAAAAAAAAAAAAAAAAAATGTACGCAATATTTTTCCGAATATATACACGAATTATTTCGAATATACGCAATATTTATTTGGCACCAATGGCTTTCCGTATTTAAGTGATATCAGTGTATATAACGAGAAATGAGTAAAGTGCCATATCTTCGTTCCTACAGTAGGACAGCCTGGCCATGGGCGAATTTTTTGTTAAGCAATAACTCCTGTGTCATGATATGCATAAAAAATGAATAAAATAAATGTACACTATATTTGGTATTATTGGTATTTTCAGTATGAAGTAGTACATACAGGCTTCACATTTGTTAAAACAAAAATTAATAAATTGGTTCCAGATTTTAAATTTCCGGATTTTCCGAAAGTGTGTTTATACAGGAAATTTAGTTTTGCCTACTGCGAAAAATGGAAGCCCACAGAAAAGGTGAGATGGCGGAAAAACTTAATTTACAACATATGTCAAAACAAGATTAATTCTGTCTTTGGGATAGAGATATTTAATTTTAAATAGGTTTCAGAAGAAAAAAAAATGTGTAGAGAATCGTGTCATTTTGGGTCAAATATCATATGTTGCAATTTTTGAGCATTTTTTAAGCTGTTACCATGGTATTCACAGCTCTAAAAATCATAGAAAATATCATTGGTTTGGTTTGGTTTATTTTGTTTAACGTCCTATTAACAGCTAAGGTCATTTAAGGACGGCCTCCCGTGCGTGCGACATGAATGCGTGTGGTGAGTGCGTATGTGTGTTTTGGGAGGCTGCGGTATGTTCGTGTTAAGTCTCCTTGTGATAGGCCGGAACTTTTGCCGATTTATAGTGCTACCTCACTGAAGCATACTGCCGAAGACACCCAGCAGGACACGCCACCCGGTCGCATTATACTGACAACGGGCGAACCAGTCGTCCCACTCCTTGTATGCTGAGCGCTAAGCAGGAGTAGCAACTACCATTTTTAGAGACCCTGGTATGTCTCGGCCAGGGGACAGAACCCAAAGCCTTCCTCACAGGGGCGAACGCTCAACTAAAGGCCAAAAGTTAGGCATTGTCAAGGGAGACATTAGGAAGAATAAAGTTGTTCAGAAAGAAGAGAAAAGATAATATCCCAAATTTAGTCGCCTCTTACAATCATGCAATGGGGGCAGCAGGTACAATTCTTACGCCCTACCTGTAGGGCAGCAGAAAATATCAGTTTACGTATCCCTCAGAGCTGTATTAAAATTGCAAATGTTGTACAGATTACAAATATATATACTTTATTAGAGGTTATATGTAGGGTTTACTGGCAATGTTTACATATCTAAGATATGTGCCATATTTTTCAGAATTGGGCATTTTTACTGTACACTGCTACCTTTTGATTTTGTGACCAAATAAAACCAGTAATCTATTTCAGCAGATAATGCTGCTTTGGAAGTGATGAGATAATGCGTAATTCGAAAATTTTATTTTTGACCTGTATCTGACCCAACAGGCTTTGACATTAACCATTTTTTGAAAATATGTCTTCAAGAAAAATTAGCAACGGTCACGACATGTTTGATGCTCTAAGCATACGTTATGTAGAGTAAATTGCTTTGAAGAAAACAAGAGGCCCATGAGCCTTAATGGTCACCGGAGTTTTGATATATATTTTGCAGATTTAATTCCCTTGACCTTGAATTTGAAGTCAATACCCCTGCATGTTAAATGTAAAATATCAGGTCTCTGTGCCTCCTGGCTAGTGAGAAGAGGTTGTTTAAAGATTTGAGCATATTCAACCCGTGTCCTTAAATGAAGGGTAAGGTCATCCATTTGAACAAACGTGGTATTCCTTCATCAATCCGAGCATGCTACAGACGCCAATATTAGGTCAGGTCCCTGGGCCTGTCTCTTATTGAGAAGAAGTTGAAAAAGTAAATTGTTTACGACCCACGACGGACGACGCCCAACAAAAGGCGATCGCAATAAGTCAACTGAGACTTCGTCTCAGGTGACCTAAAAAGTTCCATTCATAGATATGTTACCTTTACCTTTGCAATTAAGATCAGGATTAAATGTAAGCATTCAGTGTTCTAACATATTATACTTAAGAAACAAAAGATTCCATATGGTCTTGGTGCCCAGAATTGTACATGTATGATATTTCATGGTTTAACCCCTTAACTCCCAACTACGCCAAACTACGCCAATAACACGTTGGTGTAGGAAAAAGTGACGTATCTCTCTTATTTGAGCAGCTATTTAGATACTATTTACACCTTCGTGAACTCGGGAAGATATCCAACAACTTTTGTTCTTAATAAAATGTCATTGAATAAAGTTTTAAGTCATTTTTTTTTTAGTTGAAAAGATATAGAAATTATTTTTTTGACATTTTAAATTGTTGACGTCGTTTACGTTTGGCGTCTTTGTCTCGTACGCCTGTATGGAATTGAAACGACTGGTAATCAATAAATAAAACCACAATTGATACTTGAAACTTTGCACATTGGTACATTATAACCCATATCTAATTACAGTTTCTTCATTGTTAATAGCAATGATTCAAAACGCTTTACATGGGTGATTGTTTAGCTGTAATAATTTCTACATCGTTTGTATTTGAATGTTTTGGTATTTACAATATAATTCGTCTACAGTTGAAGCCAAGAACAATGAAATCAGAATAGTAATTGTATCAAACATAATTTACAGAAATAAACTTAAAATGCCGTTTACAAAACGCCCATAATATCGGAATGGCGAGTCGCGATCGGTCGCGATCGTGACGTCATGATAATACCTTCTCGGAACAAGCACCTGTAAGAATTTGCGTCGAAATTGTAGTGAAGTTATACTTGTACACCAGTTTCTTTTGAAAATCAAAAATACATCATGTGAAAAAAAAACATCACAATGGATTAACCCTAATTACGTAAATACAACCCCATAACAGCTGCGTGTATTTATAGCACTCACGGATTTCCCAAACCTCACTTTCGCTTTGTGCAGTTTTTTTTAATTACCCTTCCCGGCTCGACATGTCTAACTGGTCAAATGATTAGACAATTCTATCAATATCCGGATATTTTCGCGGTTATGTTACCCACGTGATATACTTTGAAAAGATGGCATCTTCAGAATCAGATACGACGGAATTTGAAAACAATGATGGAAGTAGATGAAGGGAGCGACAGAGACGACTCTTTATCGGACATAGATTTGGACGACGACCTCAGTGACCATTCCTTTCAGTCAGACACGGACAGCGATGGTGATCCAGACACCAGTTCTGTTGACAGCGACTTCTGGAGTGACGAGCTGAAGGATGTCGTCATTACGGACTTCACAGAGGCAACCGGACCCCGACACGACCTGTTACCGACTGCCAATGTTTTGATGTTCTTTTTCCTTATGTTCAGCGAAACTTTTTTCAGCACCCTGATGCAGGAGACTAACCGATATGCCGCCCAACGACAGGAGACCAAACCCAAACCCCGACTGGTACGATACTACCATTCCAGAGATGATGGCATTCATCGGAATGCACATTCTGATGGGTGTAGTGCAGGTACCAAACCTGGGTACCGTTTCACAACGCATACGTAACTTTACGGGTACCCGTAAACCATACGTAAGTTTTTTTAACCGTTTCACGACGTACACGTACAGTAAGTTACGAGTGCCCGTAAATAAGTTGCGGGTACCCGTAAATCACCTCCAAAACCGTACGTAACTTACGCCAACAAATACCTACCGTAAACCGTACGTAACTTACGTAAGCACGTTATATTTACTTATTAAAGTAAACAAATATGGCGGTCATCGGTTTTTTATTGCATCAGGAGGAGCACCAGCGGGCACTGAGGAAAGAAAGGGGGTTTCGTGAGAGACAAAATCTGTCAGAAATTCTTGACGATGTCTCTTTGATTGAAAGATATAGGTTACCAAGACATTTGATTGTTGATATTCTAAATGCAATATCACCTACCATAACACGCCATACCAAGCGTTCACATGCAGTAAATCCTACAACTCAGCTCCTAGTCACTTTAAGATACTATTCCAAAGGTGGATTCCTTTCTGAAATTGGAGATTTGCATGGTATAAGCAGGTCCACAGATAGTCGGTGCATTACAGCGGTCATCAGTGAAATATATGCTAAGTATAATGTTTCAATCAAATTCCCATCGTCCATTGCTGAAATCCGAGATGTGAAAGAAGGATTCCACATAATCGCCGGGATGCCGAATGTTGTTGGGTCGATCGACGGCACACTCATTCCAATTCAGTCACCATCAGAAGACGAACATGTATTTGTATGCAGGAAAGGATATCTCGTACTGAATGTGCAAGCCATATGTACTTACAACATGAAGTAAGTTGTTGTAAGACTCCGTGAATTACATAATATAACCGCCTTGGTTCTTTCGTGAACGAGAGTGACGCCCCCTTGCTATATGTAGGTTGATAATAATTAGAGAAACCAAACCAAAAGGCGGAGCACAAAGTCGATGACCAATAATATACAAGAAAATTAAATCTATTCGAAATTACTGTAAATCTAGACCCAAATGACTTGAATCATTTACCTGGTTTCGATAATGATTGTAAAACGTTCAATTACACTTGTATTGGATTATTTCCTGTTTGGCCAAACCCTTACTGCAGGAGAATTATTTTTATCTATCAATATAAAGGGACGAGAAACACTCGTATGTTATGGAGTAAGCTTAAAACGTTAATCATCACCATAGTATAGTTATCTGCATCATTGTCAATTTTACCTGTATAGCCACTAATTGATATCATCATGAGAACGACACAAAATAAAAGTCATTTTGCCTATCATTAGTTTTTGGACACTTTTATTTTATATGCATTTTTTTGCTTTTCTCGGGTTCATAAATGTGATCTACAAGTGGCCAGGATCTGAACATGACAGTTTTATCCTGTCCAATAGTGAAGTTGGAACAACTTTAGAAAATGAGATGGATGGTTGGTTGCTCGGAGATTCCGGTACCCATTAAGGCCATGGCTTCTTACTCCAGTCACAATTCCGGCATAAAGAAGTGATGAGATGTAGGTTACTTTAGTTTCATGAACCTGTCATCATTCACACTGTAAAATTAATGTGTGGTTTGAATTGAGTAAGTTGCATTCCAGACAAAATATATAGGTAAAGGCACATAATGCACTTCAATTGAAGCCAAAATGAAGTGTACCCGGAACGAAAAACAATATTCAATTATGTCACACCTGTCACTGCACCACAGGTGTCTGTGATTTCTGGTGTTCTAATCGGCACACGCCGATAATTGCTTGTGAGTTCACGTATTTGGTTTCTATGCACTTCAAAAAAGTTCCGAAAATTGAGCTTGAATTTTATTGCGTTTAAACTATAGGGAATACATTTTCAAGTTATTGAAATTAAATACATTATTTTTGGAATTCAGTAAGTGAGTTTCGTTTTCCTTACAAGCGAAAAAAAACGTATCTCAAAGGTTTGTCTATAGAATAATTTACCTAAGTTGCCTCATTCATATACCCACGATGTTGAAAATTTACTCTATGAATCTTGTCTGGGAGTTACTAATCTTTCATGGAAAAGTTTTATCAATTTCGGACAATTATCCGAAAATCACAAATAACGGTATCTTCAAGTGTATTTGCAACGTATCCATTGCTGTTTTGGTTAATAAAAATTCAAAATTTTCAGCATTTATTTCACATCGTGTATAAATTGCATTTTAAACTTCTATTACTAGAAGTATTATAACCGAAATCAATATTGGTATGTTTGGTTTGGTTTGGTTTATTTTGTTTAACGTCCTATTAACATCTAAGGTCATTTAAGGACGGCCTCCCGTGCGTGCGACATGCAGGCGTGTGGTCAATGCGTATGTGTGTTGTGGGAGGCTGCGGTATGTTCGTGTTAAGTCTCCTTGTGATAGGCCGGAACTTTTGCCGATTTATAGTGCTACCTCACTGAAGCATACTGCCGAAGACATCCAGCAGCACACCCCACCCGGTCACATTATACTGACAACGGGCGAACCAGTCGTCCCACTACAAATATGCTGAGCGCTAAGCAGGAGTAGAAACTACCATTGGTATGTAAGAAACCGGCCATGCCCTCATAATAAATGCTATATGATATACATGTAAGTCGTTATAAACGGCCTGTTATCCAAATGTCATACATGTTACAACGGCCCGTTAAAATAGAAAATTATTCAAATCTAACATGTTATATACGACCTGTTATAATAGAAAATTAGTAAGATGATACACGTTGTATTTGGCCCGTTATAATAGAAAATTAGTAAGATGGTACATGTTGTATATGGCTCGTTATGAGAGAAAATTAGTGAGATGCTACATGTTATATATGACCCGTTATAATAGAAAAGTATATGTCCCTGGTTTCGGTAGCACTTGTTATTAACTAATTCACAAATATAACTCAAAAAGTTTATTCAGCACTTTCATTATTGTTGTGTAATTCGCATTAATTGCAGGCACGTGTTCACGTTTGTTTCTATATATTTCCTATATGGCGGCTCTGGACCCCGTTAAACCTCTGACGTCACAGGTCAGAGGTCACCGAAACGAGGTCAACGGCTTTGAGCTTCAGGTGTGTTTTCGAGAAAAATCGCAATTACTCTAAAACTTAAGTCGCTATGAAAGTCGTACTTTCAGCATTTTTAGTTTTATCCTTAATCACAGTTTTTAAGCTTAACATAGCAAATCGTTCCGGGTACACTTTAAGTAAACATTTCAAACTTAGTATTAAACAAAACAATACAAAAGCATCAATTGGATTTATTTTTCATTAAAAACAAATATTTCAATACAGTATATCTTAAAAAAATTACAGCACAAAGATAACACTCTTGCTCATGTTTTCTGAAAATCAACACAATACATGTTCACATTTAATGTCAATCTGTGAACCATTTATCGGGCATTTTATTCACTACTGTTTTAATTATAAGTACATTTGTCATTTTTGTATCAATTAACTCTGTTATAACCATAAGGCCTACAGGCACAAACTTGGATTTGATTTCAGATTTAATTTGTCCACAATAAATCACATGTACATTTGTAATTGAACCAATTAATCAAACAGTAATTTATCACAGATTTTGAAATTCTGACTTTAAATCAATTCAAGTGATACATTCATTTAACAAATAAAAATAACAAGAAATATCTTTAAAAAAGATAAACGGCATAGTTTTAATGCTGGTAGTTATAATGTAAAACTGCTGGTGAAATAAATTAACGAACTAATTAATAAATGCGCAGTTTCAGGACGGATGTCAAAATCATATCAGTTTGAATCATTTTTGGTGATAATAAGACTGCATTTTTGAATCAGGATTATTTTATTAATGTGTCATTTGAATAGATACATCCACTTATTCACTTGCATTCAATCTTAATTTTGTTTCGTCTTTAACTGCATATCTGCATTTTGCGCTACATTGACCAATCACATACTTCATCTTGACCAGTAAGTTGCAGTAACGCCACCTTTCGCGTCATATCCGGGGCCAAAAGAAAATTATACGGCTATGCCGAAAAATATATGCATGTTACATGATCGATTCCCCCAGCTGGGCTACCACTGACAGCGATCTGTTTACACTTGTCGTCTGCTCTGAAGAGTTCCGCTAATATCTGTTTTGCAACTTCTGGTGTAAGTTACGTGCACGTAAACCTGTACGTAGTTGTGACAAGTTACGTACGGCTTTGTGAAACACTCCCTATAAAATGTACGTACACGTAGCTACGTACACGTAAATCCTACGGGTACCCGTAAAGTTACGTATGCGTTGTGAAACGGTACCCTGGGTATCTACTGGTCGTCAAATCAAAACAACATGAAATATAAAATTTACTTCCAATTAGAGTTTTATCTTGATTAAATTTAGAATGTCCAAAAAAATATGATTAAAAAAAAAAGGGCAATGCCTCTATTTTAGTTTACCTACTAGTGTATATTAAGTAAATGCATAATGTACAGTAAACTTCCCAATATATAGTGTCAGACTATACACCCCTTCTGAATTCCTAAATTAGTAATTATTGATGTTACATATATTGTTAACAGCTACAGTAGAGTACATAGTGATAAATCGGTAGCTTCGTATTAGGGTCATTATATATATAGTTCCCCTTTAGCTCAACCAGGAGTCGGTAGAGCGGCGAACCAGTAAGGCGAGGGTCGTGGATTTGATCCCTGGTGGAGACAGATTACTCGCTTTCGTGTTACATAAATTTCATTGATTCAACGTACCTTCCACCCATCACCAACGCCACGCATACATTGATGTAGTAGGCTTCCTATTGTTTGTCCAAAAAAAAGTGCAGATTTTGTTATCAATTTGGCTGATCGACCAAATTTATGTCGCTAGGTCATCAATATATATTGACCAAAAACTCATTTCCTGTATGACTGACAGGTCAATACAAACTTAACAAAGTATGTTATGACAAGATCAGATTTATTGCATATTATTGCTATTTTCTTGTGCTTATATATTTTTTGAAATTATTTTGTAGGTAATATTGGATTTCAGAAGGTCATGAGCCGGAACAGATTTCAGGAATTGCAGCGGTATTTCCACCTCAGTGACAACAGCATACAACCTCCCAGTGATGATCCAAATTATGACAGGTGATATAATTAATCACGGTTAATAGTAATTTGTTTATTATTTATTACCTGGTAGTTATTATTGCTGTTTGATTGTATACCAAAACATAGACTGTAGAGTAGTATGCAAGGCCTACACATGTATATATCTGGAACAATTAGTAAATATCCATATACTGTAGATGAATGATGGCTCTGCTTGGTTACATAAGACTGTACATTTGTAGTTTGAGAGGAAAGGGCCAGGGTGTGGTATCCTGGCTATCAATAAGCTATATGCACTTGTAATTTAATCAATTAGTCAATTTCTTTAATTAAATTCAATGCAAGGTACAATTAAACACATGACATATAGATATGTGTACATTGTCAATTTACAGGTGTTAGGAAATGTATTCTGGAATATTTAAAAATAAAACTTATGTTTATTTCATTTTTTAACCTTTCAGATTGCATAAAGTTCGCCCTGTTATTGACATGGCCAGAGCCAACTTCCAGGAGAGATACCAGCCAGGCCAGCACCAGAGTATTGATGAGGGAATGGTAAAGTACAAGGGACACTACTTCGCCAAGCAGTACATGCCAGCAAAACCAGTAAAAAGAGGATTCAAGGTAATGTTGATGTTAAACATTTCAAGGAAATATGCAAACTCCATAAAATTAAAATTTTTCTGTTCAACAAATTTGAAGAAGCAATAATTCGCAATTTGGACTAAGAAATCTTTGATTAAAAAGCATGTTTCCAAACTGGAATGAGTCATATTAAAAATTTCAAGTTAAAATAAAATTGCATAACAAAAAAAAAATTCCACTCATGTTTCAAATTCCAACCAAAAAAACTGGTTTTTCTTCTCAGAAAGTAGTTTGGGTATATTTGTGTACACCAGTAAATTAAATTCATTTTTCTAATGAAATGAGACAATGTATTGTTGTTTATGAGTTTATTTTTCTTATAGATCTGGATGAGATGTGGGACCAGTGGCTAATGTGGTGACTTCCGCCCCTATCTTGGAAAACATGACCAGTTCCGAGGGCGTGATCTTGGCGAAAGGGTTGTCCTTCACCTCTGCAGACCTTTGAAGTGGAAAGGCCATCATGTCTATTTTGACAGGTTTGTGATGCTGAATCTGAATTGATGTACAGTAATTTGACCTTCTTGATCTTCTATTTATCTTTTTTCCCCCATTTTTTAATTGGAAATCTGTTGTGTCTCAGGCAATATGAAAACAAGGGCCCAATGGGCCCAAATCGCTCACCTGCAATGCAGTGATCTTTTCATATATGGATCCTGCAGTTATTTGAAAGCATGCTACAGGACCAATATAATAATGTCTCTCTGCACTTTGGCTTAATTTTCACTAAGTCATTTAAAGATTTAAGCATACTTGATCGACGTGACCTTGAATGCGAGTCAGGGTCATTCATTTGAACAAACTTGGTAGCCCTTTACCCCAGCATGCTACAAACCCAATATTAACTCCATGGGACTCTTGGTTATTGAGAAGAAGTTGTTTCAAGATTTTAGCCTTTTTGACTCCTGTGACCTTGAATGAAGGTCAAGGTCATTCATTTCAACAAACTTGGTACCCTTTACCCAAGCATGCTACAGACCTAATATCAACTCCCTGGGACTCTTGGTTATTGAGAAGAAGTCGTTTAAAGATTTAAGCCTTTTTGACTCCTGTGACCTTGAATGAAGATCAAGGTCATTCATTTGAACAAACTTGCGAGCCCTTCACCCCAGCATGATACAGGCCAAATATTAGGTCTCTGGGACTTGGTAATTGAGAAGAAGTTGTTAAATTTTTTAGCCTTTTTGACCGCTGTGACCTTGAATGAAGGTCAAGGTCATTCAATTGAACAAACTTGGTAACCCTTTACCGCAGCATGCTACAGACCCAATATCAACTCCCTGGGACTCTTGGTTATTGAGAAGAAGTCGTTTTAAAATGTTAGCCTTTTTGACTCCAGTGACCTTGAATGAAGGTCAAGGTCATTCGTTTGAACAAACTTGGTAGCCCTTTACCCCAGCATGCTACAGGCCAAATATTATGTCTCTGGGACTGTTGGTTATTGAGAAGAAGTAGTTTAAAGATTTTAGCCTTTTTGACTCCTGTGACCTTGAATGAAGGTCAAGGTCATTCATTTGAACAAATTTGGTAGCCCTTTACCGCAGCATGCTACAAACCCAATATCAACTCCCTGGAACTCTTGGTTATTGAGAAAAAGTCGTTTAAAGATTTTAGCCTGTTTGGTCCCTGTGACATTGAATGAAGGTCAAGGTCATTCATTTGAACAAACTAGGTAGCCCTTCACCTTAGCATGCTACAGACCCAATATCAACTCCCTGGGACTGTTGGTTATTGAGAAGAAGTCATTTAAAGATTTTAGCCTTTTTGACCCCTGTGACATTGAATGAAGGTCAAGGTCATTCATTTGAACAAACTTGGGAGCCCTTCACCCTAGCATGCTGCAGGCCAAATATTAGGTCTCTGGATCTGTTGGTTATTAAGAAGTCGTTTAAAGATTTTAGTCTTTTTGACTCCAGTGACCTTGAATGAAGGTCAAGGTCATTCATTTGAACAAACTTGGTAGCCCTTTACCCCAGCATGCTACAGACCCAATATCAACTCCCTGGGCCTCTTGGTTATTGAGAAGAAGTCGTTTAAAGATTTTAGCCTTTTTTGACTCCTGTGACCTTGAATGAAGGTCAAGGTCATTCATTTGAACAAACTTGGGAGCCCTTACCCTAGCATGCTGCAGGCCAAATATTAGGTCTCTGGATCTGTTGGTTATTGAGAAGAAGTCGTTTAAAGATTTTAGCCTTTTTGACCCCTGTGACCTTGAATGAAGGTCAACGTTATTCATTTGAACAAACTTGGTAGCCCTTCACCCCAGCATGCTACAGGCCCAATATTAGGTCTCTGGGCCTTTTGGTTATTAAGAAGAAGTTGCTTGAATGGAAAAGTTGACGCCGGACGGCCGGACGGACGACGGACGGACGACGAACGCCGCGCCACGGCATAAGCTCACTTGCCCTTCGGGCAGGTGAGCTAAAAATATATAATGTGACAATATAATCATAGTTGTTAACTAAATCACTGTTAAATCAGAAACTGACTTCTGCACTCAAAATCATATGTCTTACATTTCCGTTTAGATTCTTCACCAGTATCCACTTAGTCAAGAGGTTACTTTCCAGTGGGATATTTGCCTGTGGTACCATCAAGGCAACAGCAGTAGGAATTCCAGAGATCATGCGAGCCCCTACAGGCCTCGACAGAGGAGACACAGTGCAATGTCAGCATGATGACATTATACTGACTGCTTGGAAAGGACAAGAAATTGGTATGGTTTGAACATTTGCATAAATGGGAGGTGTTGACCGCTGTATGCAGCACAGTGCCAAGAACCCTGTAGGTAGGCTAGCAAAAAAGTATTGGAAGTACTTGCTGAACTTCATCCTCGAACTCTGCCTCATCAATGCCTTTCAAGTATAGGAAAGAGACACTAGGTAACTGTCTTGTCTTTCATACATAGTGTTTCACATAATTTTATGTGTGTAAAACATCACTTAAAATTATACAGAGTTGTGCCCCTTTCCTGTATTTTTTGGTAGAAGTTTTTAAGACATATCACTAAACATGAAACTAATTAAATCATTATAGAATTGTATAGTATTTTGTCAAACTTTGATTTCTATTTTTGATATGTCTTATTTATTTGTCATGAATTTGTAGGGACTACAGCCATGAAGAAGACTGCCTACAAGCTCCTTGACTTCTGATGTGATGTTGCAGCTGAACCTATTGGAGGATACACCTCAAGGAAACTACCAAAACGCCTTACTGCCCCAGTTCATGATGCAGCTGTCCACACCATCTCACATCTTGACAGGAAGAAGTCAATTTGCAAATGGTGCACCAAACATGGAGAGAAAAGACGTCTGGAGACTCGGTTCGGTTGCTAATTGTGTGATGTGTACTTGTGTCAGGGGGCTTGTTTCACAGCATTCCATTCTGCAAACCATATGGCCTCATGCTAAACTATGGAATGTGTATCCTTTTTCTTTCTGCTTGTATCCTTTCCCCCTGTCATTTCCCCTCTTGATTTGCTGTTACATTGTAGTTGTATTATGGAACATGTTTTGCTCATAAATTAACAGAAATGATTTGAAATTATTTTTTTTTCATCAGTTAGAAATTATTTCAATGTAGATGCATGTCTTGTTATTAGATAGTATGTATTAATCATTCATGTACAAATTCATATTTATTATTTCATATTTGTTTCACCTTGATTGTAAGATAACCCAGTTATTGAGGAAATATATTTGTTAATGAGTTCACTCTGTAATAAAGTGTATAATATTGTGAGTTGATGTAACTAATTTGCATATTTTTCACTATTACAGATGCATGCGGTCAACACAGATGGACTGATGTAATGTTGCTGTGGAAGACTGTTCATTAATGTATTTCATCATGTTGTCCATTCTACTACTGACGGAGGACCTTTTGTATTCATATTGTATAGCGATTCTGAATTTTGAGATTATATTTATCATTTGGGTGGTCGGGTGGCGCAGTGATAGCACACTCGCCTTCACCTAGGTTCAATACCCAGATCGGATGTGAATAGGTATAGGGTCACCTGCCCGACCACGTGGGTTTTTCCCGGGTTCTCCGGTTTCCTCCCACACTAAGACCCCTTGCTCATTTCTTTCAAGACCAACAGGAATTACAAATATGAGCTTGTTACTTAATTATAATTGGTGTAAAATAAACAGAAAATTTATCCATTCTTTATCAGTCCCATTTGTTTTGTAACTTTGCGATGAAAATGTATTTGAAAACAACTGCCATTCCCAGAAACAAGATTTGAAGACTACATATGGACATCTCGACAGATTTACAGCTTACTACAGCAGAAAAAAAACATGACATGAACAAAATTAATCATTTTTGTAGTTTCTCAACATTGTCCATAACTAGTGAAATGGTACTCTTCATACTGATACATACAGCCTGTATGGAAACAAGTTGTTGACGAAATACATGTCTATATCATTCGAAAAGGATGACACACTTGTTGAAATCAGATTCATCAGTAATATAACTGAGATGGTATCCATGACAACAGCTATTAATCATTACCCTAAAATTATGTATTTAGCAAAGTATGAACAAAACATGGTTTCTTCTTATATCTGTGGAAGAAAAAACATTTGCATTAATTTTAACTCTGATTAGAATTTAGAAAATGGTGTCCGTTCTTAATTTTTTAATGTGACATTTGGTATCCATGGTAACATAGATATAACTATATATATGTATATATTATTTGCACTAATTTAAAATGACATTATCTATTTTCATGCAAGCATACATAAACAGTTGCTAGAGACCATTAAAAAAATCCATCAAAAAGCTATGTAATTAATGAAATAGTGAAATCTACAAAATTTGTTAGTTTCTTCGAAGTCCTCGTTTCCATGGCAACAAACAACAAAATGTAGCAAACAATTTTTATAGTTGAAAAGTATACTCCTTCTATAAATAAGACTAAAATCATTGCTGAAATGGTCATATTAATATATTTCATTGTTTTGAATCCTTTATAACAGCCGAAATGTGATTTTATAAGAAAATGTTCAAATTTCGGTTGCCATGGTAACTTCATTGTCGCACATAGGACAAAATTTGTAGAAAAATTCAACAGGTCATGTTTTCAAGTTTCGAAACATATATGGGTTGCTTACCAAAAATATTGATGGAAAAGGGAGAAAATTTACATTGAAAAAAAACTGCGATTTTTCATTAGCCTTCCCAAAAATTCCTGGGGGTTAAGGGTTAAAGTAATTTCCATTTTTTCCCCATTGACATGTACTTGTTACAGTGGTTTGGTTTGAATTTATAGTGCTATCTCACTGGAGCATACTGCCGAAGACACCCAGCAGCACATCCCATCTGGTCACATTATACTGACAACGGGCCAACCAGTCGTCCCACTCCAAATATGCTGAGCGCTAAGCAGGAGTAGAAACTACCATTTTTAAAGACTCTGGTATGTCTCGGCCAGGGGACAGAACCCAAAGCCTTCCTCACAGGGGCGAACGCTCAACTTAAGGCCAAAAGTGAGGCATTGTCAAGGGAGACATTAGGAAGAAGAAAGTTGTTCAGAAAGAGAAAAGATAAGATCCCAAATTTAGTCGCCTCTTACAATCATGCAATGGGGGCAGCAGGTACAATTCTTACGCCCTACCTGCAGGGCAACAGCGACATGTTCGCAATGAAGAGTATTATAATTTGAAGATGACATATTAACCTGTTTTTAAATATCTTAAATAAAAAGTATAAAATTGAAATCGGATTAAAATTCATTCATAACAGAATGTCGATCATTGCTGACAACGTCAAACCTCGCGGCGTTCAAATGAAGAGATATTTAAGTATGACGTCAAATACGTCAAATACCGACGTCATCGATCATTTGTTGTCACACCGAATGGGTTAAAAAAGGAAGATCCCAAATTTAGTCGCCTCTTGTGATCATTCAATGAGACAGCAGGAACAATTCTCACGCCCTTCCTGTAGGAAAGACCGGGATGTATCGCCTAGCCTAGCATAGAGATACCAGTCTTATATGAAACAGGCAATGTCTGAAAAGAGCGAAGCTAGCTAGTATGCCAATGCACAACATAAAAAGAGTGATAAACGTTTCGCCGTTTAATAACGAGAAAGTAATAATTACCTGTAACCTATGAAGTTGAAGAAGTTTTGATCCTTACCTTTAGAGTCTGTCTTTGGAAATCATCTCTTTTTGGGTATCCATTCAGACATGGTCATATTGGTGGATTGTTTGGTCTTCTAGCGGCTTTGTTAATTAGGTCCTCACTACATATTCTATCTTAACGATATTGTAATATAATTTTAGGCATGGCCTATGTGAGAGCGCAGCAATCCCGGTGCCCATGGAATTCGAGAAACTAGCACACATAATCTAGTGTACTAGAATAGTAAATCCCACGTTACAAAATGAATATATTGCCAACAGATCTATACACTGGTTTGTAATAAAGTATATATCAACAAGAATTATGATTTAGATAACTTACTACAAAAACTAATCGTAGAATAAGTCTTAAAATAGACTGATTAAGCGGTGACAAGGTGACGGGACAGCAGATCTCGCAGATGAGCAGCAGACGACAACAAAAAAATTCGGAAGTCCTCTTTATTTTATGTGCTATATTTGGTAAACTTGTATGCAACTCGAACGGACCGGAGCTGCACTCGTAAAACACCGGAAATATTGTCGTTGAAAATAATACCGTTACGTTTTGAATATAAATAAATTAAGAACTTGTTCGTGATAAATTTTATTAACAAATTCTAACTAGTGTGAAGTCAAACATTTGCATATTTTTAAAATCTTGATATTTTGTAATCTCCCGAGAATGTGACTTTGAATACAGTCTTGCGCAACACTGGATCTTGTCGTGACTTCCTGTTTCCGGTTACTGAGAAAGTTTTTGAACTCTTAAGTATATTGGGGGGAATAGGGGGGGGGGGGGGGTTCCGAGACATCTCTACCATTAAGTTCGCTACGCGAACGGGCTTCGCCCATTCGAGCTGGGCTCTCTAATACTCTATAATAAATACTGTTGGCATAGCCCTGCAGGTAGGGCGTAAGAATTGTACCTGCTGCCCCCATTGCATGATCGTAAGAGGCGACTAAACTTGGGATCTTATCTTTTCTCTTTCTTACCAACTTTCTTCTTCCTAATGTCTCCCTTGACCATGCCTCACTTTTGGCCTTTAGTTGAGCGTTCGCCGCTGTGAGGAGGGTTTTAGGTTCTGTCCCCTTGCCGAGACATACCAGAGACTATGAGAGTCTTTAAAAATGGTAGTTTCTACTCCTGCTTAGCGCTCAGCATATTAGGAGTGAAACGACTGGTTCGCCCGTTGTCAGTATAATGTGACCGGGTGGAGTGTGCTGCTGGGTGTCTTCGGCAGTATGCTTCAGTGAGATGGCACTATAAATCGGCAAAAGTTCCGGCCTATCACAAGGAGACTTTACACGAACATACGGCAGCCTCCCAAAATACACATACGCACTCACCACACGCATGCATGTCGCACGCACGGGAGGCCGTCCTTAAATGACCTTAGCTGTTAATAGGACGTTAAACAAACCAAACCAAACCTGTTGACATAGTATTATTTGTATGAGCCATGCTGATATTTGGAGACTTTTCTGAAGATGCTTTTTTTCTCAGAAAATTCAACTTGTGAAATGCTTGAATTAGTTGATTTCCTGGGCTGTGTGTAGTATGTATGGTCAATATCAACATACAAAGGATTTTTTTAATTTGCGGGAGTGTTTGAATTGATTATCTCCATTGCTTTTGCATATTTGTGCTGACTTTCAAAACCAACATTTGATTTTTTTGTATTGTCTTTTGGGGGTTGATCATTTAGAATTGTTTTTTCCCTTGCTTTTGCATAGTATGTGTGATCATTACCAACTGAGCATGAATGATTTATTGCATATAATTGGTTTTTAGGTCACCTGAGACGAAGTCTCCAGTGACCTATTCTAATCGCATTTTGTCCGTCGTGCGTCCGTAAACTTTTTACATTTTCGACTTCTTCTCCAAAACCACTGAACAAAATTCAATAGAATTTGGCAGAAAGTTACTATGGCTGAAGGTCAACCAAAATTGTGAATTATATGGTCCCCACCCCCCAGGGGCCTGAGGGGTGGGGCCAAAAAGGGTCAAATTGACTAAAATTTCAAAAATCTCTCAGATATGGTGGAGTCAAACACTCTTTATAGATGAAAGGGTCTTGTGGTGCTTTACCAAAATTGTGAATTGTATGACCCTGGGGTTTCATATTTGCCCCTGGGGAGGGGGTGAACTTTACTATAGTTGATATAGAGAAATCACATTTTTGACTAGTATTTATTGGATTTGTATTGAAATTTGTTCTTACCTGGTTAATATTATCAGTGTTGGATAACTGTTTGATAGTATGCATATGTTGGCCCTGACTGACCCCCAGGGGCTGATGGGCGGGGCTAAAAAGTGTCAAATTGACTGAAATTTCAAAAATCTTCTCTTCTCTCTTATTTGGTAAAATCAAAAACTCTCCATAGATGGAAGGGTCCTATGGTGCTTTACCAAAATTGTGAATTTTATGACCCTGGGGTTTCACGTTTTCCCCCTGGGGAGGGGATTAACTTTACTATAGTTTATATAGGGAAATCACATTTTTGACTATTATTTGTGGATTTGTATTGGAACTCATTCTAACCTGGTCAACATTATCACCATAGGATAACATTTTGATGGTATGGAAATGTTGGCCCTGACTGACCCCCAGGGGCTGGTGGGCGTGGCCAAAAAGGGTCAAATTGACTGAAATTTCAAAAATCTTCTTCTCTACTCTCATATTTGGTAGAATCGAAAACTCTCCATAGATGGAGAGTCTTATGGTGCTTTACTAAAATTGTAATGACACTGGGGTCTCGCGTTTTGCCCCTGGGGAGGAGTTGAACTTTACTATAGTTTATTTAGGGAAATCTCATTTTTGGCTATTATTTATTGGATTTGTATTGGAATTTATTCAAACCTGGTTAACATTATCAGCGTTGGATAAGTTTGATTGTACGCATATGGTGGCTCTGACTGACCCCCAGGGGCTGATGGGGGGGGGGGGGGGGGGGGGCTAAAAAGGGTCAAATTGACTGAAATTTCAAAAATCTTCCTCTCTACTCTCATATTTGGTAGAATCAAAAACTCTCCATAGATGGAAGGGTCTTATGGTGCTTTACCAAAATTGTGAATTTGATGACACTGGGGTCTCGCGTTTTGCCCCTGGGGAGGGGGTAAACTTTACTATAGTTTATATAGGGAAAACACAAATTATTTATTGGATTTGTATTGGAATTTATTCAAACCTGGTTAACATTATCAGCGTTGGATAACAGTTTGATAGTACGCATATGTTGGCCCTGACTGACCCCCAGGGGCTGATGGGCGGGGCTAAAAGGGTCAAATTGACTGAAATTTCAAAATCTTATTCTCAATACCTATATAAGATAGAATCAAAAACTTTTCATAGAAGGAATGATTTGATGGTGTTTTACTTAAATTGTGAATTTCAAGACCCTGGGGTTTCACATTTGCCCCTTTGGAGAGGGTAAACTTTGCAATAGTTTATATAGGGAATTCATATTTTTGACAATTATTTGTTTTATGTCTATTGGAATTCATTTTAACTTTCTTAAAATTATCAGCAAGAGATAACAGCTTAATATGCACATGTTGGCCCTGACTGACCCCAAGGACTGATGGGTGGGGCCAAAAAGGGTCGATTAAATTAACTGAAATATTTCAAATCTCAGGTGACCGTTAAGGCCCGTTGGGCCTCTTGTTATACTTACATTGTAAAATGAGAGTTTTCTAACAGTAGTTCCACTGTAGCCTGTAGGTATATGGCAACTTGCAGTCGAAGGATCAAAACATGACATATTGAATACGTGCCGATTATTTCCATTGATTCCTTTCAACCATTCTTTTATTTGAATGCCCAAATAAATTGCTGCTGCTTTCACTTCACAAAGTGTAGTCCAACTATTATTGAATAGCATATGCGTCCTGTATGTGGAATTTGAAATTGATGTGTTGTAAACCAATTTTAGTTCATCTTCCTAGAAAATCCAGTTTTTATACATTTCCGTACATATATGCTTTCTCAGTCTTTGGCTTGGAGAAAAATCAGCATGTAATGATAAACCGAAGAAACAATTACCATCACCAGGTTAGTAAGTTAAAAATGCTTAACGGCCCATCAACACTATAAAGGTCATTAGGACCAAAATAAGTGATTAAATATACGAGCAAAACGGGCGAGAGATAAAATGACATAAATCAACGAAATATGTAAAAATGTAGATAAGTTTAAAATCAAAAAGTGGCTATGGTTAGTCAAATCTTGTGATAAAAACCAATAACTTTCAGATAGTTCAAAATAACAGACTCGAACAGAGTCTTCAGACTTGCCATGCTGTTGTAAAAACTCTCCTGCAAGTTGTAGATCAATGCAATCCAATAGAAAGTGTTTGACGGTAAATGGTTCATTGCACACGATGCACTGGGGCTGGTCCTCGCGCTTCGATAAATAGGCATGCGTTACATATGTATGGCCCATCCTAAGACGGGTAAGAACAACCTCGTCTCGTCGATTGTCTCTGTAGAAAGGAGACCATTCGCCGATATTTCCTTTGATTGAGTATAGTTTATTGTCTACATATTGGTTCCATTCATTTTGCCACTGTGATAATTATAATTTAGTAACTAACGGCTTAAAATCTGTAAAATAAAGTTTAAAATTAGTTGGTGGAAGTGATAATGCCGCTTTTGCGGCGCGATCTGCTTTTTCATTGCCAGGTATTCCGGTATGTCCAGGAACCCAGCAAAATATGATATGACAATTTAAGGTGAGACTATGCAGTTGAATCAGTATTTTTCGAATGGACATGTCATCACCAGGTACATCATACATACATTATACACATTGTAAGTCTGATTTTGAATTGCAATTCTTGGTGGGATGTTATACGCATACGCCATTGAAGTTGTGGATTTATATACAACTGAAAATGTCAATTCAAAGAAAAATATCTCTAGAAATTACACCAAAATAATGAATAGATCTGTCTATTTTTGTACTCTTTAGAATATTTGTCAAAAAAGGTTAGAATTAAATATTTTTCCTATGAAACTGTCAACCTAATGTGTAATTAAAGAATATATAGAACAGCCTTAATTTTTTTTATCTATGTTGCAATAAATTGAATAAGTCCCAATTCTTTTTCAGCAGCTTTTAAAGCATAGACCAGTTTAGAGTAGGACCTACATGTACATTAGATTCTCTACAGTAGGCCTAAGCTTATAATTTATATTACCAATAGTATTCTACATTGTGTCTATCTAGATCTACCAATATTTTGCACAAAAATGTGAACTTTACTGTAAATTATTTTAAAGTTCACATTTTTGTGCAAAATATTGGTAGATCTAATGTGAACTTTACTGTAAATTATTTTGCCCTGCAGGTAGGGCGTAAGAATTGTACCTGCTGCCCCCATTGCATGATCGTAAGAGGCGACTAAATTTGGGATCTTATCTTTTCTCTTCTTTCTTAAAAACTTTCTTCTTCCTAATGTCTCCCTTGACAATGCCTCACTTTTGGCCTTTAGTTGAGCGTTCGCCGCTGCGAGGAAGGTTTTGGGTTCTGTCCCCTAGCCGAGACATACCAGAGTCTTTAAAAATGGTAGTTGCTGCTCCTGCTTAGCGCTCAGCATATTAGGAGTGGGACGACTGGTTCGCCCGTTGTCAGTATAATGTGACCGGGTGGGGTGTGCTGCTGGGTGTCTTCGGCAGTATGCTTTAGTGAGGTAGCACTATAAATCGGCAAAAGTTCCGGCCTATCACAAGGAGACATAACACGAACATACCGCAGCCTCCCAAAACACACATACGCACTCGCCACACGCATGCATGTCGCACACACGGGAGGCCGTCCTTAAATGACCTTAGATGTTAATAGGACGTTAAACAAAATAAACCAAACCAAACTGTAAATTATTTTACTTTAGGAAAAATGATAGCATATTTTTCTTTTTTTATTGTTTTAGAAATATAAATTAAATGAGAGAAAAAATTGCAGTTCCAATAATAATTAAGGTTGCACTGGCAGTGATAAAATAATATCTTTTTTGATCTAGATTTCTACATGTCTGAAATTTTAAATTAGATTTTAAGTGCAAAATAAAAACTAATTTGTTGGGAGAGGAATAACCAGATCAACCAATTTACCAATTGTGTGTCTTGAATCTTGGCTGTGTTGACGTGTGGCTTTGTTGATAGTTGAAGGAGACGACCCGTGAAATGCGACACTTTATGACATGACCGTTGACAGTCGTTAACTATCGGTAATTTCTGCCCTGCAGGTAGGGCGTAAGAATGGTACCTGCTGCCCCCATTGCATGATCGTAAGAGGCGACTTAATTTGGGATCTTATCTTTCCTCTTTCTGAACAACTTTCTTCTTCCTAATGTCTCCCTTGACAATGCCTCACTTTTGGCCTTTAGTTCGCCGCCGTGAGGAAGGCTTTGGGTTCTGTCCACTAGCCGAGACATACCAGAGTCTTTAAAAATGGTAGTTGCTACTCCTGCTTAGCGCTCAGCATATTAGGATTGGGACGACTGGTTGGCCCGTTGTCAGTATAATGTGACCGGTTGGGGTGTCCTGCTGAGTGTCTTCGGCAGTACGCTCCAGTGAAGTAGCACTATAAATCGGCAAAAGTTCCGGCCTACCTTAAGGAGACTTAACATGAACATACCGCAGCTCCCAAAACACACATACGCACTCGCCACAGGCATGCATGTCGCATGCACGGGAGGCCGTCCTTAAATGACCTTAGCTGTTAGTAGGACGTTAAACAAATGAAACCAAACCAATGATTCCTTCCACCTGGGATTGTAAAGAATAATTGATTGATTTAATATTTTTTAGTGGACGGCGTTTAAAAAAACTCATTTAAAGTAGTTTTTCTTCGTTTTAACTTTTAACACTTCAAATAAATAATAGTTATTGAATCGTTAGGTTATTTTTAATAGATTAACTATTATGTCAAATGCATGTAAAAATTAAACGACTTAACTATTTTGTATCTCTATACATAGTTTTATACATTTTTATTTACCTTACAAATGTTTAACTATTATCTGCTTGGTTATGTCCATTACGTAGTTTCCATTTTCAGGTATTGATTCTTCACTAAATTCAATAATTGCAATGACTGAATTGATTTTGAGACGACCCCTGAAGCAGCTACGTCACACCTCTACGTCACCTCCGACTGACTTGGTTCAGTGTGACGGTGACATTGCCCTGCAGGTAGGGCGTTACAATTGTACCAATTGCATGATCGTAAGAGGCGACTAAATTTGGGGTCTTATCTTTTCTCTTTCTGAATGGGTTTTATTTAATTTCCTAACAACAGCTGACGTCATTTAAGGACGGCCTCCCGTGCCTGCGAAATGCATGCGTGTGGTGAGTGCGTTTATGTGTTTTGGGAGGCTGCGGTATGTTTTTGTGCAGTCTCCTTGTGGTTAACGGGATTTTTGCCGATTTATAGTGCTACCTCACTGAATAACTTTCTTCCTAATGTCTCCCTTGACAATGCCTCACTTTTGGCGTTGAGTTGAGTATTCGCCACTGTGAGGAAAGCTTTTGGTTCTGTCCCTTGGCCGAGACATACCAGTCTTTAAATATGGTAGTTTCTACTCCTGCTTAACGCTCACCATATTAGGTTCGCCCGTTGTCAGTTGTCAGCTGGGTGTCTTCGGTAGTATGCTTCAGTGAGGTAGCACTATAAATCGGCAAAAGTTCCGGCATATCTCAAGGAGACAACACAACATACCGCAGCCCCCCAAAACACACATTAGCACTCAACAAAAATGGTAGTTGCTACTCCTGCTTAGCGCTCAGGATATTTGGAGTGGGACGACTGGTTTGACTGTTGTCAGTATAATGTGACCGGGTGGGGTGTCCTGCTGGGTGTCTTCGGCAGTATGCTTCAGTGAGGTAGCACTGTAAATCGGCAAAAGTTCCGGCCTATCACAAGGAGACTTAACACGAACATACCGCAGCCTCCCAAAACACACATACGCACTCACCACACGCATACATGTCGCACGCACGGGAGGCCGTCCTTAAATGACCTTAGCTGTTAATAGGACGTTAAACAAAATAAACCAAACCAAACCAAACCTCCCAAAACACACATACGCACTCACCACGCGCATGCATGTCGCACGCACGGGAGGCCGTCCTTAAATGACCTTAGCTGTTAATAGGACGTTAAACAAAATAAACCAAACCAAAGTCTGGGACCTGACTACAAACTCAGCACCAGTACAGGCTTGTTTCACGCGTGCAAGTTCCAGTCTCAGTCGACAGCGCAGACAGGAGGCAAGCTTCTCCATAAATACATCTTTATCAAAGTTACGCTCAATGGAGGTCAATTTCAATGCTTTGATTTGTTCGTAAAAGTTCCTCAACAGGTGAAGAAAACATGTTTGGTGTTTAATGTTAAGACCAGTTTCATGACAATACTCAACAGTTTGGGATACTGACTGCTGCCATCAGTCGTGAGAGATTTTACACCGACAACATTGGCCGTTCGAACACTCCCAAGTTTTTAAGAGTGAGTGCTCGTTCACTGGAGGACATGGACTGGTCAACAGTGGTCACAGCTTGGTTTCAGGCACAACTTATTAGCCGTCTCCATTGCTAGAGTCAGTTTGCAGTTTGTCTCCTGTTCCACTAGTGGGGAAAAGGAGGCTGAGGCTGCCTCGAACCGAGCTTGGAGCCTGTTGTTATATGCCATATCAGTTTCCACGGCAACCTCAGGCTGTTTACCAAGTAGCTCTAGACACTCTCTTACAAACCTCTGGTTTTCGACCATGGATGTTTTATTGATGTCACATATTTTTGTATTAAGTTTGCTGAATGTTTTCTGTATGTAAGACTTGCTCAGTGGCTTAATGTTCATGCAACTCGGATATAAATGAGCATCGGACGGTCCTGCCTTGGATTTCAAAGTGGCCAGCACAAGACTCTGATTTATTGCCCCTGGTGCTGGCCCTTTGCCGTTCGACTCTATTTCTGTGTACATCTTTATATTAGATGTTTGAAATTTGCAGTGAACACAATTGCCTTTCACTGTGATACAAAGACAAAATCTGTTTACAATATTAACACCAAGTTTGGGCTGTGCACATGTATGTGTTGCAAAGGCCTGGCACAGTACAGACAAAGAATTGAATGCAATTATGATATTTTCGTTACTTTGCTCATCCACGATACCCTCTGACACATTAAATCTATTTTCCAGTGGCCGCAGTTTTCGAACAGGTTGTGGCACCGTACTCCTGCCGCCCGCTCACAGCACTGATGTGTTCAGCACTTGGCCACTTCACTCGTTCTGCCCTAGGCTGTACAACTTGCTCTACACTGCTTTGGAGTTCCTCATTCTGGACAGGTAATTGGCTGCAAGGCCTTGCTTCCCTCACTCTATGCCGGTTAGGCCTCACTCGTAATGCTAGTAGTTGCTTTTTTTCTCCTGGTCAACCAGCTTCTCTGCCATTGCTTATCAACTGCCATCTTGGCTGGGCTAGTTGCTAGATAGCTATGGTCATTATGATGTCATTAAGCAATGATGACGTCATAGATAGGTTAGGTTAGGTTTATTTTGTTTAAACAGGAAGTCATCTTGCAGTAGGAAAACTATCTACTAAAATCCTTAATAGTACTAAAACATATCCACTTAATTCATCTTCCAATATCGACTGTATTAGCCTGATTTGTATGTAAATATGTATCGTATTTTTTTTTTTCATTTATATTGATCTTTATTACACAAATATTTACCGAACATTTTGTTGATTTGCATATATTATGGTAATTGTGTTCACTGTATGTGTACATTATACTTATAAAAAAAAAAGCGTCAGAGTATGAGATGTGTAAATAGTGTCAGTTGTGTGGCGAGTGAGAGCCCCCCTGCGTGGGGACATTGCTTATATTTTGAAGGCTGACCCCAAGGCCCCAACCTTGGCAGCCTTCCAATGTATACATGTTCTGGGGTTATTAAATGTTTGTGTTAAAAAAAAAAAAATCATAAAAAAAAAAAAAAAAAAAAAAAAAAAATTTTGTTTAAACGTCCTATTAACATCTAAGGTCATTTAAGGACGGCCTCCCGTGCATCCGACATGTATGCGTGTAGCGAGTGCGTATGTGTGTTTTGGGAGGCGCAGTATGTTCGTGTTAAGTCTCCTTGTGATAGGCCGGATCTTTTGCCGATTTACAGTGCTACCTCACTGAAGCATACTGCCGAAGACGCCCAGCAGCACACCCCACCTGGCTGCCCTGCAGGTAGGGCGTAAGAATTGTACCTGCTGCCCCCATTGCATGATCGTAAGAGGCGACTAAATTTGGGATCTTATCTTTTCTCCTTTCTGAACAACTTCTTCCTAATGTCTCCCTTGACAATGCCTCACTTTTGGCCTTTAGTTGAGCGTTCGCCGCTGTGAGGAAGGCTTTGCGTTCTGTCCCCTGGCCGAGACATACCAGAGTCTCTAAAAATGGTAGTTGCTGCTCCTGCGCTTAGCATACAAGGAGTGGGACGACTGGTTCGCCCGTTGTCAATATAATGTGACCGGGTGGGGTGTGCTCCTGGGTGTCTTCGGCAGTATGCTTCAGTGAGGTAGCACTATAAATCGACAAAAGTTCCGGCCTATCACAAGGAGACTTAACATGAACATACCGCAGCCTCCCAAAACACACATACGCACTCACCACACGCATTCATGTCGCACGCACGGGAGGCCGTCCTTAAATGACCTTAGCTGTTAATAGGACGTTAAACAAAATAAACCTAAACCTAATTGTTCTCATTTGCATTTTCTGTCATCGGATCTCTAAATATTAAACAGGCTTTTTTTTAATATGTCAACATCTGAGTGAGCATAATCAAATAATTCTTTTTGAAGATCAAAAACCTCATCTTTTTTAGTTTCATACCATTTTGAAAATTTCTGTCTACCTTCTGGAGACATTTGATCTGTACAATAATATTTCACATCAGGATAAGGTCCTACATAATCTTTATTTTCACTAGTATTGAAAAGATATGGAAAGTAACCTTTTTGCATTTCTTTCAAATCAAAAGCTTTAGGTAAGTCAGCTAATTTCATAGGTAGACAATTGATATAATCTTAAAAAAAATTGATATTTAAACCTTTAGCAACTGACATGTGCATGAGTTTTGTTCCTGCAAATATTGGGGTTTTAGGAGCAATTCCCACACTCCTCAGATATTCTAGAATGAAATACCCATCAAATCCTTTACTGTTATGAGCAATGCATGTAAAATTAGCATATCTCTTGGTAAATAACCATTCACCAAACTGTTTCATTGTGGGAAAGGAAATTTTTTGAAATCATATGAAACACTTCCACAGAATTCACAGGTTTTCTCATCTATAGAACATTTGTCACATTTTGTGTGTACTATGGCTAAGTTCTCTTTATGGATTTCTTTACCATATATTTTATCATTGCAATTATCACAAGTAGTACATTTAGGACAGAAGGATTTTTCGGCTATAATACAACCTTCACATATGGGAGGTTTCATATACCCCATTTCACATGTATATTTTTCATCCTGCGTGGTTTCAAAATCATAAAAGATGTAAATAGTTACTCTACTCATACTTCTGATAGATCTTAAATAACATATATTACCATTTTTAACATTTTTTTTTTACATTGGCTACATTCATAAGTGAAACATTCATGTTCAGATTTTTTTGATTTATCATATATCAGATGACAAGTTGTACACTTCATTTTTGAACTTTTACATGTTCCATCAGCATTTTTATGTTTTCTGAAACATTATTGATTTCTGCAAGGGGTGCAAATGACAGTTTGTTCTTGAAGACAATCATCACTAAAACATAGTCTACAATGATGTTGACATTTGTGTCTATTTTTATTACTATATGGAATTTTTCCAAAATATGCAAAAATAACTTTGATTAAAAAATCTAGATAAACTAGCAATGGTATCATAATGTTCATGATGATGATATATAAAAAAAAAAAAAAAAAAACATTTTCTTATTTTTATCTTTAGGGTATTTTATAAATTGGTTCTGACATTCTAAACTAATAACACCTATTTCAATACTCAGTAATGGTTCAAATTTTCTCAAATCATCTAATGTTGCAGATGTAACACATTGTTTGGCATAACCTACTAAAACTGCTCTTCCAGCACACATGTCTTTTACTTTTATTTCAACAATACTCTGTTTATTCTTAATGTGATAAATTAGTGCTATAAAATCTTCCCTCTCCTGAAGGTATTTGTAAAACCCCTAATGTGACTATAAACTTGTAAATCTTCATTAATCGGCAAAAGTTCCGGCCTATCACAAGGAGACTTAACACGAACATACCGCAGCCTCCCAAAACACACATACGCACTCACCACACGCATGCATGTCGCACGCACGGGAGGCCGTCCTTAAATGACCTTAGATGTTAATAGGACGTTAAACAAAATAAACCAAACCAAACCCATTATTACTGTTGGGAGTTTTTTCAATCTTTTCCATCACTTCTTCAGGATCAATACTGGGTTTTGGTGGAATTATTATGGGTGTATTCAGTTCAGGATGTGAAGAGGTTATTTTTATTTTATCATTTTCTTTTTTTCTTTAATCTTTTATGTGTTAAAAGGTTTGGTTTGGTTTGGTTTATTTTGTTTAACGTCCTATTAACAGCTAAGGTCATTTAAGGACGGCCTCCCGTGCGTGTGACATGCATGCGTGTGGTGATTGCGTATGCGTGTTTTGGGAGGCTGCGGTATGTTCGTGTTAAGTCTCCTTGTGATAGGCCGGAACTTTTGCCGATTTAAAGTGCTATCTCACTGAAGCATACTGCCGAAGACACCCAGCATCACACCCCACCCGGTCACATTATACTGACAACGGGCGAACCAGTCGTCCCACTCCAAATATGCCGAGCGCTTAGCAGGAGTAGCAACTACCATTTTTAATGACTCTGGTATGTCCCGGCTAGGGGACAGAACCCAAAACCTTCCTCACAGGGGCGAACGCTCAACTAAAGGCCAAAAGTGAGGCATTGTCAAGGGAGACATTAGGAAGAAGAAAGTTGTTAGGAAAGAAGAGAAAAGATAAGATCCCAAGTTTAGTCGCCTCTTACGATCATGCAATGGGGGCAGCAGGTACAATTCTTACGCCCTACCTGCAGGGCAGGTGTTGAAAGGTTTTTTTTAAGTGTCTTTAATATTATCAATATTGTTTATGAGTTTTTCATCCCTTTTTAAATCTTTAAAATTTACTATAAAATTAATTTCTACGGCTCTGGATTTTGTAAAGTTCCTTTCTGAATGAAACTGTAAGAAAAAAAATCTAACTAGTTCAGTGAAAAAAAAAATCAATTAGTTTTATCTTTTAATCATTGGTTAGTTTTTTATTTAAAAAGACTAAAATACTTTTGATTGGAACTAAAAAAAAACATTTTTAAAAAAATGCATGTGTCATGCGAATCATCATTAATTTTTCTTTCTTTTTTTTCAATTAGTTTTATCTTAATCATTGATTTTTCTGTTGATTGGAGACATGAAACATATTGACAGGTTTCATAATACTTACAGATATCACTCTATCTAGATTCTAAAAAAAAAATATTAATATAAAAAACATTGTTGATAAAGAAATGTATGATTGCTGTCCTAGATTTCAGAGGGAGGATTTGTGTTTTTTATACTTTGAAACAATACAAATACAATACTAATAAGTTTCATATTATACTTTTTCTATACTTGAAACAATACAAATAAGTTTCATATTATACTTTTTCTATACTTGAAACAATACAGAGTTTCAGCTTATACTTTTTCTATACTTGAAACAATACAAATAAGTTTCATATACTTTTTCTATACGTGAAACAATACTAACAAGTTTTCAGCTTATGCTCTTCTAAAAAATTATCATAGCTTATGTTTTACTCACAGCATCATCTTCTTCACCTTCAATTACAGTCTCAACTGCTGGTGACCAGGGTGGTATCATAGGTGACAGTGTTGGCATCACAGGTGACTTTGTTGGGGTAGCATCTGGTGAAAAGGGTGGCATCACTGGTGACAGTATAGGCATCACAGGTGAGTGTTGGCATCATAGGTGACATTGTTGGAGTAGAATCTGGTGATAGTATAGGCATCACAGGTGACAGAGTTTTAGTAGAATCTGGTGACAAGGGTGGCATCATAGGTGATAGTGTTAGGGTAGAATCTGTTGACTTTGTTGGAAGAGATCTTGATGTTTGCATGGTAGCTATACTTTCAGAATCCATCTGTAAAAAAAAAGTCAATGATATTGTATAAGCCTGCCAGAGAATGATATTTTTTAGAATTGCAAACATGTATCAACAACTTGTTCATATCCTGTTTAGATATCACCCCCCTGAAGAACATGAAGTACAACAGAAGGTTAGAGAATTGCAAACATACATAAACAGAAAATATTTTTTATATTTTTTTCTTGAATAATTCATCAGAGGAGGATTTGTAGGTCTAACCTGTGACAATGTTGGCATCACAGGTGACAATACTGGCATTACAGGTGATTATATTGGAGTAAAACCATCAAATAGCAAAAAAAGACAAGATTACACCCCAAAACAAACTTCATATTATATATATTTATGGTGTTGTTTTCTTTTTATAATTTTCTCATTCTGTAGCTAGCATTCTGAATGCAAATTGGATAATTTTCCGGATATTTATAATTGTTATTGCTTCTTTGTTGAGAAAGTATGTAGAGGAATTTTTAAGAGGTAAATTTTTCATTACAGTAGAGAAATTTTATACAGACAACTGATTCTTCTAGATTACAGTATATAAAGGAATGTATATATCCTTTACATGGTTAGCAGAAATATTTGGTATATTATAAAAAGAAAAATAGAGCAAAACTTAAATTTTATGATTTGTTATATATATTTTTTAGATATCATTATTGAGTAAGTAAAAAACTTACCCTTTTTTTAATTTTTTTTTTTATTTTACTGGCACACCAATATCACCAAGGTCTGGAATGATCCGAGCTACAAACTAATGGTGAAGAGGAAAAAAAAATTCTGTGTATACTTTTTGTTTTTGCATATTTTTGCGGAATTCTTAACCAGTTTTTGCAGAATTTTTAATAAAATTTTGCATTTTTCTTGTTTATTTTTTTCAACACAAAATTTGCAAGTTTCTCTATATATTCTTACTATTTTTTTGTTCATTTTTTTCTGCATATTTTAGTCATTTTTTGCAGAATTCTTAACCAGTTTTTGCAGAATTTTTAATCAAATTTTGCAATTTTCTTGCTTAAATTTTTTCAACACAAAATTTTCACTATTCTTACTATTTTTTGGTTCATTTTTTGCATATTTTCAAACTTTTTTACACATAAGCTAAAAAGTGGCAAACCAGCATGTTGAAATAGCATGTTAGCATCTTAAATTAGCATGTTAAAACAGCAAATCAGCATGTTAAAATAGCATGTTAAAACAGCAAATGAGCATGTTAAAATAGCATGTTAGCATTTTAAAAGTGCACAAAATTATTTTGACATTTCAAGTGCACCCTGCAGGTAGGGCGTTTTGACTGATTTGTTTGATTTCTATTGGAATTCATTTTGAATTGGTTAACATTTTCAGCATGGGATGAAAGTTTGATCATATGCATATGTTGGCCGCCCTGACTGACCCCTAGGGGCTGATAGGGGGGGGCAAAAAGGGTCATTTAAATAAACTGAAATATTTCAAATCTCAGGTGACCGTTAAGGCCCATGGGCCTCTTGTATATTGTATGCAGATGAGTATGGTATAAGTTTTTTTTTTTTTTGCATTTCGGGTACATATTTTTCATGAGATTTGTTGTATCAATTTTTATGAATAAAAAAATTAAACGTGTTGTTTTTTCTAATACACGGAATTTTTGAGCTGCTATGAAGATTGTTTTTTCAGGTTGGTTTTTTTTAAATTTATATTCTACTTTTGAAAATAAAAGACATTAAAAACATGTTTTCAATTTTCTCTCTTTACTTTTCAGCAAACAAACTTATCCCATTCCCATTTTTGGTCCATGAAATAAGAAAATACTTTTCCAACTAAATTTTTAGCCCACCATCATCAGATGGTGGGCTATTCAAATCGCCCTGCGTCCGTGGTCCGTCGTCTGTCCCTCCGTCCCTCCGTCCGTCCGTCCGTCCGTCCGTAAACAATTCTTGTTATCGCTAATTCTCAAAAAGGACTGAAGGGATCTTTCTCGAATTTCATATGTAGGTTCCTCTTGGTTCCTAGTTATGCATATTGTATTTTGAGACCAATCGGAAAACAACATGGCCGACAGGCAGCCATCTTGGATTTAGACAATTGAAGTTTGTTATCGCTATTTCTCAGAAAGTACTGAAGGGATCTTTCTTAAATTTCATATGTAGGATCCCCTTGGTGCCTAGTTATGCATATTGCATTTTGAGACCAATCGGAAAACAACATGGCCGACAGGCAGCCATCTTAGAATTTTGACAATTGAAGTTTGTTATCGCTAATTCTCAGAAAGTACTGAAGGGATCTTTCTCGAATTTCATATGTAGGTTCCTCTTGGTTCCTAGTTATGCATATTGCATTTTAAGACCAATCGGAAAACAACATGGCTGACAGGCAGCCATCTTGGATTTTGACAACTGAAGCTTGTTATCGCTATTTCTCAGAAAGCACTGAAGGGATATTTCTCAAATTTCATATGTAGGATCCCCTTGGTGCTTAATTATGCATATTGCATTTTGAGACCAATCGGAAAACAACATGGCCGACAGGCAGCCATCTTAGAATTTTGACAATTGAAGTTTGTTATCGCTATTTCTCAGAAAGTACTGAAGGGATCTTTCTCGAATTTCATATGTAGGTTCCTCTTGGTTCCTAGTTATGCATATTGCATTTTGAGACCAATCGGAAAACAACATGGCTGACAGGCAGCCATCTTGGATTTTGACAACTGAAGCTTGTTATCGCTATTTCTCAGAAAGCACTGAAGGGATCTTTCTCAAATTTCATATGAAGGTTCCTCTTGGTGCCTAGTTATGCATATTTCATTTTGAGACCAATCGGAAAACAACATGGCCGACAGGCAGCCATCTTGGATTTTGACAATTGAAGTTTGTTATTGCTATTTCTCAGAAAGTACTGAAGGGATCTTTCTCGAATTTCATATGTAGGTTCCTCTTGGTGCCTAGTTATGCATAATGCATTTTGAGACCAATCGGAAAACAACATGGCTGACAGGCAGCCATCTTGGATTTTGACAACTGAAGTTTGTTATCGCTATTTCTCAGAAAGTACTGAAGGGATCTTTCTCAAATTTCATATGTAGGTTCCCCTTGGTACTTAGTTATGCATTTTGCATTTTGAGACCAATCGGAAAACAACATGGCCGACAGGCAGCCATCTTGGATTTTGACAATTGAAGTTTGTTATCGCTATTTCTCAGAAAGCACTGAAGGGATCTTTCTCAAATTTCATATGTAGGTTCCTCTTGGTTCCTAGTTATGCATATTGCATTTTGAGACCAATCGGAAAACAACATGGCTGACAGGCAGCCATCTTGGATTTTGACAACTGAAGCTTGTTATCGCTATTTCTCAGAAAGCACTGAAGGGATATTTCTCAAATTTCATATGTAGGATCCCCTTGGTGCTTAGTTATGCATATTGCATTTTGAGACCAATCGGAAAACAACATGGCCGACAGGCAGCCATCTTAGAATTTTGACAATTGAAGTTTGTTATCGCTATTTCTCAGAAAGCACTGAAGGGATCTTTCTCAAATTTCATATGTAGGTTCCCCTCAGTGCCTAGTTTTGCATATTGGGACCAATCCAAAAACAACATGGTCGACAGACAGCCATTATCGCTAAATCTTAAATTTTATATATAGGTTCCCCTTGTTTGAAAAGTACTAGCTATAGAGGACTGTTTCTTAATTTACACAGATAAGTAAGACTTAGAGGAAGGGAAAAGTAGAGAAAAGATCAATCTGACATGGAACCTATGAAGATCATTCAATGGTGGGCGCCAAGATCCCTCTGGGATCTCTTGTTTTATTTTAACACAATTGAAATTAGTAAAAATTACAAACATCAAATTACAAACAATATGGTTATCTAAATTGTCTAAACCTTTTCATATATTTATCAGTATGATGATGGTTATCTAAAGCTTCAGTAAATGTTTGTAATACAGCTAATCTTTTAACTGTAACTTGTTCATCATAAAACATACCCTTTATAACATATTCATATTTCTCTATTGAATTAACATTTACAAACATATATCTAAAAATCAAATATCTACATCTAATTAAATAATACTTATTTTTGAGGTAATAACATATTCTATTTACTATTTTTAATGGAAGAGACATGTTTAATATGGTTTTCAAGAGATTCAAATTCTACAAAAGATAGTGGTATTCCTATTTTGGTATGATGTATTTGATCAGTGGCAGGTATCTTAAAGAATTTTCTAATATCTACACATACATAGGGTGTTTGAATTCCTATGAAAACATCTCTTCCTAATTCTTGTAAATATTTTACAAATTTGTTGTCTTTAAAATCTTGTATACATGAATGAATTGCTGGAGAGAGTTCTTCTATCAGTTCTATTTGTTCAAAAGTCAGTTTCAGAGTTGTCTTACGTTTCTGCAGCAATGCACAATCGGAGTTTATTCTCAAAAACGTTGCATTACCCAAGCTGTACATAGTTTCAACATCATAAATCACTGGGTTAAATTCTCTTTCATTTTCATCATCATCTTCAGTTTGAGTTTGTTCTTCATATGTTTGTAATTGATCTATATTGTTGTGAGTATTTCCTTCTTTATATTCTAAGTTGTCTACTTGACTCAATGTGTATGGTTTCTTGGATCTGTAATAAAAAAAAAAAGACATGATTTCTTAGATTTGTATAAAAAAAAGACATGATTTCTTACTAACTTCTTAGATATCAAAACAAAAAAAAAAGTCACTTACCCATGTTTAGTTCTGACATGTCTTTTCACATATTTCTTTGATCGATAACTTTTGGCACAATCATCACATTTTATAAAGACTTTCTGTGGTGGAGAGAGTGTTGGATCCATGTTGACAGCTTCCTGGCTCATCTCGAAATTTCAAAATAATTTTGTGCACTTTAAGCATGCTAACATGCTATTTTAACATGCTGATTTGGTGTTGTTTTAGCATGCTGATTTGCTAATTTAACATGCTTATTTAACATACTGATTTGCTAATTTAACATTCTAACATGCTATTTTAACTTTCTGATTTGCTGTTTAAACATGCTAACATGATGTTTTAACATGTTAGTTTGCCACTTTTTAGCTTTTTTTGTGTAAAAAGTTTGAAAATATGCAAAAAAAATGAACCGAAAATTAGTAAGAATATATAGTGAAACTTGATTCGTTTGATTTGGTTTATTTTGTTTAACGTCCTATTAACAGCTATGGTCATTTAAGGACGGCCTCCCGTGCGTGCGACATCCATGTGTGTGGTGAGTGCGTATGTTCGTGTAAAGTCTCCTTGTGATAGGCCAGAACTTTTGCCGAAGACAACCAGTAGACACCCCACCCGGTCACATTATACTGACAACGGGCGAAGCAGTCGTCCCACTCCAAATATGCTGAGCGCTAAGCAGGAGTAGCAACTACCATTTTTAAAGACTCTGGTATGTCTTGGCTAGGGGACAGAACCCAAAGCCTTCCTCACAGCGGCGAACGCTCAACTTAAGGCCAAAAGTGAGGCATTGTCAATTGACATTAGGAAGAAGAAAGAAAAGATAAGATCCCAAGTTTAGTCGCCTCTTACGATCATGCAATGGGGGCAGCAGGTGCAATTCTTACGCCCTACCCCCTCCCCAGGGGCAAACTTGTGACCCCAGGGTAATGAAATTCATAAATTTAGTAAAGCACCATAAGACCCCCTCCACCTATGAAGAGTATTTGATTCTACCTTATTTGGGTCTTTAGAAGATTTTTGAAATTTCATTCAATTTGACACTTTTTAGCCCCGCCCATCAGCCCCTGGGGTCAGTCAGGGCCAACATGTGCATACCATCAAACTACCATCCCAAGCTGATAATGTTAACCAAATTAGAATGAATTCCAATAGAAATAAAATAAATCAGTCAAAAATGTGATTTCCCAATACAAACTATAGTAAATTTTACCCCTCCCCAGGGGCAAACGTGAGACCCCAGGGTCATGAAATTAAAATTTCAGTAAAGAACCTTAAGACTCTTCAAACTATCAAGAGTATTTGATTCCACCTTCTTTCCGTCTTGAGAAGAAGATTTTTGAAATTTCAGTCAATTTGACCCATTTTAGCCCCACCCATCAGCCCCTCGGGGTCAGTCAGGGCCAACATGTGCATGCCATCAAACTGTCATCCCGTGCTGACCATGTTTACAAAATTAGAATGAATTCCAATAGAAATAAAATAAATTAAAGTCAAAAATGTTATTTCCCTATATAAACTATAGTAAAGTTTACCCCCTCCCCAGGGGCAAACGTGAAACCCCTGGGTCATGAAATTTACAATTCTGGTAAAGCACCTTAAGACCCTTCCATCTATGAAGAGTGTTTGATTCCACCATATCTGAGAGTAGAGAAGATTTTTGAAGTTTTAGTCAATTTGACCCTTATTGGCCCCGCCCCTCAGGCCCCTGTGGGGTGGGGACCATATAATCTACAATTTTGGTTGACCTTTAGCCATAGCCAGGTGACCTAAAAATAGACACTTTTTTTCAGAGATTTTCTCAAAAAACGTGTGCCTATTTTACAGAAAAATACCGTGAAAAAATATTTGACCATGGGGGGCTTTGGGTTGGTTTGGTTTATTTTGTTTAACGTCCTATTAACAGCTAAGGTCATTTAAGTACGGCCTCCTGTGCGTGCGACATGTGCGTTTTGGGAGGCT
The DNA here is from genome assembly GCF_902652985.1 of Pecten maximus. NCBI lineage: Eukaryota > Metazoa > Mollusca > Bivalvia > Pectinida > Pectinidae > Pecten > Pecten maximus. Next base: position 16,851,276 of record NC_047028.1, read on the forward strand.
GCGGTATGTTCGTGTTAAGTCATGGGGGCATATAATATGTTTACTAATATGCTACATTATTAATTAAATATATCCTAACTTTTAATGAAAAAAGAAATAAATAACAAAACATTCACTCTAAATACTCGACACACCCGTCACCTCTGGAATCCAGGACAGCAATGGAACGCTGGTATGTAGATGTTCTAAATGTGACGTCACAAGAAGCGCCACCTATGAATAGATTCATTGAAGAAAACATTCTACAGAAAATCCATACTATTCTATACATGAAAAGACACTATTTAACCTTTTGAAAATATTAAAATTGTGAGGATATGGTTTTAAAATGATTATTTTGAACTGACATGATTCCATTTTACAATAAAAACCATTTAAATCTATTGTAATTTACGGAAAATGACCTCCTTACAACTCAAGACAGTTATGACTGTGACGTCACAGTCTAGAAAGTTCCGGGAATAGAAAATGAAAGCATTTTACCATGGTAGTATTTTTAGTTCTAGCAACAAAACAAAACCTTTAAATTATCAAAACTATGAAGACATCAATTCAGAATGATTATTTTGAACTTACAATTTACAATAAAAATCTAAATCTACTGTAAACAAGAGGCCCATGGGGCCTGTATCGCTCACCTGGTTGAATTGGACCAAATGTCAAAATAATGTTCATATTGAATTTGTTTTATTTGTAAATCTCTAACAATGCTATATATGGTTATAGTGTGGGAATCCGAACTGCTTAAAAGATTAACGAAGTCAAGACTCTCTAAAGGTCTGAAAGACCTCAAGAATTGTTTTTAGAACATGCATGCATTCATCACTTTATAACTAGTAGCACTTTAAAGGAATTACATCTATTTCCCCTATTGGGCCCCACCCTTTTGGCCCCTCGGGGGGTCAGAGTCACCATTTATGCAAAATGTGTTCCCCTTTCCCCCCCAAGGATGTTTCTGACCAAATTGGGTTCAAATCCATTCATAACTTTATGACTAGTAGCGATTTAAAGGAATTACATCTATTTCCCCTATTGGCCCCCACCCTTTTGGCCCCTCGGGGGGTCAGAGTCACCATTTATGCAAAATGTGTTCCCCTTTCCCTCAAGGATGTTTCTGACCAAATTGAGTTCAAATCCATTCATAACTTTATGACTAGTAGCGATTTAAAGGGATTACCTCTATTTCCCCTATTGGGCCCCGCCCCTTTGGTCCCTTTGAGGTCAGAGCCACCATTTATGCAAAATCTGTTCCCCTTCCCCCAAGTATGTTTCTGACCAAATTGGGTTCAAATCCATTCATAACTTAATGACAAGTAGCGATTTAAAGGAATTACCTCTATTTCCCCTATTGGGCCCCGCCCTTTTGGCCCCTTTGGGGTCAGAGTCACCATTTATGCAAAATCTGTTCCCCTTCCCCCAAGGATGTCTCTGACCAAATTGGGTTAAAATCCATTCATAACTTAATGACTAGTAGAGATTTAAAGGAATTACATCTATTTCCCCTTTTGGGCCCCGCCCCTTTGGCCCTTCGGGGGTCAGAGTCACCATTTATGCAAAATCTGTTCCCCTTCTGCCAAGGATGTTTCTGACCAAATTGGGTTCAAATCCATTCATAACTTTATGACTAGTAGCGATTTAAAGGAATTACCTCTATTTCCCCTATTGGGCCCCGCCCCTTTGGCCCCTTTAGGGTTAGAGTCACCATTTATGCAAAATCTGTTTCCATTCCCCCAAGGATGTCTCTGACCAAATTGGGTTCAAGTCCATTCATAACTTTATGACAAGTAGCGATTTAAAGGAATTACATCTATTTCCCCTATTGGGCCCCGCCCCTTTGGCCCCTCGGGGGTCAGAGTCACCATTTATGCAAAATCTGTTTCCCTTCCCCAAAGGATGTTTCTGACCAAGTTGGGTTCAAATCCATTCATAACTTTATGACTAGTAGCGATTTAAAGGAATTACCTCTATTTCCCCTATTGGGGCCCCGTCCCTTTGGCCCCTCAGGGGTCAGAGCCACCATTTATGCAAAATCTGTTCCCCTTCCCCCAAGGATGTCTCTGACCAAGTTGGGTTCAAATCCATTCATAACTTTATGACTAGTAACGATTTAAAAGAATTACCTCTATTTCCCCTATTGGGCCCCGCCCCTTTGGCCCCTCGGAGGTCAGAGTCACCATTTATGCAAAATCTGTTCCCCTTCTGCCAAGGATGTTTCTGGCCAAATTTGGTCAAAATCCAATAAGAACTTCTTGACTAGTAGCGATTTGAAGTAAATGTTGACGGACGACGGACGACGGACGCTGCGCCATGACATAAGCTCACCGGACCTTCGGTCCAGGTGAGCTAAAAATGACCTCCGTAACACTGAGTCAATGGTAACTTGAGCATCAACAAATCAATCTCCGTAAATCATGATAAAAACAGCTTCATTCTATAATATACTCATACATTTACAATAAATATTCTATGATAAGATTAAAAAGGATTAAAAAAAAAAACTTACCTGCTATATTTTATAATGTTAAAATCCATAAACATCCTGGGGTGATGTAAACACACGGAGGCTGCCATGTTGAATTCTTCGCAGCCTCATTCTGGAAAGTTTGTTGGTTTACACAAAATTAACTAGAGCTGTCACCTAGGGGGTGACAAGTATACCCCCGACTTTTCCATGACTGGCTTGGATACTTTGTGAAGCTGCCTATTTATGGTACTATAACCAAATCAAACATGGTCTATGTTTAGGTAAGAACTACCGTAAGTGAATGCATAGCCGAACAAAATTTTGCTCGTTTTTAAGAAAAAGGGGCATAACTCTATTAGAAATAGTAATTCGGCAAAATCTTTGCATAGAGCTAAGCCTCATAAGGGTCCTCTAACTACATACCAAATTTTAGTAAAATCCATTGAAAACAAAGCAAATGCATAGCCGGACAAGCTAGTAACCATTTTTTACATAAAGGGGCATAACTATGTAAAAAAGTTTTTTTGGAAGAAATCGTTACTGGAGACACAACTTCATGCCATCCTTCAACTCAGTATAAAGTTTCAAGAAAATCCATCAAAAACTAAGTGAATGCATAGCCGGACACAACTATGACACATTTTGTTTGAAAAAGGGCTAAATCGCAAAAGCACTGCAGGGGACACAAGTTCATATGGTATACATATGGGAGATAACAAACCCCACAGAGCCAGCACATCTCTCAATATCTTGCGCACCTACCTCCTCATGCTCTTCAATGTCATTGTCCGAATCATCTAAATCTGCTGAACGTATTTCGGAAGAGTTTCTGAACACAAATGGCGGTGATGAAGACGGAGGGAAAAATGGATGAGTTCCTCCTTGATTTGCAGCTCTAACGTAGAATCATTGGCTATACCGATGGTGCGAGAATCAACCGGAAAAAAAACATGTTTACCAATACATTGTAGAACTCAATTTGTAACAAACACTTTCAAAAGAACTAAGAATACTTTCAGCAGACGACAACTATTAAATGTATTCTATCTGTTTACTTTCTGTCTAAACATGTGTGACGTAACGTGTGCAACAAATGTTTGTAAAGTCAGGGGAAGCCCTAAAATCTAAATATGTCCTTCACTTTAAAGGTTTAGAACGGCGTTAACACTTTCTAAAGCTTTTGCTGTAATATTTCAAAATAATTTTCAAATAAGTTTATTTCCTGCAAAAAATATCATTTATCACTTAAAAATTTCTTATGGGCATCGAAACATTCTAAAGTGGCATATCGTGGTCAGGGGAAACAGGCAGACTTCGACAAGTTTCAACGTCAAGGAATTCCGTTGTTTTCTCCGTTTTCATTGGTTTTTTTGTAAGGGTCCTTTTCTCAGCCACTGGCTCATATGTTTCTGGTGGTTGCATAAATAAAACAATTTTGAAAAATGACTCGGAAATTTTGACGGTTTCATTTTAGCCCCACCTACTTGCAAAACTACAGATACATTGTACATCAATCAAACGTTTGTATTCAAACTTGTCAACCAATCAAAAAACGTTTTTTGAGTGTCGCCGAGCTGTGCGAGACATTTAAGGGATCCAAAGTAATTCTTTTGCTAAATATTATGCGTTATCGTAGTATGTATATGCATAATAAATTGATATCAACGATGTGTGTTTTCTGTGTTACAACAGTTATGTGAAGGGAGTACTGTTTTGTGTGAACATTCCCATTCAGTCACAAAACACAACAGCATTCATGTGTTTGTGTCTGCCCTGCAGGTAGGGCGTAAGAATTGTACCTGCTGCCCCCATTGCATGATCGTAAGGTAGCACACCACAGTAAGACAGCCTGGCCATGGGCAATTTTTTTGTTAAGCAAATAACTCCTGTATTATGATATGCATAAAAAATGAAAAAATAAATGTACACTATAATTGGTATATTCAGTATGAAGTAGTACATACAGGCTTCACATTTATTAAAACAAAAATCAATAAATTGGTTCCGGATTTTAAATATCCGGATTTTCCGAACGTGTGTATACACAGGAAATTTAGTTTTGCCTACAGCGCAAAATGGAAGCCCACAGAAAAGGTAAGATAGCGGAAAACCTTAATTTACAACATATGTCCAAACCAGATTAATTCTGTCTATGGGATAGAGATATTTAATTTTAGATAGGTTTCAGAAAAAAAATTGTGTAGAGAATTGTGCCATTTTGGGTCAAATATCGTAATATTTTGCAATTTTTGAGAATTTTTTAAGCTGTTACCATGGTATTCACAGCTCTAAAAATCACAGAAAATATCAGTTTACTTATCCTTCAGAGCTCTATTAAAATTGCAAATGTTGTACAGATTTCAAATATATATACTTTATTAGAGGTTATATGTAAGGTTAACTGGCAATGTTTACATATCTAAAACATGTGCCATATTTTTCAGAATTTGGCATTTTTACTGTACACTGCTACCTTATAAGGGCTGAAAAATGTTATTTTTTGGAAATTGTGCTTAATTATGCTTGATTAAGCTTCATTTTAATTCATTATTGCTCAAAAATGCATAAAAACAATCTAAAACTTGTTTATTATCTGGCTTGTCATATTAGAGGAATCAAGGGAGGTAACTCGCATATCTACCCATTTTAAGGGTGGGTTAATTAGGCATAATATTAATGAGTCAGTGTAAATTGAAAAGATATTCTATGTTTTATAACAAACCCAATATAACTTATTGGGTATCTAACAAACCATATAGACTGAATTCTGGTTTGTTTTACCTGACTTATTACCCCGTATCCATGGAAACTATTACAGTAAGTGTTATTTTTTGAAATATTTGGTGAAACCATTATTTTCAGTTTAATTATACAATGGTAAGCATGTAATTTCAGTTGATTGAGTGTACGGTTGACACAATATTGTCAATTATTGTCATTTCCTTCGGTAAAGCAGAAAAAATAGCATTTTCCGCATAAAATGGGATCAGCGGACACTTTCATATGATCATTGGTACATATCTGAATAACCGGGGTGGAAACAGAGGATTGTGATGTCATAGGCATGACATTTTGAAATCTTGGATGTCATGTCATGATTTATCAGTTAGAATATTGCATGTGTTGCTAAGCTGAGGTTTGGAAAGGAATTTGGTTATTTATAATGACACCATTGAGTATTTATGACGTCATAGATACCATCTGATGACGTCATAGTTACTGATGACGTCATGGTAACTATGACGTCATATTACAAGGCTAAATTTGATAGTTGTATAGTATTTTTTGCTTGATTACATGCACAGAGACTCAAAGTACCACATTCAACTCAAAACACAACTTTATGCAAGAGATATACAGAATTATGGGAGTTTTCATCTTTAAAATTACCTCCCCTTATTACTAGATTGGGAGAAAAAGTTGTCAAAATACACCTCTCAGGGAAATCAGCAATACTCGGTGACTATTAAAGATACACAGTAACCGGATATGTCATTTTGTTCGTCGGAACATGTTCTAGACATTCATGGGGTTTTTAGTAAAATTAGAATTTAAAAAAGTGATGTATAAGGTAGCACACCACAGTAAGACAGCCTGGCCATGGGCAATTTTTTTGTTAAGCAAATAACTCCTGTATTATGATATGCATAAAAAATGAAAAAATAAATGTACACTATAATTGGTATATTCAGTATGAAGTAGTACATACAGGCTTCACATTTATTAAAACAAAAATCAATAAATTGGTTCCGGATTTTAAATATCCGGATTTTCCGAACGTGTGTATTACACAGGAAATTTAGTTTTGCCTACAGCGCAAAATGGAAGCCCACAGAAAAGGTAAGATAGCGGAAAACCTTAATTTACAACATATGTCCAAACCAGATTAATTCTGTCTATGGGATAGAGATATTTAATTTTAGATAGGTTTCAGAAAAAAAATTGTGTAGAGAATTGTGTCATGTTGGGTCAAATATCATAATATTTTGCAATTTTTGAGAATTTTTTAAGCTGTTACCATGGTATTCACAGCTCTAAAAATCACAGAAAATATCAGTTTACTTATCCTTCAGAGCTCTATTAAAATTGCAAATGTTGTACAGATTTCAAATATATATACTTTATTAGAGGTTATATGTAAGGTTAACTGGCAATGTTTACATATCTAAAACATGTGCCATATTTTTCAGAATTTGGCATTTTTACTGTACACTGCTACCTTATAAGGGCTGAAAAATGTTATTTTTTGGAAATTGTGCTTAATTATGCTTGATTAAGCTTCATTTTAATTCATTATTGCTCAAAAATGCATAAAAACAATCTAAAACTTGTTTATTATCTGGCTTGTCATATTAGAGGAATCAAGGGAGGTAACTCGCATATCTACCCATTTTAAGGGTGGGTTAATTAGGCATAATATTAATGAGTCAGTGTAAATTGAAAAGATATTCTATGTTTTATAACAAACCCAATATAACTTATTGGGTATCTAACAAACCATATAGACTGAATTCTGGTTTGTTTTACCTGACTTATTACCCCGTATCCATGGAAACTATTACAGTAAGTGTTATTTTTTGAAATATTTGGTGAAACCATTATTTTCAGTTTAATTATACAATGGTAAGCATGTAATTTCAGTTGATTGAGTGTACGGTTGACACAATATTGTCAATTATTGTCATTTCCTTCGGTAAAGCAGAAAAAATAGCATTTTCCGCATAAAATGGGATCAGCGGACACTTTCATATGATCATTGGTACATATCTGAATAACCGGGGTGGAAACAGATGATTGTGATGTCATAGGCATGACATTTTGAAATCTTGGATGTCATGTCATGATTTATCAGTTAGAATATTGCATGTGTTGCTAAGCTGAGGTTTGGAAAGGAATTTGGTTATTTATAATGACACCATTGAGTATTTATGACGTCATAGATACCATCTGATGACGTCATAGTTACTGATGACGTCATGGTAACTATGACGTCATATTACAAGGCTAAATTTGATAGTTGTATAGTATTTTTTGCTTGATTACATGCACAGAGACTCAAAGTACCACATTCAACTCAAAACACAACTTTATGCAAGAGATATACAGAATTATGGGAGTTTTCATCTTTAAAATTACCTCCCCTTATTACTAGATTGGGAGAAAAAGTTGTCAAAATACACCTCTCAGGGAAATCAGCAATACTCGGTGACTATTAAAGATACACAGTAACCGGATATGTCATTTTGTTCGTCGGAACATGTTCTAGACATTCATGGGGTTTTTAGTAAAATTAGAATTTAAAAAAGTGATGTATAAGGTAGCACACCACAGTAAGACAGCCTGGCCATGGGCAATTTTTTTGTTAAGCAAATAACTCCTGTATTATGATATGCATAAAAAATGAAAAAATAAATGTACACTATAATTGGTTTATTCAGTATGAAGTAGTACATACAGGCTTCACATTTATTAAAACAAAAATCAATAAATTGGTTCCGGATTTTAAATATCCGGATTTTCCGAACGTGTGTTTACACAGGAAATTTAGTTTTGCCTACAGCGCAAAATGGAAGCCCACAGAAAAGGTAAGATAGCGGAAAAACTTAATTTACAACATATGTCCAAACCAGATTAATTCTGTCTATGGGATAGAGATATTTAATTTTAAATAGGTTTCAGAAAAAAAATTGTGTAGAGAATTGTGCCATTTTGGGTCAAATATCATAATATTTTGCAATTTTGAGAATTTTTTAAGCTGTTACCATGGTATTCACAGCTCTAAAAATCACAGAAAATATCAGTTTACTTATCCTTCAGAGCTCTATTAAAATTGCAAATGTTGTACAGATTTCAAATATATATACTTTATTAGAGGTTATATGTAAGGTTAACTGGCAATGTTTACATATCTAAAACATGTGCCATATTTTTCAGAATTTGGCATTTTTACTGTACACTGCTACCTTATAAGGGCTGAAAAATGTTATTTTTTGGAAATTGTGCTTAATTATGCTTGATTAAGCTTCATTTTAATTCATTATTGCTCAAAAATGCATAAAAACAATCTAAAACTTGTTTATTATCTGGCTTGTCATATTAGAGGAATCAAGGGAGGTAACTCGCATATCTACCCATTTTAAGGGTGGGTTAATTAAGCATAATATTAATGAGTCAGTGTAAATTGAAAAGATATTCTATGTTTTATAACAAACCCAATATAACTTATTGGGTATCTAACAAACCATATAGACTGAATTCTGGTTTGTTTTACCTGACTTATTACCCCGTATCCATGGAAACTATTACAGTAAGTGTTATTTTTTGAAATATTTGGTGAAACCATTATTTTCAGTTTAATTATACAATGGTAAGCATGTAATTTCAGTTGATTGAGTGTACGGTTGACACAATATTGTCAATTATTGTCATTTCCTTCGGTAAAGCAGAAAAAATAGCATTTTCCGCATAAAATGGGATCAGCGGACACTTTCATATGATCATTGGTACATATCTGAATAACCGGGGTGGAAACAGATGATTGTGATGTCATAGGCATGACATTTTGAAATCTTGGATGTCATGTCATGATTTATCAGTTAGAATATTGCATGTGTTGCTAAGCTGAGGTTTGGAAAGGAATTTGGTTATTTATAATGACACCATTGAGTATTTATGACGTCATAGATACCATCTGATGACGTCATAGTTACTGATGACGTCATGGTAACTATGACGTCATATTACAAGGCTAAATTTGATAGTTGTATAGTATTTTTTGCTTGATTACATGCACAGAGACTCAAAGTACCACATTCAACTCAAAACACAACTTTATGCAAGAGATATACAGAATTATGGGAGTTTTCATCTTTAAAATTACCTCCCCTTATTACTAGATTGGGAGAAAAAGTTGTCAAAATACACCTCTCAGGGAAATCAGCAATACTCGGTGACTATTAAAGATACACAGTAACCGGATATGTCATTTTGTTCGTCGGAACATGTTCTAGACATTCATGGGGTTTTTAGTAAAATTAGAATTTAAAAAAGTGATGTATAAGGTAGCACACCACAGTAAGACAGCCTGGCCATGGGCAATTTTTTTGTTAAGCAAATAACTCCTGTATTATGATATGCATAAAAAATGAAAAAATAAATGTACACTATAATTGGTATATTCAGTATGAAGTAGTACATACAGGCTTCACATTTATTAAAACAAAAATCAATAAATTGGTTCCGGATTTTAAATATCCGGATTTTCCGAACGTGTGTATACACAGGAAATTTAGTTTTGCCTACAGCGCAAAATGGAAGCCCACAGAAAAGGTAAGATAGCGGAAAACCTTAATTTACAACATATGTCCAAACCAGATTAATTCTGTCTATGGGATAGAGATATTTAATTTTAGATAGGTTTCAGAAAAAAAATTGTGTAGAGAATTGTGCCATTTTGGGTCAAATATCGTAATATTTTGCAATTTTTGAGAATTTTTTAAGCTGTTACCATGGTATTCACAGCTCTAAAAATCACAGAAAATATCAGTTTACTTATCCTTCAGAGCTCTATTAAAATTGCAAATGTTGTACAGATTTCAAATATATATACTTTATTAGAGGTTATATGTAAGGTTAACTGGCAATGTTTACATATCTAAAACATGTGCCATATTTTTCAGAATTTGGCATTTTTACTGTACACTGCTACCTAAGAGGCGACTAAATTTGGGATCTTATCTTTTCTCTTCTTTCTTAAAAACTTTCTTCTTCCTAATGTCTCCCTTGACAATGCCTCACTTTTGGCCTTTAGTTGAGCGTTCGCCGCTGCGAGGAAGGTTTTGGGTTCTGTCCCCTAGCCGAGACATACCAGAGTCTTTAAAAATGGTAGTTGCTGCTCCTGCTTAGCGCTCAGCATATTAGGAGTGGGACGACTGGTTCGCCCGTTGTCAGTATAATGTGACCGGGTGGGGTGTGCTGCTTGGTGTCTTCGGCAGTATGCTTTAGTGAGGTAGCACTATAAATCGGCAAAAGTTCCGGCCTATCACAAGGAGACATAACACGAACATACCGCAGCCTCCCAAAACACACATACGCACTCGCCACACGCATGCATGTCGCACACACGGGAGGCCGTCCTTAAATGACCTTAGATGTTAATAGGACGTTAAACAAAATAAACCAAACCAAACTGGCGTTCAACTGGGGGATGGTAGGGGCTGGAAAATTGAACGAGCACAATATTTCAAAACTTCGTATATCAGAACATTATTTTTGTTTACTTAGTTTGAAATTCTTTTTAGTTTTATGACCTTCGATTCAATGTCAGTACCTAAAGTAATAGGAGAGTAAATCTTGATTACAAAAGCATTAATAAAACAGTGGTGTCAAATTTGAATATTTCAGGATTTTATATTAATTATTTCTAGTCAAAAACTGATTTTCAAATTGATATTTTTTTATTCGGGCAAAGAGAAGAAAGGACCAGAGGTCTGCCCTGCAGGTAGGGCGTAAGAATTGTACCTGCTGCCCCCATTGCATGATCGTGCGACTAAACTTGGGATCTTATCTTTTCTCTTTTTAGCCCACCATCATCAGATGATGGGCTATTCAAATCGCCCTGCGTCCGTGGTCCGTCGTCCGTCCGTCCCTCCGTCCGTAATCAATTCTTGTTATCGCTATTTCTCAGAAAGTACTGAAGGGATCTTTCTCAAATTTCATATGTAGGTTCCCCTTGGTGCCTAGTTATGCATATTGCGTTTTGAGACCAATCCAAAAACAACATGGCCGACAGGCAGCCATCTTGGATTTTGACAATTGAAGTTTGTTATCGCTATTTCTGAGAAAGTACTGAATGGATCTTTCTGAAATTTCAGATGTAGGTTTCCCTTGGTGCCTAGTTATGCATATTGCATTTTGAGACCAATCGGAAAACAACATGGCTGACAGGCAGCCATCTTAGATTTTGACAACTGAAGCTTGTTATCGCTATTTCTCAGAAAGTACTGAAGGGATCTTTCTCAAATGTCATATGTAGGTTCCTCTTGGTGCCTTATTATGCATATTGCATTTTGAGACCAATCAGAAAACAAGATGGCCGACAGGTAGCCATCTTGGATATTGACAATTGAAGTTTGTTATCGCTATTTCTCATAAAGTACTGAAGGGATCTTTCTCAAATTTCATATGTAGGTTCCCCTTGGTACTTAGTTATGCATTTTGCATTTTGAGACCAATCGGAAAACAACATGGCCGACAGGCAGCCATCTTGGATTTTGACAATTGAAGTTTGTTATCGCTATTTCTCAGAAAGCACTGAAGGGATCTTTCTCAAATTTCATATGTAGGTTCCTCTTGGTGCCTAGTTATGCATATTGCATTTTGAGACCAATCGGAAAACAACATGGCTGACAGGCAGCCATCTTGGATTTTGACAATTGAAGTTTGTTATCGCTATTTCTCAGAAAGTACTGAAGGGATCTTTCTCAAATTTCATATGTAGGTTCCCCTCAGTGCCTTGTTTTGCATATTGGGACCAATCCAAAAACAACATGGTCGACAGACAGCCATTATCGCTAAATCTTAAATTTTATATATAGGTTCCCCTTGTTTGAAAAGTACTAGCTATAGAGGACTGTTTCTTAATTTACACAGATAAGTAAGACTTAGAGGAAGGGAAAAGTAGAGAAAAGATCAATCTGACATGGAACCTATGAAGATCATTCAATGGTGGGCGCCAAGATCCCTCTGGGATCTCTTGTTTTATTTTAACACAATTGAAATTAGTAAAAATTACAAACATCAAATTACAAACAATATGGTTATCTAAATTGTCTAAACCTTTTCATATATTTATCAGTATGATGATGGTTATCTAAAGCTTCAGTAAATGTTTGTAATACAGCTAATCTTTTAACTGTAACTTGTTCATCATAAAACATACCCTTTATAACATATTCATATTTCTCTATTGAATTAACATTTACAAACATATATCTAAAAATCAAATATCTACATCTAATTAAATAATACTTATTTTTGAGGTAATAACATATTCTATTTACTATTTTTAATGGAAGAGACATGTTTAATATGGTTTACAAGAGATTCAAATTCTACAAAAGATAGTGGTATTCTTATTTTGGTATGATGTATTTGATCAGTGGCAGGTATCTTAAAGAACTTTCTAATATCTACACATACATAGGGTGTTTGAATTCCTATGAAAACATCTCTTCCTAATTCTTGTAAATATTTTACAGATTTGTTGTCTTTAAAATCTTGTATACATGAATGAATTGCTGGAGAGAGTTCTTCTATCAATTCTATTTGTTCAAAAGTCAGTTTCAGAGTTGTCTTACGTTTCTGCAGCAATGCACAATCGGAGTTTATTCTCAAAAACGTTGCATTACCCAAGCTGTACACAGTTTCAACATCATAAATCACTGGGTTAAATTCTCTTTCATTTTCATCATCATCTTCAGTTTGAGTTTGTTCTTCATATGTTTGTAATTGATCTATATTGTTGTGAGTATTTCCTTCTTTATATTCTAAGTTGTCTACTTGACTCAATGTGTATGGTTTCTTGGATCTGTAATAAAAAAAAGACATGATTTCTTAGATTTGTATAAAAAAAAAAGACATGATTTCTTACTAACTTCTTAGATATCAAAAAAAAAGAAAAGTCACTTACCCATGTTTAGTTCTGACATGTCTTTTCACATATTTCTTTTATCGATAACTTTTGGCACAATCATCACATTTTATAAAGACTTTCTGTGGTGGAGAGAGTGTTGGATCCATGTTGACAGCTTCCTGGCTCATCTCGAAATTTCAAAATAATTTTGTGCACTTTAAGCATGCTAACATGCTATTTTAACATGCTGATTTGGTGTTGTTTTAGCATGCTGATTTGCTAATTTAACATGCTTATTTAACATACTGATTTGCTAATTTAACATTCTAACATGCTATTTTAACTTTCTGATTTGCTGTTTAAACATGCTAACATGATGTTTTAACATGTTAGTTTGCCACTTTTTAGCTTTTTTTGTGTAAAAAGTTTGAAAATATGCAAAAAAAATGAACCGAAAATTAGTAAGAATATATAGTGAAACTTGATTCGTTTGATTTGGTTTATTTTGTTTAACGTCCTATTAACAGCTATGGTCATTTAAGGACGGCCTCCCGTGCGTGCGACATCCATGCGTGTGGTGAGTGCGTATGTTCGTGTTAAGTCTCCTTGTGATAGGCCAGAACTTATGCCGAAGACAACCAGTAGACACCCCACCCGGTCACATTATACTGACAACGGGCGAACCAGTCGTCCCACTCCAAATATGCTGAGCGCTAAGCAGGAGTAGCAACTACCATTTTTAGAGACTCTGGTATGTCTCGGCCAGGGGACAGAACCCAAAGCCTTCCTCACAGCGGCGAACGCTCAACTTAAGGCCAAGAGTGAGGCATTGTCAATTGACATTAGGAAGAAGAAAGTTAAGAAAGAAGAGAAAAGATAAGATCCCAAGTTTATTCGCCTCTTACGATCATGCAATGGGGGCAGCAGGTACAATTCTTACGCCCTACCCGCTCCCCAGGGGCAAACTTGTGACCCCAGGGTAATGAAATTCATAAATTTAGTAAAGCACCATAAGACCCCCTCCACCTATGAAGAGTATTTGATTCTACCTTATTTGGGTCTTTAGAAGATTTTTGAAATTTCATTCAATTTGACACTTTTTAGCCCCGCCCATCAGCCCCTGGGGTCAGTCAGGGCCAACATGTGCATACCATCAAACTACCATCCCAAGCTGATAATGTTAACCAAATTAGAATGAATTCCAATAGAAATAAAATAAATCGGTCAAAAATGTGATTTCCCAATACAAACTATAGTAAATTTTACCCCTCCCCAGGGGCAAACGTGAGACCCCAGGGTCATGAAATTAAAATTTCAGTAAAGAACCTTAAGACTCTTCAAACTATAAAGAGTATTTGATTCCACCTTCTTTCCGTCTTGAGAAGAAGATTTTTGAAATTTCAGTCAATTTGACCCATTTTAGCCCCACCCATCAGCCCCTCGGGGTCAGTCAGGGCCAACATGTGCATGCCATCAAAATGTCATCCCATGCTGACCATGTTTACAAAATTAGAATGAATTCCAATAGAAATAAAATAAATTAAAGTCAAAAATGTTATTTCCCTATATAAACTATAGTAAAGTTTACCCCCTCCCCAGGGGCAAACGTGAAACCCCTGGGTCATGAAATTTACAATTCTGGTAAAGCACCTTAAGACCCTTCCATCTATGAAGAGTGTTTGATTCCACCATATCTGAGAGTAGAGAAGATTTTTGAAGTTTTAGTCAATTTGACCCTTTTTGGCCCCGCCCCTCAGGCCCCTGTGGGGTGGGGACCATATAATCTACAATTTTGGTTGACCTTTAGCCATAGCCAGGTGACCTAAAAATAGACACTTTTTTCAGAGATTTTCTCAAAAAACGTGTGCCTATTTTACAGAAAAATACCGTGAAAAAATATTTGACCATGGGGGGCTTTGGGTTGGTTTGGTTTATTTTGTTTAACGTCCTATTAACAGCTAAGGTCATTTAAGTACGGCCTCCTGTGCGTGCGACATGTGCGTTTTGGGAGGCTGCGGTATGTTCGTGTTAAGTCATGGGGGCATATAATATGTTTACTAATATGCTACATTATTAATTAAATATATCCTAACTTTTAATGAAAAAAGAAATAAATAACAAAACATTCACTCTAAATACTCGACACACCCGTCACCTCTGGAATCCAGGACAGCAATGGAACGCTGGTATGTAGATGTTCTAAATGTGACGTCACAAGAAGCGCCACCTATGAATAGATTCATTGAAGAAAACATTCTACAGAAAATCCATACTATTCTATACATGAAAAGACACTATTTAACCTTTTGATAATATTAAAATTGTGAGGATATGGTTTTAAAATGATTATTTTGAACTGACATGATTCCATTTTACAATAAAAACCATTTAAATCTATTGTAATTTACGGAAAATGACCTCCGTACAACTCAAGACAGTTATGACTGTGACGTCACAGTCTAGAAAGTTCCGGGAATAGAAAATGAAAGCATTTTACCATGGTAGTATTTTTAGTTCTAGCAACAAAACAAAACCTTTAAATTATCAAAACTATGAAGACATCAATTCAGAATGATTATTTTGAACTTACAATTTACAATAAAAATCTAAATCTACTGTAAAAAATGACCTCCGTAACACTGAGTCAATGGTAACTTGAGCATCAACAAATCAATCTCCGTAAATCATGATAAAAACAGCTTCATTCTATAATATACTCATACATTTACAATAAATATTCTATGATAAGATTAAAAAGGATTAAAAAAAAAAACTTACCTGCTATATTTTATAATGTTAAAATCCATAAACATCCTGGGGTGATGTAAACACACGGAGGCTGCCATGTTGAATTCTTCGCAGCCTCATTCTGGAAAGTTTGTTGGTTTACACATAATTAACTAGAGCTGTCACCTAGGGGGTGACAAGTATACCCCCGACTTTTCCATGACTGGCTTGGATACTTTGTGAAGCTGCCTATTTATGGTACTATAACCAAATCAAACATGGTCTATGCTTAGGTAAGAACTACCGTAAGTGAATGCATAGCCGAACAAAATTTTGCTCGTTTTTAAAGAAAAAGGGGCATAACTCTATTAGAAATAGTAATTCGGCAAAATCTTTGCATAGAGCTAAGCCTCATAAGGGTCCTCTAACTACATACCAAATTTTAGTAAAATCCATTGAAAACAAAGCAAATGCATAGCCGGACAAGCTAGTAACCATTTTTTACATAAAGGGGCATAACTATGTAAAAAAGTTTTTTTGGAAGAAATCGTTACTTGAGACACAACTTCATGCCATCCTTCAACTCAGTATAAAGTTTCAAGAAAATCCATCAAAAACTAAGTGAATGCATAGCCGGACAAAACTATGACACATTTTGTTTGAAAAAGGGCTAAATCGCAAAAGCACTGCAGGGGACACAAGTTCATATGGTATACATATGGGAGATAACAAACCCCACAGAGCCAGCACATCTCTCAATATCTTGCGCACCTACCTCCTCATGCTCTTCAATGTCATTGTCCGAATCATCTAAATCTGCTGAACGTATTTCGGAAGAGTTTCTGAACACAAATGGCGGTGATGAAGACGGAGGGAAAAATGGATGAGTTCCTCCTTGATTTGCAGCTCTAACGTAGAATCATTGGCTATACCGATGGTGCGAGAATCAACCGGAAAAAAAACATGTTTACCAATACATTGTAGAACTTAATTTGTAACAAACACTTTCAAAAGAACTAAGAATACTTTCAGCAGACGACAACTATTAAATGTATTCTATCTGTTTACTTTCTGTCTAAACATGTGTGACGTAACGTGTGCAACAAATGTTTGTAAAGTCAGGGGAAGCCCTAAAATCTAAATATGTCCTTCACTTTAAAGGTTTAGAACGGCGTTAACACTTTCTAAAGCTTTTGCTGTAATATTTCAAAATAATTTTCAAATAAGTTTATTTCCTGCAAAAAATATCATTTATCACTTAAAAATTTCTTATGGGCATCGAAACATTCTAAAGTGGCATATCGTGGTCAGGGGAAACAGGCAGACTTCGACAAGTTTCAACGTCAAGGAATTCCGTTGTTTTCTCCGTTTTCATTGGGTTTTTTGTAAGGGTCCTTTTCTCAGCCACTGGCTCATATGTTTCTGGTGGTTGCATAAATAAAACAATTTTGAAAAATGACTCGGAAATTTTGACGGTTTCATTTTAGCCCCACCTCCTTGCAAAACTACAGATACATTGTACATCAATCAAACGTTTGTATTCAAACTTGTCAACCAATCAAAAAACGTTTTTTGAGTGTCGCCGAGCTGTGCGAGACATTTAAGGGATCCAAAGTAATTCTTTTGCTAAATATTATGCGTTATCGTAGTATGTATATGCATAATAAATTGATATCAACGATGTGTGTTTTCTGTGTTACAACAGTTATGTGAAGGGAGTACTGTTTTGTGTGAACATTCCCATTCAGTCACAAAACACAACAGCATTTATGTGTTTGTGTCTGCCCTGCAGGTAGGGCGTAAGAATTGTACCTGCTGCCCCCATTGCATGATCGTAAGAGGCGACTAAATTTGGGATCTTATCTTTTCTCTTCTTTCTTAAAAACTTTCTTCTTCCTAATGTCTCCCTTGACAATGCCTCACTTTTGGCCTTTAGTTGAGCGTTCGCCGCTGCGAGGAAGGTTTTGGGTTCTGTCCCCTAGCCGAGACATACCAGAGTCTTTAAAAATGGTAGTTGCTGCTCCTGCTTAGCGCTCAGCATATTAGGAGTGGGACGACTGGTTCGCCCGTTGTCAGTATAATGTGACCGGGTGGGGTGTGCTGCTTGGTGTCTTCGGCAGTATGCTTTAGTGAGGTAGCACTATAAATCGGCAAAAGTTCCGGCCTATCACAAGGAGACATAACACGAACATACCGCAGCCTCCCAAAACACACATACGCACTCGCCACACGCATGCATGTCGCACACACGGGAGGCCGTCCTTAAATGACCTTAGATGTTAATAGGACGTTAAACAAAATAAACCAAACCAAACTGGCGTTCAACTGGGGGATGGTAGGGGCTGGAAAATTGAACGAGCACAATATTTCAAAACTTCGTATATCAGAACATTATTTTTGTTTACTTAGTTTGAAATTCTTTTTAGTTTTAGGACCTTCGATTCAATGTCAGTACCTAAAGTAATAGGAGAGTAAATCTTGATTACAAAAGCATTAATAAAACAGTGGTGTCAAATTTGAATATTTCAGGATTTTATATTAATTATTTCTAGTCAAAAACTGATTTTCAAATTGATATTTTTTTATTCGGGCAAAGAGAAGAAAGGACCAGAGGTCTGCCCTGCAGGTAGGGCGTAAGAATTGTACCTGCTGCCCCCATTGCATGATCGTGCGACTAAACTTGGGATCTTATCTTTTCTCTTTTTAGCCCACCATCATCAGATGATGGGCTATTCAAATCGCCCTGCGTCCGTGGTCCGTCGTCCGTCCGTCCCTCCGTCCGTAATCAATTCTTGTTATCGCTATTTCTCAGAAAGTACTGAAGGGATCTTTCTCAAATTTCATATGTAGGTTCCCCTTGGTGCCTAGTTATGCATATTGCGTTTTGAGACCAATCCAAAAACAACATGGCCGACAGGCAGCCATCTTGGATTTTGACAATTGAAGTTTGTTATCGCTATTTCTGAGAAAGTACTGAATGGATCTTTCTGAAATTTCAGATGTAGGTTTCCCTTGGTGCCTAGTTATGCATATTGCGTTTTGGGACCAATCGGAAAACAACATGGCCGACAGGCAGCCATCTTGGAGTTTGACAATTGAAGTTTGTTATCGCTATTTCTGAGAATGTACTGAAGGGATCTTTCTGAAATTTCATATGTAGGTTTCCCTTGGTGCCTTGTTATGCATATTGCGTTTTGAGACCAATCTGAAAACAATATGGCCGACAGGCAGCCATCTTGGATTTAGACAATTGAAGTTTGTTATCGCTATTTCTCAGAAAATACTGAAGGGATCTTTCTCAAATTTCATATGTAGGATCCCCTTGGTGCCTAGTTATGCATATTGCATTTTGAGACCAATCGGAAAACAACATGGCCGACAGGCAGCCATCTTAGAATTTTGACAATTGAAGATTGTTATCGCTATTTCTCAGAAAGTACTGAAGGGATCTTTCTCGAATTTCATATGTAGGTTCCTCTTGGTTCCTAGTTATGCATATTGCATTTTGAGACCAATCGGAAAACAACATGGCTGACAGGCAGCCATCTTAGATTTTGACAACTGAAACTTGTTATCGCTATTTCTCAGAAAGTACTGAAGGGATCTTTCTCAAATGTCATATGTAGGTTCCTCTTGGTGCCTTATTATGCATATTGCATTTTGAGACCAATCAGAAAACAAGATGGCCGACAGGTAGCCATCTTGGATATTGACAATTGAAGTTTGTTATCGCTATTTCTCATAAAGTACTGAAGGGATCTTTCTCAAATTTCATATGTAGGTTCCCCTTGGTACTTAGTTATGCATTTTGCATTTTGAGACCAATCGGAAAACAACATGGCCGACAGGCAGCCATCTTGGATTTTGACAATTGAAGTTTGTTATCGCTATTTCTCAGAAAGCACTGAAGGGATCTTTCTCAAATTTCATATGTAGGTTCCTCTTGGTGCCTAGTTATGCATATTGCATTTTGAGACCAATCGGAAAACAACATGGCTGACAGGCAGCCATCTTGGATTTTGACAATTGAAGTTTGTTATCGCTATTTCTCAGAAAGTACTGAAGGGATCTTTCTCAAATTTCATATGTAGGTTCCCCTCAGTGCCTTGTTTTGCATATTGGGACCAATCCAAAAACAACATGGTCGACAGACAGCCATTATCGCTAAATCTTAAATTTTATATATAGGTTCCCCTTGTTTGAAAAGTACTAGCTATAGAGGACTGTTTCTTAATTTACACAGATAAGTAAGACTTAGAGGAAGGGAAAAGTAGAGAAAAGATCAATCTGACATGGAACCTATGAAGATCATTCAATGGTGGGCGCCAAGATCCCTCTGGGATCTCTTGTTTTATTTTAACACAATTGAAATTAGTAAAAATTACAAACATCAAATTACAAACAATATGGTTATCTAAATTGTCTAAACCTTTTCATATATTTATCAGTATGATGATGGTTATCTAAAGCTTCAGTAAATGTTTGTAATACAGCTAATCTTTTAACTGTAACTTGTTCATCATAAAACATACCCTTTATAACATATTCATATTTCTCTATTGAATTAACATTTACAAACATATATCTAAAAATCAAATATCTACATCTAATTAAATAATACTTATTTTTGAGGTAATAACATATTCTATTTACTATTTTTAATGGAAGAGACATGTTTAATATGGTTTACAAGAGATTCAAATTCTACAAAAGATAGTGGTATTCTTATTTTGGTATGATGTATTTGATCAGTGGCAGGTATCTTAAAGAACTTTCTAATATCTACACATACATAGGGTGTTTGAATTCCTATGAAAACATCTCTTCCTAATTCTTGTAAATATTTTACAGATTTGTTGTCTTTAAAATCTTGTATACATGAATGAATTGCTGGAGAGAGTTCTTCTATCAATTCTATTTGTTCAAAAGTCAGTTTCAGAGTTGTCTTACGTTTCTGCAGCAATGCACAATCGGAGTTTATTCTCAAAAACGTTGCATTACCCAAGCTGTACACAGTTTCAACATCATAAATCACTGGGTTAAATTCTCTTTCATTTTCATCATCATCTTCAGTTTGAGTTTGTTCTTCATATGTTTGTAATTGATCTATATTGTTGTGAGTATTTCCTTCTTTATATTCTAAGTTGTCTACTTGACTCAATGTGTATGGTTTCTTGGATCTGTAATAAAAAAAAGACATGATTTCTTAGATTTGTATAAAAAAAAAAGACATGATTTCTTACTAACTTCTTAGATATCAAAAAAAAAGAAAAGTCACTTACCCATGTTTAGTTCTGACATGTCTTTTCACATATTTCTTTGATCGATAACTTTTGGCACAATCATCACATTTTATAAAGACTTTCTGTGGTGGAGAGAGTGTTGGATCCATGTTGACAGCTTCCTGGCTCATCTCGAAATTTCAAAATAATTTTGTGCACTTTAAGCATGCTAACATGCTGATTTGGTGTTGTTTTAGCATGCTGATTTGCTAATTTAACATGCTTATTTAACATACTGATTTGCTAATTTAACATTCTAACATGCTATTTTAACTTTCTGATTTGCTGTTTAAACATGCTAACATGATGTTTTAACATGTTAGTTTGCCACTTTTTAGCTTTTTTTGTGTAAAAAGTTTGAAAATATGCAAAAAAAATGAACCGAAAATTAGTAAGAATATATAGTGAAACTTGATTCGTTTGATTTGGTTTATTTTGTTTAACGTCCTATTAACAGCTATGGTCATTTAAGGACGGCCTCCCGTGCGTGCGACATCCATGCGTGTGGTGAGTGCGTATGTTCGTGTTAAGTCTCCTTGTGATAGGCCAGAACTTTTGCCGAAGACAACCAGTAGACACCCCACCCGGTCACATTATACTGACAACGGGCGAAGCAGTCGTCCCACTCCAAATATGCTGAGCGCTAAGCAGGAGTAGCAACTACCATTTTTAAAGACTCTGGTATGTCTTGGCTAGGGGACAGAACCCAAAGCCTTCCTCACAGCGGCGAACGCTCAACTTAAGGCCAAAAGTGAGGCATTGTCAATTGACATTAGGAAGAAGAAAGTTAAGAAAGAAGAGAAAAGATAAGATCCCAAGTTTAGTCGCCTCTTACGATCATGCAATGGGGGCAGCAGGTGCAATTCATACGCCCTACCCCCTCCCCAGGGGCAAACTTGTGACCCCAGGGTAATGAAATTCATAAATTTAGTAAAGCACCATAAGACCCCCTCCACCTATGAAGAGTATTTGATTCTACCTTATTTGGGTCTTTAGAAGATTTTTGAAATTTCATTCAATTTGACACTTTTTAGCCCCGCCCATCAGCCCCTGGGGTCAGTCAGGGCCAACATGTGCATACCATCAAACTACCATCCCAAGCTGATAATGTTAACCAAATTAGAATGAAAACCAATAGAAATAAAATAAATCGGTCAAAAATGTGATTTCCCAATACAAACTATAGTAAATTTTACCCCTCCCCAGGGGCAAACGTGAGACCCCAGGGTCATGAAATTAAAATTTCAGTAAAGAACCTTAAGACTCTTCAAACTATCAAGAGTATTTGATTCCACCTTCTTTCCGTCTTGAGAAGAAGATTTTTGAAATTTCAGTCAATTTGACCCATTTTAGCCCCACCCATCAGCCCCTCGGGGTCAGTCAGGGCCAACATGTGCATGCCATCAAAATGTCATCCCATGCTGACCATGTTTACAAAATTAGAATGAATTCCAATAGAAATAAAATAAATTAAAGTCAAAAATGTTATTTCCCTATATAAACTATAGTAAAGTTTACCCCCTCCCCAGGGGCAAACGTGAAACCCCTGGGTCATGAAATTTACAATTCTGGTAAAGCACCTTAAGACCCTTCCATCTATGAAGAGTGTTTGATTCCACCATATCTGAGAGTAGAGAAGATTTTTGAAGTTTTAGTCAATTTGACCCTTTTTGGCCCCGCCCCTCAGGCCCCTGTGGGGTGGGGACCATATAATCTACAATTTTGGTTGACCTTTAGCCATAGCCAGGTGACCTAAAAATAGACACTTTTTTCAGAGATTTTCTCAAAAAACGTGTGCCTATTTTACAGAAAAATACCGTGAAAAAATATTTGACCATGGGGGGCTTTGGGTTGGTTTGGTTTATTTTGTTTAACGTCCTATTAACAGCTAAGGTCATTTAAGTACGGCCTCCTGTGCGTGCGACATGTGCGTTTTGGGAGGCTGCGGTATGTTCGTGTTAAGTCATGGGGGCATATAATATGTTTACTAATATGCTACATTATTAATTAAATATATCCTAACTTTTAATGAAAAAAGAAATAAATAACAAAACATTCACTCTAAATACTCGACACACCCGTCACCTCTGGAATCCAGGACAGCAATGGAACGCTGGTATGTAGATGTTCTAAATGTGACGTCACAAGAAGCGCCACCTATGAATAGATTCATTGAAGAAAACATTCTACAGAAAATCCATACTATTCTATACATGAAAAGACACTATTTAACCTTTTGATAATATTAAAATTGTGAGGATATGGTTTTAAAATGATTATTTTGAACTGACATGATTCCATTTTACAATAAAAACCATTTAAATCTATTGTAATTTACGGAAAATGACCTCCGTACAACTCAAGACAGTTATGACTGTGACGTCACAGTCTAGAAAGTTCCGGGAATAGAAAATGAAAGCATTTTACCATGGTAGTATTTTTAGTTCTAGCAACAAAACAAAACCTTTAAATTATCAAAACTATGAAGACATCAATTCAGAATGATTATTTTGAACTTACAATTTACAATAAAAATCTAAATCTACTGTAAAAAATGACCTCCGTAACACTGAGTCAATGGTAACTTGAGCATCAACAAATCAATCTCCGTAAATCATGATAAAAACAGCTTCATTCTATAATATACTCATACATTTACAATAAATATTCTATGATAAGATTAAAAAGATTAAAAAAAAAAACTTACCTGTTATATTTTATAATGTTAAAACCCATAAACATCCTGAGGTGATGTAAACACACGGAGGCTGCCATGTTCAATTCTTCGCAGCCTCATTCTGGAAAGTTTGTTGGTTTACACATAATTAACTAGAGCTGTCACCTAGGGGGTGACAAGTATACCCCCGACTTTTCCATGACTGGCTTGGATACTTTTGTGAAGCTGCCTATTTATGGTACTATAACCAAATCAAACATGGTCTATGTTTAGGTAAGAACTACCGTAAGTGAATGCATAGCCGAACAAAATTTTGCTCGTTTTTAAAGAAAAAGGGGCATAACTCTATTAGAAATAGTAATTCGGCAAAATCTTTGCATAGAGCTAAGCCTCATAAGGGTCCTCTAACTACATACCAAATTTTAGTAAAATCCATTGAAAACAAAGCAAATGCATAGCCGGACAAGCTAGTAACCATTTTTTACATAAAGGGGCATAACTATGTAAAAAAGTTTTTTTGGAAGAAATCGTTACTGGAGACACAACTTCATGCCATCCTTCAACTCAGTATAAAGTTTCAAGAAAATCCATCAAAAACTAAGTGAATGCATAGCCGGACAAAACTATGACACATTTTGTTTGAAAAAGGGCTAAATCGCAAAAGCACTGCAGGGGACACAAGTTCATATGGTATACATATGGGAGATAACAAACCCCACAGAGCCAGCACATCTCTCAATATCTTGCGCACCTACCTCCTCATGCTCTTCAATGTCATTGTCCGAATCATCTAAATCTGCTGAACGTATTTCGGAAGAGTTTCTGAACACAAATGGCGGTGATGAAGACGGAGGGAAAAATGGATGAGTTCCTCCTTGATTTGCAGCTCTAACGTAGAATCATTGGCTATACCGATGGTGCGAGAATCAACCGGAAAAAAAACATGTTTACCAATACATTGTAGAACTTAATTTGTAACAAACACTTTCAAAAGAACTAAGAATACTTTCAGCAGACGACAACTATTAAATGTATTCTATCTGTTTACTTTCTGTCTAAACATGTGTGACGTAACGTGTGCAACAAATGTTTGTAAAGTCAGGGGAAGCCCTAAAATCTAAATATGTCCTTCACTTTAAAGGTTTAGAACGGCGTTAACACTTTCTAAAGCTTTTGCTGTAATATTTCAAAATAATTTTCAAATAAGTTTATTTCCTGCAAAAAATATCATTTATCACTTAAAAATTTCTTATGGGCATCGAAACATTCTAAAGTGGCATATCGTGGTCAGGGGAAACAGGCAGACTTCGACAAGTTTCAACGTCAAGGAATTCCGTTGTTTTCTCCGTTTTCATTGGGTTTTTTGTAAGGGTCCTTTTCTCAGCCACTGGCTCATATGTTTCTGGTGGTTGCATAAATAAAACAATTTTGAAAAATGACTCGGAAATTTTGACGGTTTCATTTTAGCCCCACCTACTTGCAAAACTACAGATACATTGTACATCAATCAAACGTTTGTATTCAAACTTGTCAACCAATCAAAAAACGTTTTTTGAGTGTCGCCGAGCTGTGCGAGACATTTAAGGGATCCAAAGTAATTCTTTTGCTAAATATTATGCGTTATCGTAGTATGTATATGCATAATAAATTGATATCAACGATGTGTGTTTTCTGTGTTACAACAGTTATGTGAAGGGAGTACTGTTTTGTGTGAACATTCCCATTCAGTCACAAAACACAACAGCATTCATGTGTTTGTGTCTGCCCTGCAGGTAGGGCGTAAGAATTGTACCTGCTGCCCCCATTGCATGATCGTAAGAGGCGACTAAATTTGGGATCTTATCTTTTCTCTTCTTTCTTAAAAACTTTCTTCTTCCTAATGTCTCCCTTGACAATGCCTCACTTTTGGCCTTTAGTTGAGCGTTCGCCGCTGCGAGGAAGGTTTTGGGTTCTGTCCCCTAGCCGAGACATACCAGAGTCTTTAAAAATGGTAGTTGCTGCTCCTGCTTAGCGCTCAGCATATTAGGAGTGGGACGACTGGTTCGCCCGTTGTCAGTATAATGTGACCGGGTGGGGTGTGCTGCTGGGTGTCTTCGGCAGTATGCTTTAGTGAGGTAGCACTATAAATCGGCAAAAGTTCCGGCCTATCACAAGGAGACATAACACGAACATACCGCAGCCTCCCAAAACACACATACGCACTCGCCACACGCATGCATGTCGCACACACGGGAGGCCGTCCTTAAATGACCTTAGATGTTAATAGGACGTTAAACAAAATAAACCAAACCAAACTGGCGTTCAACTGGGGGATGGTAGGGGCTGGAAAATTGAACGAGCACAATATTTCAAAACTTCGTATATCAGAACATTATTTTTGTTTACTTAGTTTGAAATTCTTTTTGGTTTTATGACCTTCGATTCAATGTCAGTACCTAAAGTAATAGGAGAGTAAATCTTGATTACAAAAGCATTAATAAAACAGTGGTGTCAAATTTGAATATTTCAGGATTTTATATTAATTATTTCTAGTCAAAAACTGATTTTCAAATTGATATTTTTTTATTCGGGCAAAGAGAAGAAAGGACCAGAGGTCTGCCCTGCAGGTAGGGCGTAAGAATTGTACCTGCTGCCCCTATTGCATGATCGTAAGAGGCGACTAAACTTGGGATCTTATCTTTTCTCTTTTTAGCCCACCATCATCAGATGATGGGCTATTCAAATCGCCCTGCGTCCGTGGTCCGTCGTCCGTCCGTCCCTCCGTCCGTAATCAATTCTTGTTATCGCTATTTCTCAGAAAGTACTGAAGGGATCTTTCTCAAATTTCATATGTAGGTTTCCCTTGGTGCCTAGTTATGCATATTGCATTTTGAGACCAATCGGAAAACAACGTGGCCGACAGGCAGCCATCTTGGATTTTGACAATTGAAGTTTGTTATCGCTATTTCTCAGAAAGTACTGAATGGATCTTTCTCAAATTTCATATGAAGGTTCCCCTTGGTGCCTAGATATGCATATTGCGTTTTGAGACCAATCCAAAAACAACATGGCCGACAGGCAGCCATCTTGGATTTTGACAATTGAAGTTTGTTATCGCTATTTCTGAGAAAGTACTGAAGGGATCTTTCTCAAATTTCATATGAAGGTTCCCCTTGGTGCCTAGTTATGCTTATTGCGTTTTGAGACCAATCGGAAAACAACATGGCCGACAGGCAGCCATCTTGGATTTTGACAATTGAAGTTTGTTATCGCTATTTCTGAGAATGTACTGAAGGGATCTTTCTCAAATTTCATATGTAGGTTCCCCTTGGTGCCTAGTTATGTATATTGCGATTTGAGACCAATCGAAAAACAACATGGCCGACAGGCAGCCATCTTGTATTTTGACAATTGAAGTTTGTTATCGCTATTTCTGAGAAAGTACTGAATGGATCTTTCTGAAATTTCAGATGTAGGTTTCCCTTGGTGCCTAGTTATGCATATTGCGTTTTGGGACCAATCGGAAAACAACATGGCCGACAGGCAGCCATCTTGGATTTTGACAATTGAAGTTTGTTATCGCTATTTCTGAGAATGTACTGAATGGATCTTTCTGAAATTTCATATGTAGGTTTCCCTTGGTGCCTAGTTATGCATATTGCGTTTTGAGACCAATCGGAAAACAATATGGCCGACAGGCAGCCATCTTGGATTTTGACAATTGAAGATTGTTATCGCTATTTCTGAGAAAGTACTGAAGGGATCTTTCTCAAATTTCATATGAAGGTTCCCCTTGGTGCCTAGTTATGCATATTGCGTTTTGAGACCAATCGGAAAACAACATGGCCGACAGGCAGCCATCTTGGATTTTGACAATTGAAGATTGTTATCGCTATTTCTGAGAAAGTACTGAAGGGATCTTTCTCAAATTTCATATGAAGGTTCCCCTTGGTGCCTAGTTATGCATATTGCGTTTTGAGACCAATCCAAAAACAACATGGCCGACAGGCAGCCATCTTGGATTTTGACAATTGAAGTTTGTTATCGCTATTTCTGAGAAAGTACTGAAGGGATCTTTCTCAAATTTCATATGTAGGTTCCCTTGGTGCCTAGTTATGCATATTGCGATTTGAGACCAATCGGAAAACAACATGGCCGACAGGCAGCCATCTTGGATTTTGACAATTGAAGTTTGTTATCACTATTTCTGAGAAAGTATTTAAGGGATCTTTCTCAAATTTCATATGTAAGCTTCCCTTGTCGCCTAGTTATGCATATTGCATTTTGAGACCAATCTGAAAATAACATGGCCGACAGGCAGCCATCTTGGATTTTGACAATTGAAGTTTGTTATCGCTATTTCTGAGAAAGTACTGAAGGGATCTTTCTCAAATTTCATATGGAGGTTCCCCTTGTTGCCTCGTTATGCTTATTGCATTTTGAGATCAATTGGAAAACAATATGGCCGACAGACCGCCATCTTGGATTTTGACAATTGAAGTTTGTTATCGCTATTTCTCAAATTACTGAATGAATCTTTCTCAAATTTCATAAGTAGGTTCCCCTTGGTCCCTTGTATTGCATTTTTGGACCAGTCTGTCCTGAAAACAACCTGGCAAACAAACAGCCATTATCGTTAAATCTCAAATTTCTTATATAGCTAGGATTCCCTTGTTTGAAAAGTACTGGAGGGATGTCTCAATTTGCACAGATTAGTAAAATGAAGGGAAAAGTAGAGAAAAGATCAATCTGACATGGAACCTATGAAGATCATTCAATGGTGGGCGCCAAGATCCCTCTGGGATCTCTTGTTTCTAAACAACTTTCTTCTTCCTAATGTCTCCCTTGACCATGCCTCACTTTTGGCCTTTAGTTGAGCGTTCGCCGCTGTGAGGAAGGCTTTGGGTTCTGTCCCCTGGCCGAGACATACCACAGTCTTTAAAAAATGGTAGTTGCTGCTCCTGCTTAGCGCTCAGAAAATTAGGAGTGGGACGACTGGTTCGCCCGTTGTCAGTATAATGTGACCGGGTGGAGTGTTCTGCTGGGTGTCTTCGGCAGTATGCTTCAGTAAGATAGCACTTTAAATCGGCTAAAGTTCCGGCCTATCACAAGGAGACTTAACACGAACATACCGCAGCCTCCCAAAACACACATACGCACTCGCCACACGCATACATGTCGCACGCACGGGAGGCCGTCCTTAAATGACCTTAGATGTTAATAGGACGTTAAACAAAATAAACCAAACCAAACCAAAGGACCAGAGGTGCCAACACTTTTCTAGCCATTACCCTGTCCTCTACATCTACGTCTTTCAGCGGCGACAGGCTAGGGAGATAATGCTATAAATAAATATAGCATAAATAACCATATTTGTGTCTACTTGTTATTTTTACCATTATGTCCATTCTTTCCAAATTTTACAGAATACCGCGTATTTTTCCCCAATCTCGAAGCCATATGCCCCATTCCCTAAGTAGTGAAAAAAAAAACTGCCATTAACTGCTGGGGCCGATTTGACGTCGCGTTAATAAAATGTACTAAAAAAATTAGTTTTCACAAAAAATGGCCTGTAGACTGTACTGCTATCCTGATAATACAGCAACATACATTTTATTGTATTGCCAGACACTGTCACACGTGTAATACTATAGCACTATTATGTCACAACTACTTATCAAGATTAAATTATATGTGACATATATGTGACATCAGCAGATTGTCTCAGTAGATGGTAGTGTAACTTCCAAAGAAGGATTTCACATGTCTTGTTATATCAAAACATATGTTAATTAATTAAAAAAAAAAAACAAGACTGCACATGATATATTTTTGTAGAAATTCAAAGAGAAGGCTCAAACATGGTACACCTACATGTATTTATATTGTTATAAAAGGAAATATAAAGAGATTTTAATTATAGATACTGTACATATAGGTATGGTCGCCTTCTAGCTTCACACTAGAGGGAATTTCCCTTTAGCTCAGTTGGTAGAGCGGTGGACCAGTAAGCCGAGGGTTGCGGGTTCGATCCCGGCTGGCTGCACACTACTACTACTTAAACTTTTACTGGTCTTTTCTTTAAACAGTAGTCTAATTTTGTTTGAATTACTTTTGTAAATGATGTTTACTCATCATTCCATCAATATGATTATTTTCTTGTCAAATTTAAAGTTTAGAATTTTTTCATGAGATATTGTACTTCATTGATGGCATCAATATTTCATATTGATGTCATAATTGCAAAAACACGCACTTTTCACATGCATTCATTTTAATTATTTTTAATTTCTAGCGAAGATGTTCCTAAAAGTTTTTTTCCAGTGTGTTCCAGCTAGGCCTACTTGACGTGAAAAATTCTGCCCCTGTGTCAACCTTAGGGTCACCTGTGAGTTTGTTGTCAATACCACAGACCACAGCACGTTCATTCACACAGCCGCAGCCATGCAGTCTGAGAACTAGTCATAGGCAACAGAGTGCAAGTAATCAGGAAATTATTGAAGAGCTAACAATTGAAACTGGAAATAGAGTATTTTGACTTAAAAGTCAAATCATTGAAACGGAAATTAGAATAGAATGAAACAAAAATTGACTTTGAAGTTTTATTATAATTTAGTTTACCGGGTATATTGTATTTTATTGTTGGTTTTTATCTAAATGAACATAACAAATTAATTATAACTTCTTCAAATTGGAGATAGTGGTGATCGATTTTTAATCACATTACCAATCTATCTGTTTTTCCAGTACATTTTGTTTACTTTTTAACCCACCATCAACAGGTGTGCTATAAAAATTGCCCTGCTTCTGTAATCCATCTGTTCCTCTATGGTAAACAACTAATGTCATCGCTATTTTTCAGTAAATACCGAAGGGGTCTTTCTAAAATTTCAAATCCCTATGGGATCATTTATTGACTGATTGGTAGACTAGCTACATGAAACTTTTGTATAAATTTTCTGTAGACACATCAATGTACATGTAGGTTGATGTCAAGATTAAAGATCATCAAGGTCACTGGGTCAAAAATCATATATAATGAAATATGGTCGCATTTCAAAAACATCTGGTTGGGTCAAAAGTATGTAAAATTTAATATCATTTCAAAATCCTATGTTACAGCACTTTTAAATTATATAAGGTGTAAACTGACCTATAAAAGCACAGCTGATTTTTCATAAAACATGAAGTTCATGAAAGATGTACTAAACTTTGTACTTATTTTACTGATACACATTTTAAGAAATATTGCAGAGATACCTTATATAGAAGAGGGAAAAGTCATGGTGCTAAAACAATGGAAGTACATGTACATCGTTTTTATGTATGGCTTGTCTTAAAGGAACAATGTATACATGTTTATTTACGATGTATATAATCTTGTTCTTCAGATCATATAGGTCTAAGAAACTGACAAAGTAACTGGAAGTGCTGTCATTTATATATGCGAATCTGCTTACTTTATCTTGTCTTCCAGATTACATTAATTTTATACATTAGGGACATAAACAAGCAGCAAGACAAACTGGTAACAATATGTTATCATGATGCATGCAAACAGAAAGTTTTGAATTGTTCATAATTTGACATCATGAAATTTCAAAATTGGATTATTATACTTCTACATAGTGACATTTTAATACATATAAATGTATCTATGTCAAATATATATACATGTACCTAACTGACTTGTGATTGTTAGTTTTGAAAGTGTTCAACTTTTATTATTTAATTCAAACAAAATAGTTGTCCCAACTGTAAATATTGTAATATACTATTTCTATTATATGTGTTATTTATCTACAGGCTATTTATGGAACCATATGTGTTCAACATATTATCAAGTATTTTTTAAATTAACAAACTAAACTATGATTATATATTTTCAAGTGAATGAACAATTAAATGAATGAACTAATTGTAACATTACATTGAATAGATATTAGAGTTGTACCTGGAAAAAAATCCTCTCTGACTGTTAACCATACACATATTGGTATAATGAACACAACTGATATTACTGCCATACTCTCTGTTCAATTATGTACATTTGTTGTATGTTACCTCATAACGTAACAGTAATTGCATAACCAACTGTGAATTGATAAGATTAATGCAATAAACATTCTGATAATAATATCAAAGGTATTGCTATAAGATTGATCTGGTTTTCCTAACCTATATTGTGTACATGTACAGTTTTGCTGCTAAAATTGAATAATACTCTGACAGTACTTGCTATTTTAATATCGTTATATTTTACGTGTTGATTAAATAATATAAGTTGTTAACACACTTTTGCGTTGCTTTTCAAATGATTAACAGTTTAAAAGTGAGTTATAGCAAACTGCTGCCTGTGTATGGAGCCATTGTTGCCTTACACTATGTTTCTGACATGTGCATCATCGTCTTCATCATTGCTATCTTCATCATCGTCATCACCATCATCGTCGTCATCAGGAATCGGGATACGCCTTGCAGATGTTGTGCAGTACAGCACAAGCTATTATAACTTGGCATGCCTTTTGTGGGGAAAGTCGTACTTCTCCGTGAAGGACATGGAAGCGGCGCTTTAGTTGACCGATGCCTCTTTCAACAACATTCCTTGTTCTTTTATGAGCTCTGTAAAATATTTACCACCAGTTATATTTACGTTTTCATCAAGGTTCGATTCCACAAATTATGCATTAAAGTAGGCCTACTTTTTGTTTACCCCTCGTTTTAAGCCCATATATGTATTATAGTAGGGACTTATATGGAATTTAAATCCCTGATTATAGTATCAAAGCTACTGTTATATAGCGCACACACATATATATATATATATAAGGATCATCATTGCCACTCTAATACATATAATATATGGACCATCATTTGGAAAATCGTTTCAAGCCCCTGTGATAACTAACGGAGTAAAAAGAAGGGCGGTAACTCTGATAGATGAGAATGTGGTATACGCCTATATGTACATATACCATGCGATATTCGTCTGCCCGTCCGTCCGTTTTAACTTACTCCAAATATTTTATATCATTATTTCTCGGGCGACTTCTTGATACGACATTTTTCAATTCTTTTAGCAATTTCATTGTACTAATGAAGCTTATTTGTTCGAGAGGTGTTATGTACATCAAATTTGCCAAAGTCTTATTTCAAAAAACTTTCAATCTAACACATATTATTATTAGCTCACCTGGCCGAAGGGCCGGTGAGCTTATGGCATGGCGCAGCGTCCGTCGTCCGTCGTCCGTCCGTCAACTTTTCCTTTAAATCGCTACTAGTCCTAAACTACTCAGTGGGTTTTGACCAAATTTGGTCTGAAGCATCCTTGGGTGAAGGGGAACCAATTTTGTATAAACGGTGGGTCTGGCCCCCCAGGGGCCTTAGGGGCGTGGCCCAATAGGGGAAATATAGCAAATTCTTTAAAATCCTTCTTCTTCTGTAGAAATAAAGGGATTTGATTCATATTTGGTCTGAAGCATCCTTGGGTGAAGGGGAACCAATATTGTATAAACGGTGGGTCTCTCCCCCCAGGGGCCTTAGGGGCGGGGCCCAATAGGGGAAATATAGCGAATTCTTTAAAATCCTTCTTCTGTAGAAATGAAGGGATTTGATTCATATTTGGTCTGAAGCATCCTTGGGTGAAGGGGAACCAATTTTGTATAAACGGTAGGTCTGGCCCCCCAGGGGCCTTAGGGGCGGGGCCCAATAGGGGAAATATAGCGAATTCTTTAAAATCCTTCTTCTTCTGTAGAAATGAAGGGATTTGATTCATATTTGGTCTGAAGCATCCTTGGGTGAAGGGGAACCAATTTTGTATAAACGGTAGGTCTGGCCCCCCAGGGGCCTTAGGGGCGGGGCCCAATAGGGGAAATATAGCAAATTCTTTAAAATCCTTCTTCTTCTGTAGAAATGAAGGGATTTGATTTATATTTGGTCTGAAGCATCCTTGGGTGAAGAGGAACCAATTTTGTATAAACGGTGGGTCTGGCCCCCCAGGGGCCTTAGGGGCGGGGCCCAATAGGGGAAATATAGCAAATTCTTTGAAATCCTTCTTCTTCTGTAGAAATAAAGGGATTTGATTCATATTTGGTCTGAAGTATCCTTGGGTGAAGGCGAACCAATTTTGTATAAACGGTGGGTCTGGCCCCCAGAGGCCTGGGGGGTGGGGCCCAATAGGGGAATATAGCATATTCTTCAAAATCCTTCTTCTTCTGCAGGAATAAAGGGATTTGATCCATGTTTGGTCTGAAGCATCCTTGGGTGAAGGGGAACCAATTTTGTATAAACGGTGGGTCTGGCCTGCCAGGGGCCTGAGGGGCGGGGCCCAATAGGGGAAATAAAGCAAATTCTTTGAAATCTTTCTTTGTTCCGTAGGAATAAAAGGATTTGATCCATATTTGGTCTGAAACATCCTTGGGTGAAGAGGAACCAATTTTGTATAAACGGTTGGTCTGGCCCCCAATGGCCTGACAGGCGGGGCCCAATAGGGGAAATAGGGTTAATCCTTTAAATTGCTACTAGTCATAAAGTTATAAATGAATTTAAACCAAATTTGGTCAGGAACATTCTTGGGAGAAGGGGAACAGAGTTTGTATAAATTTTTACTCTGAATCCCCAGGGGCCTGAGGGACAGGGCCAAATAGGGGAAATAAAGATTAGTCTTTAAATCTCTTCTCGTCATAAAGTTTTTAATGGATTTTAACTAGATTTGGTCAGGAACATCCTTGGGGGAAGGGGAACAGAGTTTGTATAAATTTTTACTCTGAACCCCCAGGGGCCTGAGGGGCCGGGCCCAATAGGGGAAATAGGGTTAATCTTTTAAATCACTACTAGTCATAAAGTTATGAATGAATTAGAATCAAATTTGGTCATGAACATCCTTGGGAGAAGGGGGAACAGAGTTTGTATAAATTTTTACTCTGAACCCCCAGGGGCCTGAGGGGCGGGGCCAGATAGGGGAAATAGAGATTAGTCTTTAAATCGCTAGAACCAAATTTGGTCAGGAACATCCTTGGGGGAGGGGAACAGAGTTTGTATAAATTTTACTCTGAACCCCCAGGGGCCTGAGGGGCGGAGTCTAAGAGGGGAAATAGGGGTTTATCCTTTAAATTGCTACTAGTCGTAAAGTTATGAATAAATTTGAACCAAATTTGGTCAGGAACATCCTTGGGAGAAGGGGAACCGTGTTTGTATAAATTTTTACTCTGAACCCCCAGGGGCATTAGGGGCGGGGCCCAAAAAGGAAAATAGGGGTTTATCCTATGAATCGCTATTTATCATAAAGTTATGTATGGATTTGAACCAAATTTGGTCTGGAATATCCTTGGGGGAAGAGGGGAAAGAAAGTTTATGTAAATATTGACTCTGACCCCCGAGGGGCCTGAAGGGTGGGGACCAAATAGGGGAAATAGAGATCTGTCTTTATATCGCTCCTAGTCATAAAGTTTTAAATGGATTTGAACCCAATTTGGTCAGAAACATCCTTGGTGAAAGGGGAACAGATTTTGCATAAATGGTTACTGTGACCCTCCATCCCATAACTATGTATAACATCGTTGGACATTAAGGGATAAACACAATTCTGATGTAAAAATAGGCCCAAGAGTCTTTCCCCACCCTAAGGGACTTATTTTCTTCGAACACAATTAGGTTGTAAAAATAATCCATAGGGTCTTTCAGTCCCTTAGAGAGTATGTGTATTAACAATTTGAACATGAACATTATTTTGACATTTGGTCAAATCCAACCAGGTGAGCGATACAGGCCCCATGGGCCTCTTGTATTACCTTTTACCCTTTGGAACTGATTTGAATCGTAAATGTGTTTTCCCTATTGTACACACATTAAATCGCCCGGTAACGTTACTTGATAATTAAACAAATGATGTACATATGTAGTTAAAACTGAAATTAGTGTTACATATCCTACTCATTCGTTACTTTTGAAACAAGAGGATCCACCGGTGTTATGCATGTGATGCTCAATTCACAGTGGAGCATTTTTTAAAAGAATGTTCCGATTTCAAGCACATTCGTGATAAATACTTTGGAGTCCCGGATATGAAAACCCTTTTCAGTTCTTTGGATTCGAAAACACTATTTAGCTACTTGAAAGATTGGTTTGGTTTGGTTTATTTTGTTTAACGTCCTATTAACAGCTATGGTCATTTAAGGACGGCCTCCCGTGCGTGCGACATGCATGCGTGTGGTGAGTGCGTATGTGTGTTTTGGGAAGCTGCGGTATGTTTGTGTTAAGTCTCCTTGTGATAGGCCGGATCTTTTGCCGATTTAGAGTGCTACCTCACTGAAGCATACTGCCGAAGACACCCAGCAGCACACCTCACCCGGTCACATTATACTGACTAAGAAATCGATCTATTCTATAGACTTTGATGTCTTTTACGTTACTCTCTTTGACGTTCTATTTATATCACAAAGTAAACATAATCTATTCGTACATATATATATTTTACCATTTTTAACCAACTTTTTTATCATAATGATGTAAATATACAATACGAATGCTTTTAAAAAGAACAAATTTTATCTGATTTTAACTTTAAAATAAAAAACGATAGTATATTGTTTGGCCCTAAATGATCCTAGTTGTCGATGGGCCGTAAAACATAACCAAACAAACAAACAAAAGTGTTACATTCATACCTAATGTAACTTGTCTGTGCGCCAGCTTGGGGTCTCAAGAAGGGAGTAAGCAACCACCGACGAGATGGATAGCCACTATCACCAAGAAGATGAGTATGTACTGGAATATGGTTATTCTGAAAAAGTACTCGCACATCACTTTGCGTCAAAATTCTGGAATCGTGAGTTGAATCTGGCCACTTCGCAACTATGTCAAGAAGTTTGTACTGGGCATCGAAGACAACCTGAACATTAATGCTATGGTAGTGGTGCCTGTTTACATACTTGTTTTCATTAACGGTGGGCGCTATAATTTTTACATGAGTTCCATCTATTGTCCCAACTACTCCAGGGAATCCAGCAATTCGATAAAAGTGTTCTTGATTTCTCCTGCATGGGGAATTTGATGAATCTCCTAACCATTGTGTTTGAAGTCAGGCTCTGGAGAGTACATGTAATTGCCCTTGACACCGATGACTGAGAAATACCCATGTCATCTCCATTGTACAGTTGCCAGGAACCGCAGAGTAAGGTATAACTTTTGCGTTGACGTAAGTGCATGGTTTCTGAGGGATCCAGCTGTAATTACCTGTCCAATTAAATAATCAAGAACGTTTATGCCGCCTGAATCAAGTCTGAATCTTCTTATCAACTCATTATCGGAAAACTCACCCAAACAAACTTTTCTTCCTTTAAAAACCCTATTAGGGACCGCCATTTTGTTTTCCGATACGAATTTCTTATCTTATTTACGACTCCTCTTTAGGACTCTTAACTTTAAGTGTATACTTAAGTACTAAATAAGTTTATGAATCATACTTAAGAATTTGATTTAAGAATTTTATCAATACTTAAGTAAGAAAAAATCTGTATTTTCTTACACTTAATCTGCCCTGCAGGTAGGGCGTAGGAATTGTACCTGCTGCCCCCATTGCATGGTCGTAAGAGGCGACTAAACTTGGGATCTTATCTTTTCTCTTCTTTCTGAACAACTTTCTTCTTCCTAATGTCTCTCTTGACAATGCCTCACTTTTGGCCTTTAGTTGAGCGTTCGCCGCTGTGAGGAAGGTTTTGGGTTCTGTCCCCTAGCCGAGACATACCAGAGTCTTTAAAAATGGTAGTTGCTACTCCTGCTTAGCGCTCAGCATATTTGGAGTGGGACGACTGGTTGGCCCGTTGTCAGTATAATGTGACCGGGTGGGGTGTGCTGCTGGGTGTCTTCGGCAGTATGCTCCAGTGAGATAGGCCGGAACTTTAAAGTGCTATCACAAGGAGACTTAACACGAACATACCACAGCCTCCCATAACACACATACGCACTCGCCACACGCATACATACCGCACGCACGGGAGGCCGTCCTTAAATGACCTTAGATGTTAATAGGACGTTAAACAAAATAAACCAAACCAAATCTTACACTTAAGTATGATTTAAGAATTTTTATGAATCCCGCTCCTGGCTCCTCCATCCTGGTAGTGCTTGTTCCCGACAGAGCGACTGTACTGCAGGTAAGGCGTAACAAGTGTACCTGCTGCCCCCATTGCATGATCGTAAGAGGCAACTTAATTTGGGATATTATCTTTTCTCTTCTCTCTGAACAACTTTCTTCTTCCTAATGTCTCCCTTGACAATGCCTCACTTTTGGCCTTCAGTTGAGCTTCGCCCCTGTGAGGAAGGCAGAGCGATGAAGTTCCAGATGTCCAGTATGTGGATCCTGGGGACTGATGGATCCTGCATGATGGTGAAACGGCGACTTCTCAGGCCAGCAACTTGGCATCTACCGAGAAATCTTTCCAACCAGCTGGCGGCCAGCGCACAGCTCCGAATGTCTCGTCCCAATCCTTGACATGGTTCCAGTCTCGCATCGCAGGTGGGCAAAGGGGCATAATCCCTTTCGAAATCAACGTTTTGGTTCTTTCACATATTTCCCTGCCCTCAACTATATCAGCATCCACTAGAGTCAATGCCTCTGCTGAAAGTGGTATCTCCGAAGAGACTGTCTCCCCTATACCCGCTGCCTCTGTTTTAATCGGCAATACCTGCCTCAACTGGACTGGCTGACTACTATTGATCTGTTTCTCCACTGGAACGGGTACACTCGCCGCTGAGATCGCCGGGCGGGTTTGGGGAAAAGGCCTCTTCAAGAACCACTGATTCCGGTGGTGGTAGCTCAAATCTAAATAAGGGACCGACAGCCGACAGGACCATGTTCTCCTTCCCTTTCCCTTTAGAGCCGTCTACAGGGTTGTTGTTTATGCTGGGGTGCTATCTACTCTAACGGGTGCCTGCAACACTTTGTGGACACGTTGAATATGCGATGTCAGGTGGTTTGACCTACTCTTTGCATATGTATATCAGCAACCAGAGCAACATGTCTTCCTTGGCCCATGAGAGTCCGTAATATGCTGCACTAGGCGGTTGTGTACGGTGTACGCCGCTCCACATATTTCACAGTTATCTTGTTGACAGGCTATCATTTCAAAATACATTGTATTCAAATTAATTTGAAATCCACATTAAACTTTCTCGTAACCTCTCAAACATTATTATTTATCTAATTTCTTTTCTAATCCGTACATCTTGATGACAGACTTGTAAGAACTTCCAGGTCCATCTTCATCATGGAGGTCCTTTGTCCATATCTATCATCACCTGGCCAAGATGAGGACGTCCGTACAATACTTCGCAAGTCACAGGCAACTGATGAACAACTTAATTTCGTCAGGAACGCGTCCACGCGTGAATTATGACGTCACTAAACTGTCAACGAAACTTCCGGTTTTTAGAATGAAGAGTACCCAGATCGGATCAGCGTGATAAAATAACCTCAAACAGATGCATTTTCTTTATTAGATGGGTATGTTATTGAGTTGTTAGATACATATAATTACTAACAATAAGATCGAACATAACTTCATACTTAACTTCTCATTTTTGGTACTAACTCGAGCGATTTAATGTCACGATTGATTGATCATGTTTACTGATTCATTTCCGGTTGGCCTCTGCCCTGCAGGTAGGGCGTAAGAATTTAACCTGCTGCCCCATTGCATGATCGTAAGAGGCGACTAAATTTGGGATCTTATCTTTTCTCTTTCTTAACAACTTTCTTCTTCCTAACGTCTCCCTCGACACTGCCTCACTTTTTGGCCTTTAGTTGAGCGTTCGCCCCTGTGAGGAAGGCTTCGGGTTCTGTCCCCTCGCCGAGACATACCAGAGTCTTTAAAAATGGTAGTTGCTGCTCCTGCTTAGCGCTCAGCATTTTGGGAGTGGTTTGGTTTGGTTTATTTTGTTTAACGTCCTAGTAACAGCTAAGGTCATTTAAGGATGGCCTCCCGATGACATGCTATGGCTGAGGAGTCATGTGATAGACATCTAGGGGAAGAAGCTATATTGTAAGTTCATAATTAGTTCTTGATTCAACATTGATCTGACTTAATGTTTGACAACTCATCTGTTTTACACCAAAAACAATTACAACAAATTCATTATGAAGTCATAGTGATTGTGATGTCATAATGGTATTATTAGTTTGGTTTGGTTTGGTTTATTTAGTTTAACGTCCTATTAACAGCTAAGGTGTGGTGAGTGCGTATGTGTGTTTTGGGAGGCTGCGGTATGTTCGTGTTAAGTCTCCATGTGATAGGCCGGAACTTTTGCCGATTTAAAGTGCTACCTCACTGAAGCATACTGCCGAAGACACCCAGCAGCACACCCCACCCGGTCACATTATACTGACAACGGGCAAACCAGTCGTCCCACTCCAAATATGCGGAGCGCTAAGCAGGAGTAGCAACTACCATTATTAAAGACTCTGGTATGTCTTGGCTAGGGGACAGAACCCAAAGCCTTCCTCACAGGGGCGAACGCTCAACTAAAGGCCAAAAGTGAGGCAGTGTCAAGGGAGACGTTAGGAAGAAGAAAGTTGTTAAGAAGAGAAAAGATAAGATCCCAGATTTAGTCGCCTCTTACGATCATGCAATGGGGGCAGCAGGTACAATTCTTACGCCCTACCTGCAAGTATTATTAGAGACATGACCAATATAGCATGGAAGAACAGACCAGTTATATGATAAAGTGTGTATGTAAATGACTAGATTTTTTTCAAACAATGTGCAATATTTGATCATTTTTAGGGCTGAAGGAGATGTAACTGCCAGCTTCGATGGTGCATGGCAAAAACGAGGTGCAGGCAGAGGATACAACAGTCTAACAGGTTTTTATTTGTTTTTATATTCAAGGTATATACTTGCAAAATGAATTGTTACTCTGTCAAAGGCAAACGCTGCAGATGTTGCACAGCAGCAAAAAAGAAGGGAGTTCCCCCTAGAAACCACAAATGTAGCCTCAATTGGACTGGCTCGGCCAAGTCTATGGAACCTGCCATGGCATGTGAAATGCTTCACGGAGTTATCGACAAAGGACAAAGGGTATATCATAATCTTAATTTTCTTTGAGTTAAATACAATCAAACCCAGTTATGTTGAAACACTCTGGGGAAGTCAGATGCTTGAAATTAACTAGGATTTCAAATTAACCAGAGAAAAAATTCAAAGAACAATTGGAACAGGGATTTTATTTTCTTTCAAATTATTCAAATTAATCAGTATTTCAGTGTATCGGAGTTTAAATTGTATCAGAGTTCACCATTGATAAAAAAAATAAACAACAACAAAAGTGCCAGTTAATACACATGTGATGGCGAGGTCAATGTAGGTTTTATTTTAATATAAAGACATTGTTGAAAGAAACAATAGAATCAAGAACTGAAAAAACTGATGTTAATCCAAATTTATATGTAAATGTGTTATATTTTCAGGTAAAGATATTGGTTATGGATAATGACTCTACTACAATTGCTAGAGTAAAGGCAACAGAAGATGCCACACAGCTTGCCACAGATTTGGACAGGATAGTTCCACATTTATATGGTAAAAATAACAATCCAATAAGAAAAGACAAGTATATGTACCTGCATGTAGAACATAAAAATGAATTGAATTGTCTATAGAACTGTTTTTACCCAAATGATACTGAAAAGACACAGAAGTGTGCTTACAATGTATATTAATTCTACATTTCATAATTACATTGTAAGATTAATGGATTTTCACCCTATAGTTGCAATTGTAAATATTTCATTT
Source organism: Pecten maximus (assembly GCF_902652985.1). Classification (NCBI taxonomy): domain Eukaryota; kingdom Metazoa; phylum Mollusca; class Bivalvia; order Pectinida; family Pectinidae; genus Pecten; species Pecten maximus. Next base: position 16,892,827 of record NC_047028.1, read on the forward strand.
TGATTAAAATATATATACATTTACTGCATGATTACTTTCAGGTGAACATGGACAGTATGGAACATGGTGCAAGAATAAAACATCTTATAAGCCAAAGAATTTACCATATGGTAAACCACTATCAAATAAACAACTACGTTGCGATTTAGAAATCCTGCTCAGGAAATATGCAGCAAAGGCAAATGAGTTGGAGTCTTTGGGCTCAACGCAAAGCAATGAAAGATTCATTCATATGGTTTCAACCAAGGCTCCAAAAAGATTGTAAGTATCATATATTCAATGCTTGGATTGATGTTTGATGCTTATTTTTGATAAAATATTTGATTAATTTTTCTCCTATATAATGAATTAACAATTAATTTATTATTACCAGTGACATTGGTGATGTCACAATTACAATACTATATACTAATGAGTAGATGGCATTTCTGGTGTAATTTAGGCTGCAGTGCAAATGTAAGTTTACATCACATTTCCGAGTGAAACAACAAGCAATAATGATTCAAACAAATTGAATGGAGGTTCATAATGTGCCAAAAGAAAAAAACAGAAAGATCACAGATTCAAATGACTTTCAAAATAAACTTGGATTCCGTTATCATTAGAAAACAAGTATTACTATTTATTACATTTTTACCAGTGAAATATCAAAATTATTCATTCTATAAAAGTGATATTTTTCACTAGTGAAAAATATCACTTTTGATGATTTGACCAATCAAATTAATGATTAGAAAATACCAAAATAATTGACCAATCAGAAAGCCCGACATATATGTCAGCACCTGGACAGGGGGAACTACTTTTTTTGTTTATATTAGGCCTAGCTAGCATACGGGGTAGGTTTTTCGTTGATAAAAAATGTAATAAACATGCGCACTCGTGAAAAATATCAAAATATTAGCGACACTGTTAGATATCCTCTATATTTTATGATTATGACAGATTTTATGGAGGTTCAGAGAGTTTAAAAACAAGAGTCTCTGCCACTGTATGCCAAAAGAATGAAGGTTACAAATATGTTTCAGAGGTATAGCATGCATGGATGGCATTTGGTGGTTTTGATTTATTAGTTTGTTCCTGCAATTATCTGTTTATTTTCAGTCTGATTTTTTAGCCCACCATCATCAGATGGTGGGCTATTCAAATCGCCCTGCGTCCGTGGTCCGTCGTCCGTCCGTCCCTCCGTCCGTCCCTCCGTCCGTCCGTAAACAATTCTTGTTATCGCTAATCCTCAGAAAGTACTGAAGGGATCTTTCTCAAATTTCATATGTAGGTTCCCCTTGGTGCCTAGTTATGCATATTGCATTTTGAGACCAATCGGAAAACAACATGGCCGACAGGCAGCCATCTTGGATTTTGACAATTGAAGTTTGTTATCGCTATTTCTGAGAAAGTACTGAAGGGATCTTTCTCAAATTCCATATGTAGGTTCCCCTTGGTGCCTAGTTATGCATATTGCATTTTGAGACCAATCAGAAAACAACATGGCCGACAGGCAGCCATCTTGGATTTTGACAATTGAAGTTTGTTATCGCTATTTCTCAGAAAGTACTGAAGGGATCTTTCTCAAATTTCATATGTAGGTTCCTCCTGGTGCTTAGTTATGCATATTGCATTTTGAGAGCAATCGGAAAACAACATGGCCGACAGGCAGCCATCTTGGATTTTGACAATTGAAGTTTGTTATCGCTATTTCTTAGAAAGTGATGAAGGGATCTTTCTCAAATATCATATGTAGGTTCCTCTTGTTGCCTAGTTATGCATATTGCATTTTGAGACCAATCGGAAAACAACATGGCCGACAGGCAGCCATCTTGGATTTTGATAATTGAAGTTTGTTATCGCTATTTCTCAGAAAGTACTGAAGGGATCTTTCTCAAATTTCATATGTAGGTTCCTCCTGGTGCCTAGTTTTGCATATTGAATTTTGAGACCAATCAGAAAACAACATGGCCAACAGGCAGCCATCTTGGATTTTGACAATTGAAGTTTGTTATCGCTATTTCTCAGAAAGTACTGAAGGGATCTCTCTCAAAATTCACATGTAGGTTCCACTTGGTGCCTAGTTATGCATATTGCATTTTGAGAGCAATCGGAAAACAACATGGCCGACAGGCAGCCATCTTGGATTTTGACAATTGAAGTTTGTTATCGCTATTTCTCAGAAAGTACTGAAGGGATCTTTCTCAAATTTCATATGTAGGTTCCACTTGGTGCCTAGTTATGCATATTGCATTTTGAGACCAATCGGAAAACAACATGGCCGACAGGCAGCCATCTTGGATTTTGACAATTGAAGTTTGTTATCGCTATTTCTCAGAAAGCACTGAAGGGATCTTTCTCAAATTTCATATGTAGGTTCCCCTCAGTGCCTAGTTATGCATATTGCATTTTGAGACCAATCGGAAAACAACATGGCCGACAGGCAGCCATCTTGGAATTTGACAATTGAAGTTTGTTATCGCTATTTCTCAGAAAGTACTGAAGGGATCTTTCTCAAATTTCATATATAGGTTCCTCTTGATGCCTTGTTATGCATATTGCATTTTGAGACCAATCGGAAAACAACATGGCCGACAGGCAGCCATCTTGGATTTTGACAATTGAAGTTTTTATCGCTATTTCTCAGAAAGTGATGAAGGGATCTTTCTCAAATTTCATACGTAGGTTCCTCTTGTTGCCTAGTTATGCATATTGCACTTTGAGACCAATCGGAAAACAACATGGCCGACAGGCAGCCATCTTGGATTTTGATAATTGAAGTTTGTTATCGCTATTTCTCAGAAAGTACTGAAGGGATCTTTCTCAAATTTCATACATACGTTCCCCTCAGTGCCTTGTTATGCATATTGCATTTTGAGACCAATCAGAAAACAACATGGCTGACAGGTAGCCATCTTGGATATTGACAATTGAAGTTTGTTATCGCTATTTCTCAGAAAGTACTGAAGGGATCTTTCTGAAATTTCATATGTAGGTTCCCCTCAGTGCCTAGTTATGCATATTGCATTTTGAAACTAATCAGAAAACAACATGGCCGACAGGCAGCCATCTTGGATTTTGACAATTGAAGTTTGTTATCGCTATTTCTCAGAAAGTACTGAAGGGATCTTTCTCAAATTTCATATGTAGGTTCCCCTCAGTGCCTAGTTTTGCATATTGGGACCAATCCAAAAACAACATGGTCGACAGACAGCCATTATCGCTAAATCTTAAATTTTATATATAGCTTCCCCTTGTTTGAAAAGTACTAGCTATAAAGGGCTGTTTCTGAATTTACACAGATTAGTAAGACTTAGAAGAAGGGAAAAGTAGAGAAAAGATCAATCTGACATGGAACCTATGAAGATCATTCAATGGTGGGCGCCAAGATCCCTCTGGGATCTCTTGTGACAATTGAAGTTTGTTACCGCTATTTCTCAGAAAGTACTGAAGGGATCTTTCTCAAATTTCATATGTAGATTCCCCTTGGTGCCTAGTTATGCATATTGCATTTTGAGACCAATCGAAAAACAACATGGCCAACAGGCAGCCATCTTGGATTTTGACAATTGAAGATTGTTATCGCTATTTCTGAGAAAGTACTGAAGGGATCTTTCTCAAATTTCATATGTAGATTCCCCTTGGTGTCTAGTTATACATATTGGATTTTGAGACCAGTCAGAAAACAACCTGGCTGACAGACAGCCATCTTGTATTTTGAAAATTGAAGTTTGTTATCGCTATTGTACAGAAGGTACTGAAGGGATCTTTCTCAAATTTCATATGTAGGTTCCCCTTGGTCCCTGGTATCGCATTTTGGGACCAATCGGAAAACAACATGGCCGACAGACAGCCATTATCGCTAAATCTTAAATTTTATATATAGGTTCCCCTTGTTTGAAAAGTACTAGATCTAGAGGGCTGTTTCTGAATTTACACAGATTAGTAAGACTTAGAAGAAGGGAAAAGTAGAGAAAAGATCAATCTGACATGGAACCTATAAAGATCATTCAATGGTGGGCGCCAAGATCCCTCTGGGATCTCTTGTTTTGTCTCGTTTCAGTTTTGTTGATCATTAACACATGACATGTTCATCACTAATATGATACTAATACATAATTAAAATTTCTATGTTGAAAGTCAAAATATATTTAACTTTTAGGCATAATAGGGCCATATTAGATAAATATTGTATTTACAGAAAACCTCCTTCCAAAGTACAAGACTTTAATATTGTGCTTTAACCAGATCAGTGGATATTTCATTTGTGCCAATTTCAATTGGCCTAGCCATCCGAAACATGTTTACGGTTTACGGAATCCTTTGTGTTGATGCTCCATCCCTTATCTATTTGTGCCAAATATGAAAGATTCAACTTAACTAAACGTATACAGTGTTCAGTTAAATCTTAAATAAGGTAATTCACTTGATGAGCACTCAATTTCCTGTATATAATAGTTTGTTAATTGATTTTTCTTCAGCTGAACAAAAAATGTCGGATTTCCACTGTGAAGTATACCATTAAGTTTACCTCTAAGCTTATGCAGTCATTAAATAAAAGAAGAATGAAGCAGTCCCAACGTGAATCCAAACGTCGGCGCCTTGAGCTCAAACATGAGAGGTCATCAAAAGATGCCACTCAAACAGTGTTAGAAGGTACATATACATGAATGATGTTATATTTGTTTAATGACCTTTTGTAAAAACAAAAATTAAAATGAAAATTTATTTTACCATTGCAATTGCTGATGTATATTTTTTGCAACAACATAACTTCGCAATTTAAGATTCAATTCTTAATTTTCTATTTAGGGGATTCTTATGACTCAAAGATAGGCCTTGAACTTGACGAAGAAAGTGTTGACCTTGAGGACTTAACCATAAGTCAACCTCAACTTAAAAAGGAAAGACCTCTGATTTTCTTTGACCTTGAAACTACAGGATTGGGTATGTTTTTTCAGAATATAACAATAAATGGGTTCCTCTGACACCACCAGGTAAATGGTATGGTAGCACTGTCAATAATGTATATAATATTTGTATTGAAACAAAATGAAGCCCACATTTATGGCTTATATTATTAAGAAGGAAACCTTAGGAAAAGATGAATTTCATTTCAACAAATTTTATTTCTCAAAGAAGATATTTCTGAAAGAAAAAGGATTGAACAACAGGCATAGCCTATGTAAGTTCTCTCCATTTAGTAACAATGAGTATATACATGTTAACATCATTCATATAATATATAATATAGTGAGATATCAGTTATGTAGGGACAACTCTGAATCGAGTATAATTTGTCGATTTTATTTAATATATTTCATCCAGTTTATTTTTATAAAAAAAATTTAAAATCCTGTCATCCACTCATAAGCTTTGGGGACCAGTCATGGATACAACATTCTGAGTTTTAATTTGATAATGACAGTTAAGAAAGGCAAAATTAGTTAGATAATATATTTAGTGGATTCCGTAAGGTTGCATAGTTGGAGAGTGATTACTTGAATTTGATAGAAGTACGATTGAGAAATGATTATAAGAAAAATAATTAATATAGGGCACGATTATGAGCAATAGAAATATATAAGCAGTAAATATGCAACCAATTTTAATCCACTAATTAATAAGGTTGTCCATACTATATTTCATCTAGTAAGTGTACTAATTCATAACATTCATACTATCATAATTATAATATAAAATAGAATAAATAATATACGTCCATCGGATGGGGGGGGGGGGCATGTAGTAAATAACTATAACTATATACTTGCTTGCCGGATAAATGTATATATATGGATGAAAGACAAGTATTTTCAATTTTAGGGTTCAGAATCTATTAGTATCTCTGATATATTCAGTAGTAGCTTCAAAGATAGATAAATTAGTTTGATGATCACACTCACCACAGCCTGATAAGAGTATGTCAAGGCTAAAGTGACTGTGATCTACATCAAACAATTTTTCTTTAAGGATATCTCGAGGTTCACTGTAGTTCCTACAACTTAGAAAAAAGTGAAAAACAGTTTCATATTCATTCCCACATGTACATGATGGTGAATCAATAAGATGATCTCTGTAAAGATCAGAGTTTATATTGCTAGACGAGTTTCGAAGCTGACAAAGTAAGATATTATATTTTCTATTACCTGCATTAATATAAGCAGGGTTTTGAGCAATGTCAAGTGGTATATCACTTACTGTGTTCGATAAAATTTGTTTAAATTGGTACAGCGATGTGATATTTGTCAAGTCAACCCTTGCTGCAAGTTTATTATAGTCATTAAGTGTTGCTGGAATAAAGCTTTTGGCATATATATTTGTTCTACTCATAGGAGTAGTGAAGACTCTTTGATTTCGTAACATGTACAAGTCATTCATATTGTTATAGTGTGGTTCTACTAATTCATTTAAATAATTTGGGGCAGTGCCTGTAAGAATTTTGTAAAGAAGAATAAGTCTATGTTTTTTCCTCCTTGCAGCAAGAGTGTCCCAACCAAGTTCATTATATAATTTATAATGTGAGGTTCCTCTACGCAGTCCGGTAATGGTTCGAGCCGCTTCTAATTGAATAGATTCAAGTAGAGTAGCCTCTTGCTGAGTACAATTATCAAAAATGATATCACCATATTCCAATATAGGCCGAATATAGGCTGTATATATAGTGTTAAGTGTTTTACGGCTCATTTTATATTTTACAGATTTCAATAAGTTTATACATTTATAAGCTTTTGTATAAATATAGTTAATATGGTGATGCCATTTACCATCTTGCGATAAGAATACTCCAAGATGCTTATGATTTGGCACATTTGATATTGTTTCATTTTGAAATATGATATCTGGACATACTATATCCCTTTTCCTGCTAAAGGTTACTGATTCTGTCTTAGAAGGATTGAATTTAATATCCCACTTTTTGGACCATATATTTATGTTTTCGAGATCACTAGCTAGACTATTAGCTGCATCAAGTGAATTGGTTTGTATTACCTTAGAAATTGAAGTATCATCAGCAAATAGCCGTTTCTCATTTGTTATACATTCAACAATATCATTTATATAAATTAGAAACAGAAAAGGACCGAGGACTGATCCCTGGGGGACACCGGCACTTACCTGTCTATACGTGGAGCTGTAACCTTCTGTCATCACTCTATGTTTACGATTACTTAGATAACTCTTGAACCAATTAAGTAAAAGATGAATGTTGTGAAAAAATTTCAAAATTATAACATATTCATATATATCTATTTGGATTTTAAAATAAATAAATGTTATATGGCTGCACAGGATTTAATGACATGTAATGTCATAATTTTCAGCACGGACTTCTGATATCATCCAGATTGCAGCTGTTTGTGGTAAGGAGCAACTGAACAGGTATATGGCTCCAACCAGAACCATCAGTTTGGAGGCATCACAGGCAACTGGTTTAACATATATTGGAGGAACCTTGAAACATAATGGTCATGTTGTACAAACCACAACTCAAAAGGCTGGGCTAGAAAATTTCCTTAAATTCCTCAACAAATTCACAGACCCAATTTTGATTGGACACAACATACAAAATTTTGATATTCCGATCCTGATCAATCAGTTGAAAAAGTATGATTTGGTTTCAAAACTGAACACTAGTGTCTCAGGATGTATTGATACCTTAAAACTAGCAAAAAAGATCTGGAAAAAAACCTTAATCAAAAACTACAAGCAGGAAACACTTGTCAAGTTGTTTTTTTTTAGAATTGGACTACGAGGCACATAATGCTATTGCTGATGTCACATCATTGCAACAACTTTTCGAAGAAAATATGTCATCTTCATGCATGCCTGTTGATGTATTTGATATGTTCTATTACAAATGTAAAGCATCTTTAGAACCACTGGTGAAGACGAAAGTCATTTCAACTTTGACAATGAAAAAACTTGTCACTTGTTCCCTGAGTCTAAAAAAACTTCAAGTAATCCATAAGCGTGACCCACATATTGGAATATGGCATGTGTTCACTGAATCATTGGAGGGATCAAAGATTCCTCGAATCACAAAATCAAAAAAAATAATTGGAAAGGTTGTCGGCTATCTGAATAAGTAGTCAGTATAGTCAAACGACACATCCATTGCTGAAAGCTATATCCTTGTGATTCATATGTTTGTATAAGCATACTCATCCTTCACCCATGGGCAAATTACAACCAGGTTTGTTGTGAAACTTCATTGTGGGAGACTATAGATCATACCTTATATAATGAGACTGAAATTTTGCTTCAATTCATACTCCTTTTAAATATAACAACTAAAACATGTGCTGACCAAAACTTCTATGGAAATATATTCTTTGTTGCATTTTGCTAAAAGGTTGATAAGATGACATTTTTCACTATTTGGTCACCTATACAAAGCAAGTCAGATGGCCGTCAAGACCCTAAAATAGCATTCTCATAAATATTATTTTATGATTATTCGATATCTAATTTGGCTTTAAACTTTAATGTCAAACTGAATTTGAATTTATTTGAGAGTAAACGATTGCCATGCTTGTTCAAATAAATGCATGATCACAACCTTTTTGTGAATTGACTTGAATTGTTAAATTATCGAATTACATTGTACAATCAAGTGGATGAGTGAGAAAATAAAATTAGTCTAAATATGTAATCAACACAATATTGGCCCACTTTCATGATAGCCTAGTAGGGTTATAAAGTATGTTAAACTGTTTATAGAAACAAATTGTTCTATTAATTAAAACAATGTTCATCACTCCTATTTAACAAAATGAAATGCATTCTAATGTAAAATAATATTATGCAAAATTTGGTAATTTGTGTTATTTTGTTTGTTGCAATCTATATCTATCTTTGTTATAATCATTAGTAAATGTACACTACAGTATGACACCACATGTACATGTAATTCATAATTTTCTTCTATAAAAATTCTTGATAATATTCCGCTGAAGTTGTATTTTTGTATGTTAATATTTTATCATCAATATGTATATAGACTGGCAAAGAGACTTGTGTTCCTCACAGTACCATATGTACAATATGTAGGTGCTTTGAGGACATGACATATTCTTTTTTATGTAATGCTGAATCATGCATGTGAAATTAAGATTTTTTTCATCTATCTATGTAGACGCAATACTTGCCATAATGCTTGTCATCCAATCACTTGTTCCAATAAATTTTGTTGAAATGAAAAAATGTCTTTGAAAGTTCATTGTGAACGTTGGAGTTTATAGGCAAGACATTGATAAACGTGATAAACATACATTTTTCTTTGTAAAGTATACATACGTGTCGGTTTACAACTGGTCAAATGGGAAATAAATTCCTTCAAAATCAAGAACAATGACGTTAAGCTCGCTGGTTATTGATAGCTACGTCAATGCAAACAGTAGAAGTGTACCAGAAAGGTACTGGAATGATAGTGTCGTTAATTAGCTAGGTACGGCATAGATGCTTATAGCACGTTATAGGACTTATAAACGTGTTATAAGCACCTAGGCTATGGGTACGGTAAGTCCGAAACATATAAGTCTACAACTAATACCAGTCATGTAATGACAGTAAGCGCGGAAGATATGAGACTTACATCACCACAAATACTACACTACCACATAGGTTGGAACGCTCGACACTCGAGCAACAACTCACAACGAAGGTCATGTTGTGCACACGGATTCTGGCATTCTGTATCACCGATACGCTTCGTTTGACATGGCGTATTAGAAGCAAGCGTTTGAAGGACCGTTAGTGTAATGTTCTAATTTTCATCCGGAAAAGAGGAAAATATCCGGAAAATGATAATCGTGTTTGGGAAATCAAACAAATAAAATTCTTAAAAAAAAAAAAAAAAGCACCAATAACATATTACAACATAATTTAGGAAGGAAAATGGTAAAGATTTAACAAAAAAATTCATCAATCTCAGAATCCAAAAATAACTTCTCTAATTTGGTAATTTGAGCCATACTTGAAGCAAAATGTTTGGGGTACCGGCAAAGTAAACGGCCATAGTGTGAAAAGTAATATGGTGAGGGGTTATTTTTATTTCTTAAAGCATACATATGAAATTTTTAATTAAGCAAAAAAAAATGGGTCATTTTTCTGTTCATTTTTTCAGGAAAAAAATAAAAGTGTATTTTTTTAATCAATTTTTCACTAAAAATAACAGTTTTTTCGTATAAAAATAGCCATATTTTGTTAACCACCCAAAGAATCTTCTCTTTTTTTGATAATTATGAATGATATTGCTCATACTGATGATATAAGTAGGATATGAACTTCTTTTTATGCTTTAGGTAAATATTATCGGGGAAAGATAAAATCTACCAAAGTCCTTAAAAATATGGTTCAGCTATTAATTAATACGTATCTTTATGTGGCCCTGGTAGTAAAACGAACGTGGAGACATATGTTTTTTTATGTGCTTTTTGTGATAAGAGCATAATTAACAATGAAATAAAAATAAAATTAAGGAGATCTATCAGAGGAAACCCGAAGGGTCGGTCTACCTTAAGAAAGAGAAAAGATAATATCCCAAATTTAGTCGCCTCTAACGATCATGCAATGGGGGCAGCAGGTACAATTCTTAAGCCCTACCTGCAGGGCAGAATCTTTTTATCAACATTTTCGAACATAAAATATTTCAAGATGTAAATCCACACATTTTCTGAGAATTTTTACTTACCAATATCATTCTTTTCATCATTGTTTGATTTTATTACCTTTGATTAAAAAAAAAGGTGCTTCCTGAAATTGGTATAAAATGTCTGCTAAAGCTGTCAGGATGATGCCCTGGTTGACCAGTGAATGGCCACGGACAAACTGTCCACATGCATGTGAAGAATTATTGATTATGTGTACCTGGGGTTTTCTCATGGAAATGTTTGGGTGCCGTTTCAAAAATCCTCTGTACCACTTGTCTGATGGTCCACTTGAAGATATTTTCATATTCTTGCGCAATGCAATTTCCCTTGCAAATTCCTTGACTATTTTCCTTGTTAGGGGAAAACCTGTTTCGTTGCAATAATCAATGTAAGCAACCAGATATTTTTCCTCATCCGAGAAAAGCCTTCTGACTGGTGGACCTGTCATGCTGATAGACATGTGCCGATGTATAACGGCGAAAGAAATGCTGTGCTTTTTGGCAGCCTCTCAGGGACATTCCCATTCGAACATCTATCAATGCCTTTTCAAGGTCATCTGGAGTATATTGTTTGTATTTCACTACAATAAAATATCATAAACATATTGCTGATCATATTTTTTGTGATTTTATTTGCTTATGGGTGACCAATGCTTTAACTATTTCAGACAGGCTGAATATTTCATTCTCGAATATACATGAAAGATAAAAATATCATCGAACCATCTTGTCTCATGTATAGCTTCATTGCTGTAAAATTTATGAAAAAAAAAATACAAATGACATCAAATTACAGTTAGATATTAACCTTTTTCATTTTGGTATGACTTTTTTAAGAACCGTTGATTATTATTGTAATATGTGTGTGACAAAATGGTTTGTAGCAATATATATTAAGTTCAATTCGGCTATTCAAAACACAAGAAAAATGCAAACAAATATTTTGTTTTTAAATTAATCTTTTATTATTATTTATTTAAAAACTATTTAAAACACGTTTTAATTTTCATTTGAAATCGTTTGGAAAGGGGGTAACATGATAGAGGGGAAATAACTCGTACAAGACGCACACAAAAATCCGGAAAAGTAATGCCCGATTGACATGCGCAATGAGCAAGGCGTCCCAAGTTTAAATGAAAAATGCCGGCAGAAATGAAAAGCTCCCTGTCCCACTGCTCGAAAAAGGTATGAACTGTAATATTTCAATCGGAAACTTCTCAAATTGATATCAAAACCTCATTTGGGATATTACTTAAAATACAAAAAAATGCCCTGTGGTCAATGAACCAAAACAATGGCTACTTACCCATTTCGAAGTCTTCTTTCCGGCAAAAACAGGTCGATGACTGCTTTGAAAATCGGTTTCTCTCACGAGTTTAATTATGACGTCATACACGCAAAATTTCCCATTTAAAGAGCACGCAATAAAAAGCCATTTTTCGAATCTGTGATCCGACTTGGGTACTGATCCGATTTGGGTACTGTCACATTTGAATCCCTGGAATGGACAAAACATTGACCACACCATACAGGTCAGTCTGATGGCATGGTTGAGCGAGCAAACAGAACAATAGGAAGCATGCTCTCCGCATTTGTGGCAGGCAATCTAAGAGACTGGGACGAACAAATTAACCTTTCTTATGATGGCTTACAGGTCATTTTCCATGAATCCACCGGGTTCTCTCCTTGTGAAATGGTGTTTGGTCGAAATATAAATACTGTATCTCGCAAAGATGCTAAACATCCCAACTGTGAGAATAGAATGACATCAATTACAAATAGGACTACGAGGAGTTTATGAAAGGAAGGGCCAAAAAGGTCAGATTATTGAGAAAGGAAAGCAAAGGAACATTTAGTAAGAAGGACCAGTCACCGTGTAAGGATGTGACCAAGAGGAAGAAGACAGCACTAATGAAACCCCATATTTAAAAAGAGGAAAATGGCTAGTATCGAGGAGGGAATATTAACAGCTACAGATGAGATGCAGAAGGATAAGCCAAAAGTAAGCCAAACAGGAGATCTTCCAAGATGGGACAGGTGCGCCATTCCCTGGTAAAAGAAATACATTTATCATCATCATCTTCATCCTCCTCCTCATCAAGTGAAAGTGTATCTGGGAAAAAAACCGTATACCATCAATGAAGGGCTATCTAGTAGAATGCATATCGGTAGCATCTGAATATCACGTGACAATAATCGCCGACGGACCTATCTACAAAGCAGGTACAGGTATCAATGAGACAGACACGAGTGTTGAGGACAGAATATAATTAGGGAGCAACAGAACACCAGAATAATGTTGTGAGCGATACGAACGTGCCATTATCATATTGCAGAATGATGTATCTGGATTGTTAGCGTGGGTAATAAGCAAATCATCAGTAGTGAAGCCATACGACAACAAGCATTTATTTACATATTCCATTGACCGAGAAGGACATTTCAAATATATCTTGAACTATTCATGGAATATCAACAATGAAAACCTTGGACGCGCCGTAGGAGATAATCATATCTTCTTACACCAACTTCATTCTGAGGCAGATTTCTTGGAGTTGGAAGGACTGGTCGAGATAGTCAGAAGCAGATTAGGGATTTGAGCTGTGAGTTGTGAACAGAAATAAGTGCAAAAGGACAAGTGATTAGAGAACATTATCAATATGTGTAGACTAATTTGTATATAGTGGTAACAATGTAGATGAAGACTAATTTGATGAAATGTTTTATTTACTTGATGCATTTTGGAATTGAAAGAAGTGCAGTGATCAGTTATATCTATTTTATAAATATAGATTTTTTTTTAATTACTTTTTTTATATTACTATTGGAAATTTAATTGCTATGGATAACATACTAGTAATATATAAAATTATGAAATTAGAACTTTAATTCTCTGTCATTTTTAGCATAAACAATGCATTGAGTAAGCGAGTGAACAAATGGTTGGAGATACATTTTGACAAATTGTTTGAAACTTCCCTAACAATGGTCAGTTGATGGAACACTGATATGTCAATTGGTTCAAACACCCGATAATAAGTTAGTTGTTACTCCTGCTTAGCGCTCAGCATATTTGGAGTGGGCCAACTGGTTCGCCCGTTGTCAGTATAATGTGACCGGGTGGGGTGTGCTGCTGGGTGTCTTCGGCAGTATGCTTCAGTGAGGTAGCACTCTAAATCGGCAAAAGATCCGGCCTATCACAAGGAGACATAACACAAACATACCGCAGCCTCCCAAAACACACATACGCACTCATCACACGCATACATGTCGCACGCACGGGAGGCCGTCCTTAAATGACCTTAGCTGTTAATAGGACGTTAAACAAAATAAACCAAACCAAATCTTTAAAAATATGTATACTTACCTGCATTTCCATTGCCTTTTCCTATTATGGTGCACACAAAATTTAAAATGTACTGTAAAAATCAAGTGCAACATTGACAGTAACAAAGTCAGCTTATGTAGTGGCCACGTACATGTATACATTGTACATACACAAAATTTTCCGATATGTTTGGGGAATGTAATTAAAACTTCGTTTCCTAAAGGCTAGGTATCAGAATTAAGTTATAATCGGTTTATATCATTCTATAAGATCTTACTGTCCTTATGCATGATCTATCTATCTCTCTCTCCCTATATATATATATATCGTATTTACTTACCTATTAACACTGAATGCCACCGCATCCCATGCAGCCTGTTTTGTCGTATGGGTCACTACGGATGCCCTGCAGGTAGGGCGTAAGAATTGTACCTGCTGCCACCATTGCATGATCGTAAGAGGCGACTAAACTTGGGATCTTATCTTTTCTCTTCTTTCTTGATAACTTTCTTCTTCCTAATGTCTCCCTTGACAATGCCTCACTTTTGGGCCTTTAGTTGAGCGTTCGCCGCTGTGAGGAAGGTTTTGGGTTCTGTCCCCTAGCCGAGACATAACCAGAGTCTTTAAAAATGGTAGTTGCTACTCCTGCTTAGCACTCAGCATATTTGGAGTGGGACGACTGGTTGGCCCGTTGTCAGTATAATGTGACCGGGTGGGGTGTGCTGCTGGGTGTCTTCGGCAGTATGCTCCAGTGAGATAGGCCGGAACTTTAAAGTGCTATCACAAGGAGACTTAACACGAACATACCGCAGCTTCCCAAAACACACATACGCACTCACCACACGCATGCATGTCGCACGCACGGGAGGCCGTCCTTAAATGACCTTAGCTGTTAATAGGACGTTAAACAAAATAAACCAAACCAAACCAAGGGTGTCTTCGGCAGTATGCTTCAGTGAGATAGCACTTTAAATCGGCGAAAGTTCCGGCCTATCACAAGGAGACATAACACAAACATACCGCAGCCTCCCAAAACACACATACGCACTCATCACACGCATACATGTCGCACGCACGGGAGGCCGTCCTTAAATGACCTTAGCTGTTAATAGGACGTTAAACAAAATAAACCAAACCAAACCAAATCTTTAAAAATATGTATACTTACCTGCATTTCCATTGCCTTTTCCTATTATGGTGCACACAAAATTTAAAATGTACTGTAAAAATCAAGTGCATCATTGACAGTAACAAAGTCAGCTCATGTAGTGGCCACGTACATGTATACATTGTACATACACAAAATTTTCCGATATGTTTGGGGAATGTAATTAAAACTTCGTTTCCTAAAGGCTAGGTATCAGAATTAAGTTATAATCGGTTTATATCATTCTATAAGATCTTACTGTCCTTATGCATGATCTATCTATCTCTCTCTCCCTATATATATATATATATCGTATTTACTTACCTATTAACACTGAATGCCACCGCATCCCATGCAGCCTGTTTTGTCGTATGGGTCACTACGGATGCCCTGCAGGTAGGGCGCAAGAATTGTACCTGCTGCCCCCATTGCATGATCGTAAGAGGCGACTAAACATGGGATCTTATCTTTTCTCTTCTTTCTTGATAACTTTCTCCTCACTTTTGGCCCTTTAGTTGAGCGTTCGCCGCTGTGAGGAAGGTTTTGGGTTCTGTCCCCTAGCCGAGACATACCAGAGTCT
Organism: Pecten maximus; assembly: GCF_902652985.1. Classification (NCBI taxonomy): domain Eukaryota; kingdom Metazoa; phylum Mollusca; class Bivalvia; order Pectinida; family Pectinidae; genus Pecten; species Pecten maximus. The sequence continues at coordinate 16,908,521 of NC_047028.1, forward strand.
TTAAAAATGGAAGTTGCTACTCCTGCTTAGCACTCAGCATATTTGGAGTGGGACGACTGGTTGGCCCGTTGTCAGTATAATGTGACCGGGTGGGATGTGCTGCTGTGTGTCTTCGGGCAGTATGCTTCAGTGAGATAGCACTTTAAATCGGCTAAAGTTCCGGCCTATCACAAGGAGACTTAACACGAACATACCGCAGCCTCCCAAAACACACATACGCACTCACCACACTCATACATGTCGCACGCACGGGAGGCCGTCCTTAAATGACCTTAGATGTTAATAGGACGTTAAACAAAATAACCAAACCATAACCAAATGGGTCACTACGGACCTACGGAACTTGCCGAATAAGACATCCTCCCTTTTTCACAACTTCCTCCACCAGGATCACCTTCTTCTCTGTCCAATTCACGGCTCTTTTTGTTGCCATTATCACTACATGTACACCAGTGCAGACGAAAACTGCAGACGTCCGTTGACAGGAGTATGGGGAAAATAGTGATACGAAAAATAGCGCGACATGTCTTTTCCACCTCCATTACAAAAGATCTACTTTCACTTTCAAAAACAGTCGTCTCAGCTGAGACCGGACTAAAACTGAGTTGGGATTTTTCGTGAAAGCCATATTTGAGAAAATCTCGAGTGAGAAAACTCAAGGATTTGAGATTGATTTGAGTTTGAGATTTTGCTCAGTTTGAGATGTTTTGTGCAAGCGGGGCCAGATCCCCACCCCATAACCATATATATATATAGCATTACTGGGCATCAAGAGATGAACACAGCCCTGATGTAACAATAAGGCCAGGCCCCGCTTGCACAAAACATCTCAAATTGAGATTTGAACTCAAACTCAATCTCAAATTTGAGTTTTCTCAACTTAGCTTTCACAAAGTACTAATTGCAGCTGAAGTTTTGATTTTTTTTCTCAAATATTTGAGACAGCTCAAGTGCCGTTTCAAATCCAAGATGGCGGTCGCCTACGCGTTAAGGAGACTACGAATGCGCCGGGATTACTGTACGTTCAGACCGCGTTTGAGGGTGAATTCATTCTGTGACCGGGAATATTGGGCATCAGCTGTGGAGTTGATACAGCAGAGATTGGTATGTTAAATGCACAATTCTTATTCATATGGTTCTTAACATTATTGTAGTAGAGCTGTTGCTATACCTCCAAGGTGTCCATATCCTGACATGGTATTAGTTATAAGTAATTCTAAAGATGAGGGTTCTATAATATGGTTTTTGAATCCACACCACAAGTTGTTGTGCATGATATATACATGTATATCCAGATTAAGTGAAACTCCAATTGGCCATAATACAGAAAAAATGTTCAAAAAGCACAGACATTGCATGACTGCATTAGCTCACTCAGCCCTTCATAATTTCTTAAAAATAGCCTTAAATAAAAAAAAATAAAAAAAAGGCAAAATCACCACTGGTTTATTTAATTATAGACCAAGTTGTGTAATGCAGTCAAATGAAAGACTGTTTACAAACTGTATATTGCAAATATATATGTGTGGAAATTATCACCATATTCACAAGACTATTATCAATTGAGAAAATCAAATATAGCCTATTTTCTCCTTTATTAACTTTTAAAGTATGTCCTAATTTTAAAGTATTTTTAGATTTGGGTACATAGTTATTCATGTTGTGATTTCATAGACAGTTGCGTGTTATCAGTGCCCTGCAGGTAGGGCGTAAGAATTGTAACTGCTGCCCCCATTACGTGCATTACGTGACTGCCCTGCAGGTAGGGCGTAAGAATTGTACCTGCTGCCCCCATTGCATGATCGTAAAAGGCGACTAAATTTGGGAACTTATCTTTTCTCTTCTTTCTTAACAGCTTTCTTCTTCCTAATGTCTCCCTTGACAATGCCTCACTTTTGGCCTTTAGTTGAGAGTGAGGAAGGCTTTGGGTTCTGTCCCCTCGCCGAGACATACCAGAGTCTTTAAAAATGGTAGTTGCTACTCCTGCTTAGCGCTCAGCATATTTGGAGTGGGACGACTGGTTCGCCCGGTGTCAGTATAATGTGACCGGGTGGGGTGTGATGCTGGGTGTCTTCGGCAGTATGCTCCAGTGAGGTAGCACTATAAATCGGCAAAAGTTCCGGCCTATCACAAGGAGACTTAAAATGAACATACCGCAGCCTTTCAAAACACGCATACGCACTCACCACACGCATGCATGTCGCACGCACGGGAGGCCGTCCTTAAAAGACCTTAGCTGTTAATATGACGTTAAAACAACAAACCAAACCAAACCAAACCAAATGGGTGTTATCATTATAGTCAAAGAATGTTCATCAACTCTAATGCTCTTTCTTCAACATTTCTTGTACGACAGTTAGCTGAATTGTACCGTTCTTCTTGACCTGGTCCTGGATGGTTAATAGGGGTCATTAGCCGCTCCTTTGAAGGATAACCATAATCTCCCAACAACCAGCTCTGGTAAAAAAAAAACTGTTTTGTAGGATATATGCATCAGGGGTAGATCATGGAAACTTGCACACATCATTTGTAAATCTGCAATTGATAGATATGTAGTCAATTCTTTTTAAGCCAATGAAAGTGTTTGTTACAAGCCAGATTGACTTTGATCGTATGTAGATATTAACCTAAAAATGTTTGCTGCCATACCCTAAGTCAGCCCTTGTACATTTATGGAGTGAAAATTATTCCGGCATATGTATACGTGCTCACCAGCCGATGACATTGCTTGTATAGGGATCTGAGTACCATCTATAGCACCAACCACATTTGGAAATCAAGCTGTTTTGTGAATTCCTGCCTTCACTCTTCGTATACCATCTACACTGGTGGGGAATTCAATGTCCCTCAGGTTGTCACAAATAGAATTCATCACACGGTTGATGATAAAACAACCAGACGACTTGGATATACCGTGAATATAGTCTCTGAGAGGTAATCTCCTTTAGCAAGGAATATCAGACAGGTCAATACCTGAAATTGACGATGCAGACTTAATGTGCGTCTTTAATTATATTAAAGCATCGATTGTTTTTACTTAAATACATTTCTCTGATGTCTGGGAAATATATCCTCAAATTTATACATTCCATATTGCCTAAGGATAGTTTCTTTCTCTCATTTGTATTATCATAATTGAATAGATGTACTCAAGCCATGACTCAAAAGGAGAAAAAACAGCCAAAAATACACAGTACACGATACATGGTACGGAATACACGAAACACGGTACAGTATACATAGTACACGATACATGGTACAGTATACATGGTACAGTATACACAGTACACGATACATGGTACAGTATACACAGTACACGATACATGGTACGGAATACACGAAACACGGTACATACAGTATACACAGTACACGATACATCGTACAGAATACACAGTACACGATACATCGTACAGTAAACACGATACTAGGTTTGGTTTGGTTTTATTCGTTTAACGTCCTATTAACAGTTAAGGTCAAAATACGATACAAGGTACGGGATACACGGTTCGGTAAACACGATACAAGGTACGATTCACGGTTCAGTAAACACGATACAAGGTACGATATACACAATACATGGAACGAGATACTTTGGTTTAATTTGGTTAATTTTGTTTAACGTCCTAGTAACAGCTAAGGTCATTTAAGGAAGGCCTCCCGTGCGTGCGACATGCATGCGTGTGGCGAGTGCGTACGTGTGTTTTGGGAGGCTGCGGTATGTTCGTGTTAAGGAGATTCAACATGGCTGCCGAGTAGTGTACACACTGCACTTTCTTGCTCTTCATTTTTTGGATTGGTGTATGTTGATTTTTGGCAAGCAGAAGAATTGTTATCTCAATAACAGGTTGAGGAACTTGAATTTCTGGATTATTTCGTGAAATTGTGAATTTGAGAAACTTTTATTGTGAATGTTGAAATTGTGAAAACTGTTCACTGGATTAACATGGTTTACATGGCTAATACAGCATACCTGGACCCTATAGGCTAGACTGTGACTGATTAGTATTACAGAAGAGTTTACTCACTGTTTGGAGATCTCAACAATGCAGTCTACAGGAATGAGTACAAGAAACACCAAGCCTGTAAGTTTCACCAGCCACAGTGGTAGAAAGCCATTTACCAACAGACACGGGGCTAGATGAGCAAATAAAGACCGACATGGAAATAATTTTTAAGCAAGAACTGGATAAAGTTGTGAGTAAAGAATACTTGAAAAAATGACAGCAGAATTGATGAAAAAATCTGATGTCAAAAAGATGGTGTCAAAATAGCAGCAGAGATTATGGAACAGCTTAGGAAGGACATTATGAAGGACATGGAAAGACAGATTAGTTCTAAGACAGCTAAATTGAGAGAAGAGATGGACATTTTGAACAATAAAAACTAAAGATTACAGGAGTAGCTTAGAGACTGAGAGAGAGAGACAAACACTAAAACAGGAACAGGAACATACATGTAAAGAACTAGATGCCAAGAGGAACGAACTGGAGAAAGTGAGGTCTTTGGCTATAGAAGGAGTCAGGAAAGGAAACTACAATGAACAATATAGTAGAAGAAATAACTTGAAAGTTATGAATATGAAAGAACTATATTCAAGAGAGAAAATCAAAGAGATCTCGCAAAGGATTTATGTGAAGCCATTAATGGCAAGGTATCGGGAGGAAAAATAAGCCCGGATGATCTGGCTGCGTTTCATAGAATACCCGGAAGAGACCCCAGTAGACCTAGACCAATTATAGTTAAGTTCTGGAAAAATGACGAGAACTTTTGTAATGAGACAGAGGAAAAACCTGTCAGAACTCAGAATTGTGGACGATATTACTAGAGACAATGTCTTACTGATCAATTCCCTGAAGGAAAATCCAGAAAGAGACAATTCATGGTACTTTAATGGGAAAGTCTTCGCAGAAAAGGGCGATGTGAGACATCCAGTTGACTTATTTGAACGTGTGGAAAATGTGTTCAAATAGTCAGTAAAATGTGGGACGGACTGACCGTACTCATATAATGTATGGTATTATTCCTGGCAATATCTGTAAGAATAATGTGTAAATATGTGTTTGTGTGTATAGTTTAAGAATTTCTGCTGTTTGAGTGGAATGGATATAATAATGGCAGACTACCGCATTATGTCCCCTGGTAATTGCGACTTAGTCAACTAGATGGCGCTGGCTGTCTGGGTATACACAGACCAACCACGCCATATTGATACAACTGTTTAGCCTTTGTCCAAATTAATCTTCTAATTTTACATTTCTATTGCCACGTTAAATATGCCAGATGGATGATCAGATAAAGACGAAAGGTAAGTTAGTTAAGTTGTTATACCGCTTGACTGTCTGTAAAAAGTAAGATAAAAATGTGCGATTCCAGCCGTAAATTACGAAGCTGGTTTTGTTGTGCATGGCAGACCACGGCATTGTAACGATTGAATAACTGCCTCTACATGTCTAATAATATCAGTTAATACTTGCTTTGTTCGTTTTTACTATTGCTAACATTAAAAAAAGGACATTCATCATGAAGACGATTTTATTTGAAGTTTGTAAGCATGTCGCCTATTGACCTATTTCCACGCTGGTCAATTTTAAAGGCGATCATTAGTTTACGTAAACAGTTGTTGTTGGCAACCAGTATCCACCTTTAGTCCTATAGTATACAGACAGCACATTTATGAAATAATTTCGTTAATTTTCTTAGAATTTAATAACAGACGTATATTATCTCTAATATACGTCCCTGTGTTGTTTAATAATTTTAGGTCAAATTAAACTGGTTTTCATAAAAATTATATTATCTTTCCAGTTTGAGTGATATCAGTACAGAGTTAGCAGAGCTAAATGATGGTCTGTTATCATTGGAGGAATTAAATTCCTGGTCAAAGAAAAGGTTACAGCAGTGGCTGATCAGGAATGGCCTTGAAAAAAACGGGAAAGAAGGAGGTTCTGGCCAACAGGATATACCGCGCAGAACATTTCGGTGAGAGTGACATTTCAAGTTCTGATGAGGGCGACTCCGAGCCTGAGAAAGATGAACTTCTTCCGATTGCGAGTGAACAGTCATCATGGGAAGATTTGACAATGACAAACTGTCCCCCTATTCGACATGAAGATGTTGAAAATTATTTTCTCTTTGAGAAAATCCAACAAACGGCAGAACCAAAAACTGCCATCGCCAACTCCGTAAATCAAGAAATATTTCAAATGAACATTATGTTGGAAATATTATGTACAGTGAAGTGGATAAGTCATCGTTGTTCTGTATTGTGAAAGCTATGTGTAATCCTAGCATGAGAATAAAAGTTTCAGTTGAAGATGGTCATATCCGAAGTTATTATAGCCTTTCTGTAATCCTTGTAAAACAGACTGGTAAAGTAATACAAGGTTCTTGTGACTGTAAAGCTGGGATTTCTGGTGTGTGCTGTCATGTTGGAGGGCTGTTATTAACATTAACGAAAGTCAAAAAGTGCATGTACTTCGAGCACTTGTACATGGTTACAACCTAAGGCTCTGGAGGTTTGAGCACTTGTACATGGTTACAACCTAAGGCTCTGGAGAAACCTCCAAGTCCAAAGCGAATTGGTTATATTACCTTTAACTATACCGGTACGGAGGAAGTGAAACCTACAAAGCCATTTCCAAATGTATATCAGGCTGGACCATGTAAACAACCTGATGTATTTTTTGCAGATATTTTAAAAGGACTAGCCTTAGTGTGTCCGTCATCTGTCCTGTACAAAACACTATGCGAGTCGTCAGGCAATATTTCTGATATATTGTCTCGGTACGTTCCGGAATATATGATCACTGATGATACCTGTGATTTGTCATCATTTGTGTTCCAGACAAAATTTATAGAATTTACGAATAAATTCACCATATCCGAGGAGGAAATAGAAACTTTAAATAATGCGACTAGGGGTCAGTCCAACAACAATAACTGGAAGGAAATGAGAAAAGTTATTTTGACAGCATCCAACTTCGGACTCGTGTGTAAAAGGAAAGAAACTACTCCTCCAGAAAACTTAGTAAAACAACTTCGTGGGTACATGCGTATTCCAGTTACATGGAGTTTACGACATGGACAACGGAATGAAAATCGTGCTAAAAGAGCGTATGTGCGACATCATATGAACACATGTTCCACTGATGTCAGTGTTAAAGATATGGGAGTCTTTGTTTCTAAAGAGTTTCCATTTTTAGGAGCTAGTGTGGATGGATTGATTTCTTGTGCGGTTTGTGGAGATGGTGTTCTGGAAATAAAATGTCCTTTTGGAAGTAAAGGGGACAAGTGGCGGATGATGACGCCAGAGACATGTGCACAAAATAAAAAGTTTTGTTGTAATGTAATCAATGGTAGTTTACATCTTAGACCAACCATAATTATTATCACCAGGTTATGGGACAAATGGCTGTACTTGGTCTGTCGTGGGTGGATTTTTTTATATGGACAAAAAAGGGATTTTCTGTTCAACGGCTACGTTTCGATGATGGATTTTGGACCGGGGGTATGCTTCATAAACTTAAGGACTTCTACAGTCATAGTTTTGTTGCCGAATTACACACTGAAAGAGTGAAACGAGGAGAGATGCTCTACCGCGGTGATTAACTGTATGGCTGCACGATTATTTGTATTTTGTTTGTTATAACCGACCAGAAATTACTTTTTTTATATATGTCACAGGAAGAAAATGCGGGACATAATAACAAACTCCCAAATTCCTGCTGGTTCTTTATTTATTTACTAACCGGAGACATTTCCAGACGTACAAACATAAAAAAAAACCTGAAACAAAAAAAAACAGCCGGACTAAGTACAATGTATATACGGTATATATCAATAATACTACGTGCATACGAATACGCGCTTAATGTTGATATTCAATTAATATCTATTACACGGTAAATATCTATTCTGTATAGTATATATACCTTCCAAGACTTCAGCAGTCTGGTGAAATAGTGTCACGTCGTATACATACATCGTAAGGTAGTAGTTGCTGGACCCCGGAGGATACGTCTCAGCCAACGGTTAAATGGCAACTGCGATGATTCGCGCGAGTTATGGAGTTTTATCTAACGTTCTCTCACTCTTGCACGCTTTTTCACACTTCCACACCCTAATTTACATATAAGACATAAACAAGACTAAATAAGGACAATCACGAGACGACCACCTGAACTACAGACAAGATACAGACGTTACTATAAATAGACAAGGTACTTTCCACAATACAAGTAACTCGACGACACATACATATTTGTAAATCATATAAACAAATATTGAATTAGCCCCATACTTGTACCGGTGACATTCTCTCCCTGTCGGGTAAATGTCCCGGCATTTCACCTAGGAAACTGACAAGTAACCTCAATTAATTACAAAAATATCAAAATTAATTCAACTCTGAAACAAAGTCGAAACAATTATCTAGTTAATGAAACCCTGAAATTTCAGAAAGAGATCAAAATACAACAAAATATGAATGCTGTAGTATCCAATGAATCAATACTTATAAATGTAGTGCAATTAATCAAATAATTGTCAATACTTTGCTCCCAAGAAACCTGAAACAAAACAAGATTAAGTCTGTATGGTTAAATATCCTGAAATTCGTAAACATTACTTTGTATCAACACATTTCAATGTATTAAAGTCAAATCTGCAAGGAAACTCATAATGATTAATAAAACCAATAAGGGATATTCAAATATTCAGACGACCACCTGAACTACAGACAAGATACAGACGTTACTATAAATAGACAAGGTACTTTCCACACAATACAAGTAACTCGACGACACATACATATTTGTAAATCGTATATACAAATATTTAATTAGCCCCATACTTGTACCGGTGACATTCGTATGTAACCCTGGTAAATACTAGCTGCAATATACCGCTCGGCTAGAGAGATTTTCTCTTCAGCTCGATCGGTTGAGCGTAAGACTAGTAAGCCAGAGGTCCCGGGTTCGATTGCAGTGATTTAAATTTAATTGATCATGCGCTCTGTTACATATATATTACATTACCCTCAACTTGTCTCGAGTGTCAGAGTCAATGTACAGAGTACAAAGACAGTAATTAAGTGGATGTAATATTGTGTGTCGTTTACTAAAAAAGTCATATTTGATTCCTTATAGGAAATTCATTATATACCGTGTACATCAGCTTCATTTATATATGACATTGACATTTCACAATGATGTTGATTATAATTACCATCAGATTAGAATTTCATTTATTTTAAATTAATTATATGATTTAATTTTGTATGATGCACATATTTTTATGGACCTAAAAAATTATGGTCCAAATCCATGATAAGTTCCCTAATGTTGAGCTTTATAACATCACTTTTTAATAGCTGATGGCTTTGTATAATACATATTTACTGAAAAGTTAAGTTACAAAACAATAAAGCACACTCACTGGACAAATCATTGCAAATGTGTTTTCTTGCTTTATGGAAGTGAAGTATCTTTGTGAAGTATCCATTGATCAAAAGACAAAGGCAGTGTTTTGGGGGAAATATTTTACCAGATCCTGGTATTTTTGCTTAAAAACTTCGAACTTTTATGGAAAAATTATAAAATTAAATCAAACACTCGGCTATATATATATCAATAAATACAAGAGAATAAATGAAAATAAAACAAATTTAATATTGCAAAATTTCATTCCATACATGTCCGTTATGAATGTTAATAAAAACTGTCAATTTTTTAATGCTTTGTGTATTAGGCCAAAAAAAATTTCTTTAAGGTTACATGAGCAAATAAACTAGGTAAGGAAGGTCAGGTTTTTAAAAAAAAAAAAATTATACATCATTGCATCATTGACTAACACTTAGAACATGTTATGGAGTATATATAAAACCACATTATATGGGGAAAAAAACTGCATTTTAAAACAATTTAAATACAACTAAATATGTTTTGTCTATTTAAAGCCTTAAGCCATTCCAAACATGTTTTGCATTATTTCTGAATATTTTTGGAAAAGTAAAAGTTTAGGGTCGGGTCAGGGGGGGGGGGGGGGGGTAAAAAAGCTAGGTAGGGTCAGGAAACCTTAAACAAATATTTTTTTGGCTTTAATATCACACCTTATGGGTATTAAAATCAAACAATTCTAAGTCATTGGTATGTGTAAAACAAATTGTAAGTGCATTTTTATGGACAGAAGGAGCTAGAGGAAGCTTCTATTGATTTAGTTTATTTACATATAATCAATATGATCAATATTTTAATTAGTTTTTATTTATAATCACTTATAATTACAACGTCACACCATTATTCTGTCGTATCGCTCACATGATTCTGTTCAATCTAGTGTTGTTACAATCGGTTAAAAAATGCCAACCGATCATCGGTTAGAACTGGATGGCCTTAATAACCAAATTTCCGATTATAATCATGATCAGTTAGTAATAAAAAACTGAGCAAAATTAAAGCATAATTATCATGTACAAATGCTTCTTGTCATCAATATTGCTTAATTTAGACATTTTGAATACTTTCAGATAAGTTTCCACTTCAAAATCCTTAATTTCAAGCTTAAGTAAACACATTAAAACTCTAATATGAACCACATACATTTATAACAACACCAGCTATGCCAAAAACAAAATTCTGCTGGTTTTGACTTCAAATCACCGTATGATGTTAGTAGAAGCCTGCAGGAAAACAGACATACTATATATACCTATGAATTAATTTGTAGTGGACAATAAGTAAAAATTGTAGTCAATAAATAAATTCATTTCAAGAGTGGTTCATATAAATTTGTCATAGCACAGCAAATCATAACCATTTGTTCAGCTAGATGAACTTCTGTAAGGGGTAACACTGCCTGAAGAATTTTGAAATTTTTAATCTGCTCCATTTTCATTTCGACCACTATTCGTGGTGCAGCAATTAGTTTTTTCTTAAAAAATTCTTCAGATGACATCTGACCTGATGCACTTACAAATGGTGGCATGTTGAGACCAATGTGGGCTGGTAAAAGGTCACCCACAGTAAAACCTTTGTCGGCAAGTATAATGTCACCACTTTCTAGTCTGGGCAAAAACATGTCGCCATCTTTCTGGACAATGTGTCGATCAGAGGTTCGTCCACCCCAGAGACGTGACACAAATGTGACCAAACCACTAGTAGATACACCGATTAAACCTTTGAAAGTGTTGTGGTGTTTATATTCACTCCAGGTGAGATATTGTGAAACTAGGCTGTCGCATCAACCACTATTCTAACTTGTGACATCTCTGCGAAATTTTTTGGTAAATTACTGAGAATCTGTTCTCTACTCGGCCACGGAATCAGGGATTGAAAATGATCATACATAAAGTTTATCCATGTGTTCATGATTCTAGACACAGTCATAACGGACACACGGAAAAGATCAGCTAAAAATTCCTGTAGGACACCGTGTCGCAGTCTAAAACATACCAAGAAGAATTCATCCAATGGCCGCAGTGTACGTCTCTTTCCTGGTTTTTCCACATATGGATCGGTATACTTTCTATCCACTGCATCTTTGGTTGTTCGTTTTTCGCCTTCCCAATAGGTCGATTTGTTTGCACCATGCTTTATTAAAGTATCAAAAAATAATTTAAAAGTACCATAATTTGGAAAGCCGGTATAGAACCGTGTTTTTTCATCATTGTTCTATATGTCTTCTGGTTTAAATATTGTTAAAAGTGTTTGAGTTGATGAAGTTTTGGTTTCACCTGGGGTAAAGTTTGAGTAATTTCATTTTTTTGACTTATTGGAGTTGATTCACACTGCACAGATGCAGAACATGTACTTACTACTTCTGTCTGTGTCTCTCTGTCCTTGGCACTCTCGATCTCGTCTACTGGTGTAGTATGTTCAGAATCATTATTCTTGGCCAGTATAACTCGATTTAATGGTCGACGTGGTAAACAAACTGGTTTTTCAATGTTCAAATTTAAATTCGATGGAATTGAATCTTTGGTACATATATTATTTTCGAAATGGCGATTGCAAATCCGTGTATCAGATCCTGTTGGGGCATTGGGTCGGACTAATTTAATGCGCTGTAGCCAAATGGAACGCCTTTTTTTTCTGGTCTTGACTCTCACCGGAAGGAATTCTATGAAAAGTTAATTTTGTAACACCATCATCCAATGTCTGTCCTTCACGCTTCGAACAAAGCACACAAAATCTTTTTCCTCCTCTCGCAATCTGACTCATTTTCGAAATCAACTGTAACAAAAAATAATCTGCTTTATTAAAATGTTGAACAGCTTTGCAGAGGGTAAGGGGTAACACTGCCTGAAGAATTTTGAAATTTTTAATCTGCTCCATTTTCATTTCGACCACTATTCGTGGTGCAGCAATTAGTTGTGTCTTAAAAAATTCTTCAGATGACATCTGACCTGATGCACTTACAAATGGTGGCATGTTGAGACCAATGTGGGCTGGTAAAAGGTCACCCACAGTAAAACCTTTGTCGGCAAGTATAATGTCACCACTTTCTAGTCTGGGCAAAAACATGTCGCCATCTTTCTGGACAATGTGTCGATCAGAGGTTCGTCCACCCCAGTAACAATAAATAATCTGCTTTATTAAAATGTTGAACAGCTTTGCAGATCTACATCTTTATTTATTGTTGATAATGATATTGTAAAAGCGGTGGGTTCTTTTAGATTCTATTAACATAAATCGTAAGCCTGTACAAATAACAGATCCGATAAAGCATGTAGGTATGTGTCCAACTTCTGTCGTTTGTTGGGGAAGGGAGGAGGGGGGGGGGGGGGGGGAGGTGGCTTCGTGTGCAATTACAACATGATAAATCTAGCCGTCGATTACCGAATAAATATAATCTTCATTTTATAACAAACTTGCAAGGCATCATTTATCATTAAATCATAAAAAAAAATGTATATAATGGCAGGCATTACGAGAAAACTCGGCGGTCTAACGCATGTAATATGATCAGGTAACCGAGAGCACATGCCCCGTGCTTTATTTTTACTGACAGAATACAATATGTTATCGTAAATCTCCTGGATACATTCAAATCGTACTTACCCCAAGTTATCATGATGTTCATCATAAAGGCTTCTCACATTTTGTTATTTCTCGTATCATTCATAAAACTCGTATTATTTTGCTTCAAAGAGGCACTGTTTCACTGTCAGTTTGTTTATAATCAGCCGCGATCAACCGGAACTACCCAGCCAAAAAATTCCGTGTTTCGTTGTAGCGCCACTTGTAGGATTAGTGTTCAGGGGATGTAATCCGGTAGTCTCCCATTCACTGCGGTGGAAGGTGAGTCAAAAATGTTCAATTATTCAATTAAATTATTATTATTATTATTTTCCCCTTTCTTTTGTGTAGAGATATATTCTGAAATAGTACTGAATATATATAATACATATTAAAATGAGGCCGTAATAAGTGTAAGGTATAATTCCGGATATCCGAGACAGTAGTTCTATTTTCTGAGACGCTAGTAGTTATACGGCTCGCACTTCTGGTTCATATCTCCGGCCTCAAGCAGAAACGTGGTATCATGTTTATTAAGCTGTAGACATTCATGTTGAGTAGCGGTTTACCTTTTTAAGCAAGGATAAGTGAGTAGGTAAGTATGTAAATTTTAACAACCCTCCTAGAGGTAGAGGGTATTGGATCAGGAATATATCGAAAAGGTAAAGATATGTATTTATGAGTCAATAGATGAATACTCTACATCAGATGACGGGGGAAATTTGGATGAATTGACTTTTAGAGTAAATGACCAAATGTTCTTTGAAATTTTGAAAATGAAACTCAGAACCATGACTATTTCTTACTCAATTGCCAAATCCAAATTAAGTAAAATTCAAGAAAAAAATTAGAATCTGAAATAGAACAATTAGAAGATAGAATTAATAATGAACCAAATAACACAGTCTTTGAAATTCTAGAAGAGAAGAAGATTCACTTAGAAAACTTTCGTAGACAAAACCCAGAGGGTCTTATTTTAAGATCCAAAGCAAAATGGTATGAATTTGGGGAAAGAAACACAGTATTTCTGTAATTTAGGGAGAAGGAAGTATGTAAATAAAACAATCAATGAGTTGATATCTGATGATGGTAATGTATTAGATCAACCAGAGAATATTTTACATCAAGAAGCATCCTTTTATTTAAAAAAAACTATATTCCTCTAATGTGTATGATTCGGAAAGACTAGATAATTCTACATTTTTGTCAGCACAATATTATGTTAAATGAAGAGCAAAAAGAGCTGCTTAGCGCTCAGCATACAAGGAGTGGGACGACTGGTTCGCCCGTTGTCAGTATAATGTGACCGGGTGGGGTGTTCTGCTGGATGTCTTCAGCAGTTTGCTTCAGTGAGATAACACTATAAATCGGCAAAAGTTCTGGCCTATTACAAGGAGACATAACACGAACATACCGCAGCCTCCCAAAACACACATATGCCCTCGCCACACGCATGTATATCGCAAGCACGGGAGACCGTCCTTAAATGACCTTAGCTGTTGATGGAACGTTAAACAAGTGAAACCAAACCAAACTGTTTTCTTAAATTTTACAACCTCTTTAACCTTCTCAATGGATGCATCCCTCCTTTCAAATTTATTTTTTTTCTGTCAATTCCACAACTTTGTCCCTCCTTTCATCTATCATTCTAGTTACACTTTCCAATGTAGATGTTTTTGGAGTAATAGGAATTTGATGAGCACCATCCGGTCTGACTTACGTTGGTGTTGAAGTTGAGCATGGTACACTAAACCTTTCCATTTTATAGTCAAATTTGTAACTTTTTCGTTTACTTTTAATATTTTTTTGAATGCAATATATCTTGGATGCGTGCATTGTGGTTAATGTCGGGATTGTTAGTCAGTTCTCTTACAATTGAAGCAGTCAGTTGTTTCATAATTCAGGGATTTGCAAAAATTCCAAATATCTAAAACACCACCTATTGTGATGAATTTGGTTTGGTTTGGTTTATTTTGTTTAACGTCCTATTAACAGCTAAGGCTTGTTTCCAGAGAGTTAAAATCAATTTTTTACAAAATTCTGACATTTTCTAGTTAAAATTTGAAATACAAGTTAGAGCTGTAGGCCAGCAAAGTTCCAACAAGGGCCCAATGGGCCCAAATCGCTCACCTGCAATGCAGTGATCTTTTCATATATGGATCCTGCAGTTATTTGAAAGCATGCTACAGGACCAATATAATGTCTCTCTGCACTTTGGCTTTTCACTAAAAGTCATTTAAAGATTTAAGCATACTTGATCGACGTGACCTTGAATGAAGGTCAAGGTCATTCATTTGAACAAACTTGGTAGCCCTTTACCCCAGCATGCTACAGACCCAATATCAACTCTCTGGGACTCTTGGTTATTGAGAAGAAGTCGTTTAAAGATTTTAGCCTTTTTGACTCCTGTGACCTTGAATGAATGTCAAGGTCATTCATTTGAACAAACTTGGTAGCCCTTCACCCCAGCATGCTACAGGCCAAATATTAGGTCTCTGGGACTCTTGGTTATTGAGAAGAAGTCGTTTAAAGATTTTAGCCTTTTTGACTCCTGTGACCTTGAATGAAAGTCAAGGTCATTCATTTGAACAAACTTGGTAGCTCTTTACCCCAGCATGCTACAGGCCAAATATTAGGTCTCTGGGACTGTGGGTTATCGAGAAGAAGTCGTTTAAAGATTTTAGCCTTTTTGGCCCCTGTGGCCTTGAATGAAGGTCAAGGCCATTCATTTGAACAAACTAGGTAGCCCTTCATCCCAGCATGCTACAGACCCAATATCAACTCCCTGGGACTGTTGGTTATTGAGAAGAAGTCGTTTGAAGATTTTAGCCTTTTTGACCCCTGTGACCTTGAATGAAGGTCAAGGTCATTCATTTGAACAAACTTGGTAGCCCTTCACCCCAGCATGCTACAGGCCAAATATTAGGTCTCTGGGACTCTTGGTTATTGAGAAGAAGTCGTTTAAAGATTTTAGCCTTTTTGACTCCTGTGACCTTGAATGAAAGTCAAGGTCATTCATTTGAACAAACTTGGTAGCCCTTCACCCCAGCATGCTACAGACCCAATATCAACTCCCTGGGACTCTTGGTTATTGAGAAGAAGTTGTTTAAAGATTTTAGCCTTTTTGACCCCCGTGACCTTGAATGAAGGTCAAGGTCATTCATTTGAACAAAATTGGTAGCCCTTTACCGCAGCATGCTACAGACCCAATATCAACTCCCTGAGACTCTTGGTTATTGAGAAGAAGTCGTTTAAAGATTTTAGCCTTTTTGACTCCTGTGACCTTGAATGAAAGTCAAGGTCATTCATTTGAACAAACTTGGGAGCCCTTCACCCCAGCATGCTACAGGCCAAATATTAGGCCTCTGGGACTCTTGGTTATTGAGAAGAAGTCGTTTAAAGATTTTAGCCTTTTTGACTCCTGTGACCTTGAATGACGGTCAAGGTCATTCATTTGAACAAACTTGGTAGCCCTTCACCCGAGCATGCTACAGACCCAATATCAACTCCCTGGGACTCTTGGTTATTGAGAAGAAGTCGTTTAAAGATTTTAGCCTTTTTGACTCCTGTGACCTTGAATGAAAGTCAAGGTCATTCATTTGAACAAACTTGGTAGCCCTTCACCCCAGCATGCTACAGACCCAATATCAAGTCCCTGGGACTCTTGGTTATTGAGAAGAAGTCGTTTAAAGATTTTAGCCTTTTTGACTCCTGTGACCTTGAATGAAGGTCAAGGTCATTCATTTGAACAAACTTGGTAGCCCTTCACCCCAGCATGCTACAGACCCAATATCAACTCCCTGGGACTGTTGGTTGTTGAGAAGATGTCGTTTGAAGATTTTAGCCTTTTTGACTCCTGTGACCTTGAATGAAAGTCAAGGTCATTCATTTGAACAAACTTGGTAGCCCTTTACCCCAGCATGCTACAGACCCAATATCAAGTCCCTGGGTCTTTTGGCTATTTAGAAGAAGTCGTCTAATTTTTTTTTAGCCTTTTTGACTCCTGTGACCTTGAATGAAAGTCAAGGTCATTCATTTGAACAAACTTGGTAGCCCTTCACCCCAGCATGCTACATGCCCAATATGAGGTCTCTAGGCCTTTTGGTTATTGAGAAGAAGTTGCTTGAATGGAAAGTTGACGCCGGACGGACGGCCGGACGGCCGGACGGACGACGGACGGACGACGGACGCCGCGCCACGGCATAAGCTCACTTGCCCTTCGGGCAGGTGAGCTAAAAACGGTTGTTCTGGTCGACTTACTTCTTCCGCTCACCAGTTCAACATACATCAAACAGTTAGTTTTAGTTATGACAATCCCACAATTTCAGTTTGTGTGCTATGGTGTCTTATTCTTCAACAAAGGCACACTAAACAGTCTTGCCAACTGAAATGAATACAAGGTAGACAATTTCGCAAATAAAACAAGAGCGGTCAGCTGATACGCATGTGAGTTCCGTTTGCAGCATTTTATTTTGTTTTGTAAATTTTCCCAGTGGTCCAGGAGAAGAATTTATCTCATGACGAGAGTCATGACGGAAAGCAAATGATAATCAACAATAATTTCATTATCAAATATTGGAGTTGACTAAATGATCTACAGTTAAAAGTGCATTTGTTATTAACTCTTACTTTAGACAAAGATAGTTTCTATTTTTTCTAGGCGGGCTTGGGGTAGACACCTCCTCATACTCGCTGACCCATTCAAATGTATAATCCCCAGACTTTTGGCTGTGTTGTGGTCGCTAGGTCTCATCCGAGTCTGAAGCGGACTGTAGGAAATAAAAGCAAAACAATTACATTTTACGTTTTTTCTTCTATCTTTAAAAAAAAATGTAATGCATAACAAACTGTTGTAAATTGTATTTATTATTTTAACCTTTCCATATATTTTCTAAACAATCTTTGTATGCATATGGTAGTGGAAAAGGAATTTTTACTTATAGTAATGAAATAGCACACTCCAAAATTGGGCAAAAATACTAATTGATTTAAATAATTATTATAAATTATGATATTAATATAATCCTCACCCAAATGCAGTGCATAATGCTCATTGCAGTTCATTTTCATTAAATTATTTTGATAATAGGATATTGTACAGTTAACTGTGTCTTCCACTGTCTTGTCAATATGACAATAGACGCTAAGACGGCCTTGGTAATTTTGTATTCAATATATATCTATTATTATATAATTCAATACTGACGAACCACACACTAGTAGGTTTACAAGTTTCCATTCTGATAAAAATACATTGGCAACTATATATACAGATGTATAGGTAGCACACCACAGTAAGACAGCCTGGCCATGGGCAATTTTTTTGTTAAGCAAATAACTCCTGTATTATGATATGCATAAAAAATGAAAAAATAAATGTACACTATAATTGGTATATTCAGTATGAAGTAGTACATACAGGCTTCACATTTATTAAAACAAAAATCAATAAATTGGTTCCGGATTTTAAATATCCGGATTTTCCGAACGTGTGTTTACACAGGAAATTTAGTTTTGCCTACAGCGCAAAATGGAAGCCCACAGAAAAGGTAAGATAGCGGAAAAACTTAATTTACAACATATGTCCAAACAAGATTAATTCTGTCTTTGGGATAGAGATATCTAATTTTAAATAGGTTTCAGAAAAAAAATTGTGTAGAGAATTGTGCCATTTTGGGTCAAATATCATAATATTTAGCAATTTTTGAGAATTTGTTAAGCTGTTACCATGGTATTCACAGCTCTAAAAATCACAGAAAATATCAGTTTACTTATCCTTCAGAGCTCTATTAAAATTGCAAATGTTGTACAGATTTCAAATATATATACTTTATTAGAGGTTATATGTAAGGTTAACTGGCAATGTTTACATATCTAAAACATGTGCCATATTTTTCAGAATTTGGCATTTTTACTGTACACTGCTACCATAAGGAATATAAATGCATTATCCCTTTATGTTTTGCAATTGTTTTTCCTTAGCTAAACCCCTCAATACTGCATAAATCAGTGTCAAAATAAATCGCGACAATTTGTAAACAAATATGGCGCGAACAAGAGTTGTCGTTTTTGTCGCCTTCCCCCACTACACTTTAAAAGGGGACCCAACTTCCTTGCCGTTCGAAACTAGAATCGTGCTGTTCCGGAGACTGCTCCAACTGTGCCGGCTGTTCCGTATGTTGTTCTGCTATGTCCAGGGTGCCGTTTCACAACGCACACGTAACTTTACGGGTACCCGTAAACCATACGTAAGTTTTTTTAACCGTTTCACAACGTACACGTAAGTTACGGGTGCACGTAAATAAGTTACGGGTACCCGTAAATTACCTCCGAAACCACACGTAACTTACGTCAACAAATACCTCCCGTAAACCACACGTAAGTTGTGTGAGCGTAACAAATGTAAACAAATATGGCGGCCATCGCACTTTTGTTGCACAGAGTTCAGCACCAGCGGGCAATGAGGAGAGAGAGAGAGAGAGTGTTTCGTGACCGTCATAATTTGATGGAAATGCTTGATGATATATCTTTAGTTGAAAGATATCGGTTGCCGAGAAACGTAATCACTGATATCCTCAATACCATTTCTCCGAACATATCTCCTCGCACCAAGCGTTCTCACGCAGTGTCACCAGTTACACAGGTTCTTGTTGCATTAAGATATTATGCTAAAGGTGGGTTCTTGTCTGAAGTCGGCGACTTGCATGGGGTCAGCAGGTCAACAGCATGTCGATGTATTAAATCTGTTACAAATCAGATCTTTGATCATTATGCTCATTTGATAACATTACCGTCGTCTGCGGTAGAAATCCATGCTATTAAGGAAGGATTCCATGGAATTGCCGGAATGCCGAATGTTGTGGGGGCGATCGACGGAACTCTGGTTCCTGTTCAAGCACCGATCTTAGACGAACATGTCTACGTTTGCAAAAAAGGATATCATGCCATAAATGTACAAGCTATTTGTACTCACTCCATGAAGTAAGTCATTATGAGTGTCCGAGTAAACAAACCATGCTTATCGCGCCTAGGTTCTTTATGTGAACTAGAGTGACGCCCCCTATGTTGATGATAATGAAATATTTTGAGAAACCAAAAGGCGGGTCGGGAAACAATCTTTGATAATTTAGGGATATAATTATTTTGTCATCTGAAGTCAGTGATAAACCATGTTGAATTGTTTTTAAAAACTCCATTCAGTCATTGTTAAATCAGTCATATACCCCCTTTTTTAACAATATTATAGTGTTAAATAATATTTAACAGCTATGTCACGTATGTGGTAATTTTCATTTACAGTATGACAGCGTATGGATACAATTTATAGTTTCATCATCATCATCATCATCATATCATCATCATCGTTATGCAAGCTAAGCGATGTTGGTTTTTGCCTATTTAATTCAGATCTTTATTTAAATAGAGATAACTGATATCTGCATTTTAAATAGGAATATAAATATCTGTATTTAATTACAGTTTATCTATTTAAATACAAATTTCTCAATTTCAATTATTTCTATTTATTTGATAATTAGCTATCTCTTTATTTTAAAATAAAGATATCTCTAATTTGAATAAATAGCAATTAATTTAATAGAAAATACAGATTCATTTATAACTAATATTATTAGAGAAAATAGATATCCAAAATACAGATACAATGTACCTATTTTATACATAAAATACAGATATCTGCTGTTTGTATCAGTTAATAAAAATAACACTGAAAAAAAAAATATCTGAATTAAATGGGTAAAAACACAAACGGCTTGCCATATATTGTCACCATCACACCATCATCATATATATAGTGACTAAATATGATTTAAAACAAATCATCATTGTTGTCTTTATCAACACCACAATCAAGTGATATCATCATGGCAAAGTACAAAAATGGACAAGATCGGCTGGATACAATATTAGCAATATTGTTTTCTCAGATTCATTAATGTCATCTGCAAGTGGCCCGGATCTGTCCATGACAGTTTTATTCTGACTAATAGTGAAGTGGGTGATATCATGGAACAGCAGATGAATGGGTGGCTGTTGGGCGACTCAGGGTACCCTTTGAGGCCATGGCTTTTAACACCAGTTGGCATTCCTACAACAAGAAATGAAGAGAAGTAGGTCAAACTGAACCCATTTGGATACATGTATACTTTACCAACACAATGTATTATAAATATAGTATAAAAAAAACAGTACAACATGCTTGATTCAAATTAAATTTATTCCACTGTTGTATATCATAAAATCATGTTTTTTTTCCTCGTTGTTGTTTTCATATCAATAGAAAAAAAAGCAGCCAGAACCAGTAGGCAAGGGGTAATTAAAATTGGTTAACAATTTTGATGATGGCTTTATTGATGAAGACAGTTTGAAATAATTGATATATGTATGCAGGCATTCTTTAATATAACATACAAAATATAGATCTTTATTAATATATTGCAGGTACATATTTCTTATTAGATGAATTACATTTTTAATGCAGTATTGTATTGATTTAAAATAATATTTTGTACTATACATAGGACAATGTTACTTACCAGGGATGATGATGAGAAAATAACTAACCAATAATGTAAAAATCACATCAAATGACTATTATTTATTGACTAGAGCAAACTGTCATCACCAAAGTAGGCATAGTAATTGTGATTAAATTCCATTGAAAATATTTATATATGTCATTATCATATCATAATATGTTATTCTACCCGTGTATCTCAAGCCTGCCTGTATACAACCATGATTAGTATCTCTAATGGGTGATAATTCAATTCAAACAGATACAAAATTTGCATCAATCAAATTACAGTAAATGTTTCCATAAATATATCAAAGTCATTCATGGATTTAATCATCAAGTAATTAAAATCAAAACCTAAATTTTGCTCCAACAATAAACATAAAAATCTCATAATTTCAAACTCTGCTGTTTAAAATTAGTTCCAAAAAATCTTGTGAGATGATTTTGCATTCCTGTGACCATAAGAGAGTCCAGTTCTCATGATGGATGCATATAGCTAATATTTAATATTGAAGGCGAGAATTTGATAACAGAACAAAGATTGTTTTATAATTGATTCAACTATGAATAAAAAAAAGATTTAAGCTTTAACATTTAACTTATATCATGTTTCATAAATGTATACTGCAGCACAAGATAAAAAATCAATATTCCCTTATCATTTTACCATGTTAGGTACAACAGATCTCACATGAAGACAAGAAATGTGGTTGAGAGAGCCTTTGGAATGTTAAAGTCAAGATTCAGGTATTATGAATATTCACCTTTTTGTCTATATCAATAAAACAAACAAAAAAGCCAACAAGGCTTCTTGATATAACATTGCACTTATTGCTCAGAGAGCATATGTTTGTAGTCAATAAGACATATTTTTGCTGGTTAACACTGACATTGTGCATAAGTAAATGTCCATCATATATGTTTTTTTTATAAGATCTAGAGCAATGGAGGGTATTATCGTCAGGAGGCAGTTATCGTCACTTTTTCCCTATTTTTTAAATATTTTAATAAATGGTACCGTCCGGTTGCTAACGGTTTCATCGTAAAATACCATCGATCATTCGGAAGCTCTCTGACGAATATTCACTCCGAACAACCTTCAATTCAAATTTAAAATGAAGTTTTAATATTTTAATAAGTTTGCCGCCAAGCATATCCGGTTGTCTTACGTGATTGGATAAGGTAAGTCAAATACCTTTTGGCTTATAACACACAAATCTTGAAACAAACGCCAGAAAATACGTTATCTCTGTCAAGTTCTAGAGCGTCTGCTAAGTCTGCCAGCGTTCCGTGTACATCCGGGCTACTTCAATGCCGCAAATGGGTCTGTCGATAACTGACCCAATTTTGTACACTGGAGGCAGTTATCGTCAGTTTTCTAAAAATAGGAAATATTTGTAAAAACTCGATGGACTTAATAATAAATCCACCAGATTTTAATGTTATGAATTAATTCTGTAATTAAAGATATTATTCATTATCGCGTATCATTTTCCTGACATGGGGAAATGTTGCTATTTTTGGAGCCCTACTTTCACTTTCATATAGTCTAGATCTAGTCTTTTTTATATAGATAATGGAATGCGAACTGGGATTTACTATCATGAATACATTTGGTATATACATATTACTATTTATTCTATAGCAGCTAATGTCACTGGTATATTTATCAAAAAGACTAGTCTACCAATATATATGCTAAAATGCAGATTATAATTGGGACAAAGCCAAGGATGATAACTCTGGGAGGTCTGCAAGTAACATGTGCCTTTTTGTTGTATAGCATCAGTATTAGCACAATGTTTTTAATCAAAGTTATTGTTTATTTTAAAGGGTGACATGTACCAATGAGGACACAGGAAACTGGATGGAATTTGGTATATGGGTTACAAATTAAAGAGAGGTCCATATGTCATGATGTCCAGGAAGCTGTTACTTTTTAAAATGCCATGTTACAAAAATAGTTTTAATTGGAACATGGAGTGGATTTTGGTGACTAGACATGCCCATAGCATTGCCGGATGTACATTGAATGCAGCAATTTATGCTGAAATTGACATTTTGTAAATGACAAACTTTCCTGCACATCAGTTCCTTATAATATACATATATATATATATATATATATTGAATAAAAAGAAATCAATTAATAAATTCTGAACCAAGAAATTTATTTACAAAATTGAATAATAGTATTATAGTAACAGAATGTAGTAATTCATATTTAGTTGAAAGTGCTGACAGGTGAAAATAGATTTAAATAAATTGAAATGAAATAAAAAAAAACTTGTGATGTTTTCAATTATTGAATACCTCAAGAATATGTCCTTTCTTATTATTTACAGAAAATGTCTAAACAAATAGGTGCAAAGAAAAAGCGGGTACAGTACTCGACAGAAAATATGGCTGCAGCTATCAATGTAGTTCGCAGTGGCAGTATGTCAAAAAATCAAGCTTCGCGGGTATACCAAGTACCACGAACAACTTTAAATGATAAATTATCTGGCCGTGTACCAGAAAACCCCACACCTCCAGGTCCATCTCCTGTTCTAACAAAACAGGAAGAATCTGTGCTGGTCAATTACATTGATCTTATGCATGACATTGGCTATCCATTGACCAAAACAGAGTTCCTCCTCGAAGTTAAGCGTATTATGGATATTGATGGACGCCCCAATCCATTCCCCAATAACCTGCCAGGAAAAGACTGGTATTCAGCTTTCCGTAAAAGAAATCCCTCCATAACAACAAGGGTTCCGCAGTCTTTAGGACATGAGAGGGCAGCGATTACAGAAGGGATGATAACAAACTGGTATAAAAAACTTTATGAGTTTCTTTCACAGGAGGTACCAGATTATGAAGATTTAGTCAAAGATCCTCGGCGGATTTTTAATGCGGATGAAAGTGGATTTCAACTGTGTGTGAAGTCCCGACAAAGTCCTGGCCCCTGTAGGTTCGAAACATATCTACCAAGTTGTTGTAAGTGATAAAACTCAAATTACTGTTATGGCCTGTATGAATGCCGTTGGCAACTATATGCCACCTATGATACTGTATCCAGGAGAACGCTTCAGAGACGTTGGTATTGCGAAATTCCCAGAGGCAATTTTTGCACACACACCAAATGGATGGATGGATACTGATTGTTTTGTGGAATTTTTAAAACATTTAAAACAATTTGTTTCTAAATCGAACATAGCTTCACCCATACTTTTGATTGTTGATGGCCACTCTACACACATTTCCCTGGCAGCTTCAAAATTCTGCAGGGAGAATGGAATTGTGTTGTACTGTCTTTTGCCAAATGCCACCCATATCCTACAAGCTTGCGATGTAGGGCTGTTCTCGCCGATGAAGGCTGCTTGGACAAAGCATGTTAAACAGTGGCAAATGCAACACATAGGAGAAGTCCTGACCAAAAGAATGTTTCCGGAAGTCTTTCGGGGTACTTGGTACCAAGTTGCAACATTTGCTAATGCATGGAAGGGGTTTCAGAAATCAGGCCTTTTCCCTTTATCAAGTGATGGTATTGATAGAACAAAGCTGGCTCCTTCAAAGTGTTTTAGCGGAGAAGAAGCAACTACACAAGACATGGAGGAGACCAACTCAACCATGGATCCTTCCGGAGATGCCTCCATTGTTCCAGCCAATCAGTCAGTGGAAACAGTTACCTTTTCTGCTCCCACTGATCCTTCCGTGGAAATCTCATCTGCTCCCGTCAAATCCTCCGGAGAATCCTCATCTACTCCTGTCAAATCTTCCAGAGAAACCCCATCTGCCCCTACTTCCAATCCTTCCAGGGAAATATCATTTGCTCCGACCCTTCCTTTCGGGGAAACCTCTGCTGCTCCTTCCAGGGAAACCTCGTCAGCTTACTTAACAGCTCCTTCCGTAGAAAATTCATCTACTACTTCCACCCATCATTTCAAGGAAATCTCCTCAGTCCCCACCATAGAGTCTGTGTCCATTAACTCCCAAAATTCAGAAGTGTTTACATGCAGTGACCCGAGTCCCATGAACCTTTATCCTACAGTCGCTATCCTTCAACCTCCTCAAACCCAAGTGTCTGCAAGCAAATGTCTCGTCTGCATTTGATCACCTTAGAGTTCCTGAAATAAAAAAGAAAGTGAAAAGGAACAATAATATTAGAGAAAAACTTCCAAAAGCCTTATCGGGTGTAGAGGCTATTGCCCTCTTAGAGGAGCGAGAAAAGAAAAGAATTGAAAATGAGGAGCTAAAAATAGTACGAAAAGAGGAGAGAGAAAAGAAGAAATTAGAGAGAGAGAATGAGAGGCAGAGAAAGAAGGAAGAGAGGGAAAGAAAAAGGCAAGAAAGAGCTGATCAGAAGATCAAGAAAATGGAAGAGCGAAAGAGAACAAAAAAGAGGTCTAGAGACAGTAGTGAGAGTGACTATGAAGGAAGTGAGAAGGAAAACATTCCTTTTATGGACACCAGTTCGGAAGACGATGGTATTTGTTTTATGTGTGGAAAAATGGGTGGTCGTGCGAATGAATGGGTGGGGTGTGAAAAATGTCCGAACTGGTGCCATATCAAATGCACTGGTGAAGAAAGATTAATTAATATTTCATCTCTTCAGGAAATTCAGAAGTTCCCATTTGTTTGCCAAGAATGTTTTAAGGAATAAGTGTTTGGATATCTTGGCAATGTATTGCCTTGTGTAGAATAAATGATTGGTCATCTAAGATAACCGATAATTATACCATACAACATTTGTTTGCAAACATATGGGTATTCTTTAGGGCTGCAACAATACACATAACTCGCTTTAATATCTCAATACAATTCATGCGATAAAATCTGCAGGCCTACAAGATACATGCGTTTCAACTAGTTAGTATACATTACTGTCTGTATAAAAAGTACAATTTAGCATATCAAGAAAACAATTATTCACAACGATTCAATGTGAACCATCACACGAGTGTCGTAGTAATATACATTAATTTGTATATTGTGATACATATAATCTGGTGTATCATTGCAGCCAAACTTATCTTAGAAACCAAACATGTTTTCCTGAAATCTGTTTACTTTGTTATTTCATAATTTGAAGTTAATGAGTTTTCGTGTTTATTCTCACCTATTAAGGAGAAATATTCTAGTTACTTTTTAAAGTAATTAAAGATACATATTTAATGATATAGACAAAAGAATGTCATATACAATGACATATAATATTGAGTAATTTAATACCATCTCTATCATAATAATTCATAATTGATACGTCCTTTGGTGTCATATACATGTTACTACACTGTATGTCAGAAAACTAGTGTAAGACACACAGTAAAAAACTTAGTCACCATTAGGCTAACTGTCACAGTTTGTGATCCAAAAAAATAGCATGATGATGACATGTAATTGTCATGTTATTAGATCTAATGTTCTTAAGTATGCTATTCTCAAAGAACACCATAAATTTTTCATATATACATAAACTTATATCATTCTCAAATACAACTTCACAATATTTATATAACAATTAAATGATCTATATAACAATTCAGCATTTAGATCAATAGTACCAAGTCTTTTATATATATATATGTTAAATGTTAAGAAATTCTATCATTGTTTAAAAAGATGAGTCTATAGTTTTAATTGCATGGATGTCAAAATTTATTCAGAACTAATTACTTTATCTTTTAAAAACTTGTTAAAGTTGTTTTATGTGACCAGAGGCCTATAAACTAAATATATATTAATATAGGTCTCTGATGTGACAATGTTTTCTCTTGCCATTGAAAGCTTTTATAGGCAAGCCGAAAAAATGAACACATCTCTCATGATCATGTGTATGTACATGTGTATGTACAAGAACTGTGCGGCTGAATGCATGATGTAGACTGGAATTAAATGAATGGCAGAAAAATTAAAATGTTTTAATATGCTCAATGCTGCATATTCTTAATAAATTCCATTAATATGTTGCATTAAAAATTGTGTGCATATTTGTCATAATTGCACATGCAAAGAAACCACAATAGGGAATTGTACGCAACAAGTTGGGCTGAAATAGTGCGATCTCTGATCAGCTTCACTTTAGAATTACTTACGTTGAATCTGCTATCACTAGAATTGCGTGTTTCCGGGCTTAAATATACAAAAAAAGTGTATAAAAACATGAAACATTTCGTTAATATGCCCCTGGTCTTGTCAATTAATTACAAATAGGTGAAATCAACTGAGGTGACGATAACTGCCTCCACGTGACGATAACTGCCTCCATTACACCGGAAGTGGAGATAATGAATTCTCCCTTGTATGTGTAATTAACGGTAAAAACGAACACGGCAACAAAGAAGACGAATAATGGTATAAATAATCGTTGTATATTTTTCAGACTATCACGCGACATAAAAACGCAACAAAGCGTGGATGCTTAACCTGACGATAATACCCTCCATTGCTCTAACACGATTTGAATATTATTTTACATGGATATGTAAAATGAATGTAGTTCTAAAAAATAATATTAGAATTCAAACATATTAATAGCATGAATTTAATAAATGCAACACATTCATTTCAGATGTCTACACAAGTCAACTGGATGTATTTTGTTCTCCCCAGCCAAAACATGCCAGGTTATTTATGTTTGTTTTCTGTTGCACAATATGTGCATTGATCATGCCGTCGACCCCCCAGAGAACTTCGAGGAACAAGAACCAGATCATGTACCGTACAATGGTCATCTGGAAGATGGGCGTAATGTCCGATCAAACCTCATCCAACAACGATTTTAACTGTCAATTATCATATGAGCATATTCAACAAAATATTCAGATCAACCTGTATCAGACCAAGTCAATTACTCTTGTGGTCACACGTGTAATGTTCACAATTGGATATTAATAGGCTCATCAGTTATTTATGAACTTGAGTTAATATGAATACACATTAATATGTTTTCCGTAAGCACTTAGTAATGCCAAATTATAGATGTGTTTTAGCAGAGAATATTACATTAATATTTTCAACAAGTCGAAAAGTTCCCATACAAAATGTTTATGTTAATTTTACTCACTACTTCCAGTTATTTTTTATCCCTTACAAATCCCCATATATTAACATATGACTTTTACACACACTGTGATTCAGTGGTTGAACATGATGCAACAAAGTTATAGAATGGCAGAAGGATGCAGATGGATCTCAATTTCAAGGTATCTTATTTGATACAGCAGCCTATACTAATGACATTGTCTACTTAAATGAAATTTAATGAAATATTTAAAAAGTTTGAAGGTCAAGTGTGGTAAAATATTTGATACATATATCATATCTACATCTAAAGAAATTGAATAATAGGAGAAAGTGACATAGGAGGTGAATTTTGAAATTTATTTTGACACACCAAAGACTATAAAAGTTTCAAACGTTGCTGCTCCATCTCTAATTTGCTTTTTTCTATGTCCAGTCTCTCCCTTTCCATCTCCTTTCTTTCCTGCTCAATGCTGAGTCTCTCCTTTTCAAGATGAAGTCTTTCCTTCTCTATTTCCAATAATGCTTTATTCGAATCTGAAACATTATTATTAAATTGAATACCTCACCAATTTGCCATTGACAGTAAAACAACATTAGTATTATGACCAGTGCCATACAGTAGGAGGATATTAAATGGTAGATCAGTTTAATTTTCTTCCAAATACCTGGCATTTGTCTGTATAGTACTGATCTTTTGGATTCTGTATTTTGAAGAAAACATGGTCAACTTTATATAATTCCAATATTTATTCCTGGTACTGATAGATGATGTTTGCTTTTAAACCACAACTATTTGATATATTGACCCCAGCTGGGACCTTGAGAGTAGGCCAAGTCAATTCATTAGAATATAATTTACTTTGTAGTCTGTAAAGAGCCATATCTATAACTATTACATCAGTCCAAATGAGGAAACTGTTCAAGATTTTATTTTGATAATAAAGCTAAAAGCATCAAAATGAAATCATATTGACCAAAGATATGCTCACAAGGTCCAATGGTAATAAAACAGCAAATTAAGGACCAAAACTCTAAGTCATGACCAAATAGGTCCCATTGTTGAACTTGTCGGGGATCTTATAAATATAAGGCTGTATACCAAGTTTCATGAAATATCTGTTCATATTTACTGAAGTTATTGAGTTCACAAGTAAAGTTACCAGACATGCACGGCCTTCGGCTCAGGTGAAAGAGCTGACAGATGAGTAATTGACTAAAAATCTGACAGGTCAGTAAGGACTCTGTGTTGTGGGGATTTTTCATATATATATAAATTTTGGTCCTTAATTTGCTGTTTTATTACCATTGGACCTTGTGAGCATAATCGTCTGCTAATATTGCTGAGATGTGACTTGTTGCCTTCCTTCATAGTTGTTGGGTTAACAAAAATGTATAAAGGTCCGAATCACATTGTTTTCCCATTGAAAAGTCTTCATTAAAATTCTGAATCAAGTCACACATCAGTGAAGAGGTACAAATATGACCTTGACTTTATTTGTTGACCTTTGACTTAATTACCTTGACTTTTGGTTAGTAGTCGCCTTGTTTAATTTCTGAATAACTTTGCTCGATCATGTCATACAAAATGTTCATAAGTAAAAATATGCAAAATGTGACCTTGACCTTTGACCTGATGAGCTTGACCTTTGACCTTGACTTTTTAGCTGAATGTGCATTTTTGCAATTAAACATCTTAACCAAGTTTCATGTGAATCGGTCAATAATTTCCAAAGTAATAGCCAGTAGTAAAGTTTGTGTCAGACAGACATACAAAATGATTATACAATAGAGCACCCGTATCTAATGAGGGGCCATAATGAGCACAAGGCACCTGCATCTCATAAGATACCTTCGCAGTGATATGTCTGAAGCCTTCTCCCTTTCTTCAACTTCACATCATGCTCGGCCTCTGTGCTGCTAGTGTCCTCAAAGTCATCTATAAAGGAAATTACACAGGGCAAATAGAGTGGAGTGTTTATTCAATTCATGAAAACGTCATGATTGAAAAAAATACTGAAACAAGAGGCCTACATGTATCACTCACCTGGCATTAATCTGAGAACTGGGTTGAAGGTGAAACATCTTTGACTTCAATGACCTTCAATATATACTGAGGTTATTCCTTTGAATATCAATATCAATGTCCTAAGGTGACAGCCACTAACCCAAGCATATCATTGACCAAATGTTATCACTCTTCAACTTTTTCAGTTTTCATAAGAACTTGTTCAATATCTAAAAATAAATTTAACCCCTGTGACCCTGGATGTAAGATAAGATTATTTATGTACACAACATAAGCTGGTCTCTGGGCCTCTTGGTTCTAAAGAAGTTGTTTAAATGAAAAGATGACAACAACAGACAACGAATGCTGCACTTGCCATATATACACGTATACGCCCACTTGGCCCCTTGGGCCAGACGGTTTTAGAATAACAATTGTGGAAGGCTGCTGTATTTAACATGGTTTATAATGATTAAAGAGTATATGAATATGTGGTAAATGGCATGTTTTACTTTTAATGAATAAAATCAAAACAATGCCTTACCACATCACAACATCAGATGAAAGATGAACGCAGGCCATTTACCTTAATAAATTCATAAAAAAATGTCAGTCTATGATGCAGAATATAGGCATTTCTATTTTCATTTTTATCAAAGAGCAGGCCAGTGCATTTCAGCTATCCTTTTTTTAATTATTTAACCCAGATCCCCTTTTTTACCTGATGTAAATGTTCTAGACATTTTCTTCCTCTTCTGTCGAGGGTTGGTGACATCATCTAATAAGACATAACATATTGTCTGAGTAAACAAATTGATATGATGCAACCCAATTAAATGCAATTACATGATCATGATGGCAGTGCCAGGAATTTAAACATGAAACATAATGCAAATGTAATTTATTCATATCAGCTCTTAAGGAAATCAATTTACCAACTCAAATTTTATCAGAGACATAATTGTGCTTTTAACAAAGTAACTGTTAAGTAGAAATTAAAAGAACCAAACACCTACCATTTGAAAAACACTCAGGAGTTGGTGCAGTTTCACTACTCTCAGAAGGCTCAAGTGGGAGCATGGGGGTATATGGAGACTGACCTGTAATTTCAAATGTCTATTTTTACAGAACATTTCAATATATACATTCTAATAGCCTCTTTATTTCTACCAAATTTAATTCATATCTATAGAAATAAGTCTGAATAACTTTAAATTTGTATATTGTGCACATGAAATTTACTAACAATCTATCAAACATTAATCAATTCATTTAAGGATAGTAACTGATTATCAATTAACGTATTCACAAATTAGTTTACCTACCTATAAGGGATGGCTGTACTCCACCTTCTACTTCCCCAACTCTGTCTTTTAAGTGGCTGTTTCGCAGACCTGTTTGGGTGAAGTTTATATCATTCTTCAGACAATATATGAAAACAAATAGTAATTACGTACTTGTGTTCTTGAATTTTGTTCCGTTAGTAATTAATTGTTTTTGCTCATGCTGCAATAATTTTCCCATTTGAGACCTACCTCTCAGTAGGAAATAGTGAATATTTTGTTGATTTGATTGATTTCTGATTCAAAAATAATTCATGACATATTCAATTGGAAAATGAATTTAGGATATTAAGTCCACATTCCACATTTCCCAGGAATGACCAAGAGCATCATGTAACGAGTTGCAGTGGTGTCCATATTAAATAGACTTAAAAGTGTTAATAACTGTCATTTGTTATCTAATTACAACAACATCAGTTTAAGGTAATACATACCATTACTGTCAATACCACCTTCAATTCCAACAATGGTACTCCTTGAAATAATACCCAGAATCTGTTATAAATAGAATGACAACAGCTCAAAGGTGTACATTGACAAATGCATTATAATAAACATGTAATGAAAAGAGTAACTGTTCACTGTTTGAAGTTGAAATGAGAAATATACAAATGCCAAAATTGCTTTGGGGAAAGTTCAACTTCAATTTTGAAAAGCCCTACACATTACTCATTAGGATTAACTGGTTTACCTACACCTAATGTATACATATATGAACCCATTCCAACTCCAAAGCTGTGATCTCTCAGTAGTGATCTCTACACATTATATTATCCTTGCAGATTTCTTTTATATTTGAATCAGTGCCATGATATGTACCTGTTCCTGCATTGCAGAGAGGGGTTTTGGGGCTGCCCCACCACCAGTCCCTCTCTGGCTGGTTATGCGAGCAGACTCCCTCTTCCTCGTGTCTCCCACCATGTCCTGCCATTTCTTTTTGATTTCTTCCTTTGTCCTTATAGTGCAGCTTATTGCATTGATACTGTTCATGAAAAGGGTACAATGTGTGTTTAAGCCAAAACAAATGTTGCATGCTGGTTATATGGATATTTTTTTTCTCATTAGAAAATTCAAAAGTCCATTGCAGTGATTTAATAGATTTTATTGATTGTGGATTGACATTGGAAACTTTCTTTGAGGTCAAAAACTGTCCATACATGTAGCTCTATATCAGTATATGGTTGGTATATAAACCTGTTAGATATCAACAGTCTGGTACCTGGGTCAGAAGGAACTCCAGCTTATAATTGATGTTCTCCAATATGTTCCTTCCCTTTTCTATAATTAATATGTATTTGTGAAATTATCTCTAGTTGGTGTCTCATTACAAGACATGTATCTATAATGGCATATATTTAATATATAAAACAGTCAAAAATTATATAATTCTAAGTCAATTAATTTATAAACTTTTACTGGTGTTCATTACCCAGAATAAAAATATTATTATGGTAGCATCTCATGTGAAAGGTCTAGTTTGGTTATTGTTTTTTTATCTATTTTATTCATTTGATTAATGATTGATTGAAAAAAGTTTTTCTTTATTCATGTTTTTCAAACCAATGACATTTAAGTAATTCCGTATGTACATGCTTGCTTTCAGGAGGAAAAAGTGAAGATGAATTGGCCAGTAAGACTTAGGCTTAATCCTTGTCCGTAAAATATTTTATATGATAGTAGCTTTGATTTGATATTGCCTTTAATTAAACAGATACAGTAGGGGCTTGACTTGCATACATATTGATATGTGAATTGGAAACGGTTCATTATGGATCATAAAAAAATTAAGGACATTTTTTCAAGCCCCTGTGGTAAAAAACTGTCTACAAGACAATCCAAAAATATTTTGCAATTTCCAATTTTTCTTTCTTTCTTTTTTTTCAGATTTTAAAAAGTAATTTAACTTGTTTTGTAACACCATACTCCGTAGCTGGACCAAAGAATTAAACCTTTGATTAAAAAATTAATAAATAATGCACAGTTCTGCATACAATTTAGTCTGTTACAGCCATAATGTACAGTCTGTGTGCATGGAGTGATTAACAACAAACAGTCGTATTTTGTACATACGTATTGGATGTTTGTCTTAAGTATTACGACTGTCCGTCTTACCTGTCTGTGATCCGCTGCCACACCTCTGCTTTCTTTTTTATCGTAACTATGGAACTAAATTTACATTGAATAGTATCAATGTTATCTACGGCCATATCAACAAGGAGTTGACACTCAGCCTCCGTAAAATTGGGCCTCCTTTTTCTTCCGTCGCCTTCCATCTTCGCTGTTGGTTGACGCAATCTGACAGCGATTTGTTTACGTGTCGTCTGCGCAAACCTCCACGCTGAAGAGTTCCGAATTTTTCACGTTTTTATTTCGGAGCGTCTCTCGTAAAGGTAGAAATTTATAAGAATATGGGGTAACAAATCTATTTTTATTAGTGTTCTACTGTATGTATTTCATTACATTTTTTTATGTCCACTTCCGGTATAAGTTACGTACACGTAAATCTGTACGTAGCTCTGAAAAGTTACGTACGGCTTTGTGAAACACCCCCTATAAAATTTACGTACACGTAGCTACGTGCACGTAAATCCTACGGGTACCAGTAAAGTTACGTGTGCGTTGTGAAACGGTACCCAGATCACCAACTCTTAAGTTGTTTTTTTTCCCGGCTTTTTACGTTTTGGGCCTCTGGCATTTTTCGCACATTTGTCAAGTTTCTCATCCCATTTTCATTTCCCTCAAGCATAATATTCAAACTGTGTTTGACGACCAGAATGTGAATACAGCCTGTTCGTATTGGACAGCTGCACTGCTCGGGGTATAACGGAATTCCGTCCGTAATCATTCCTGCCGTAGATGACACCAACAACCTCCAATGATGAGACTAGTCTTGCCTTTTATAGCTTTTAGTATTCCTTGCTCCATATCAACAACAAAAGGTAGCCCGGCCGTGCGTTTTACTTGAATTGTAAACACGTGAAAAATAATTTCACGCACAAACTGGGTTTTCCGTTCGTGTAAAATGAACAAAGCCGGAACAACAGGGTTTTCCTGGAACAGCGAACAGGAACAGAAGAGTGGGCACATCGAACTCTCCTAAGCAAAATGCGGTATCGTAAGAAAGGAGTATTACAGCTCTCTTCCACGACATAGTTTCAATCAAGATATCCAGCACGGCCTTCATTACACATACAACAATTAAATCAGGGAAAGTTTGGATATGCCAAATGAACTCACTGTCTTCAAATGCCATTTCATGTAGGTTCATTATTGAGTCCTTTGACAATATGTTTTCCTCGTCACTGCTGCCTCCCAAAACATGCATATCGCAAATACGGGAGGCAGTCCTTAAATGACCTTAGCTGTTAATAGGACGTTCAACAAATGAAACCAAACCAAACCAAACCTGTTCCGAAACATTTTCAATTCCTGCTGCAATGTTTTGCATTACAGAAGGCTTCGTCCGGAAAAACAGTTTTGTTTGTTTCAAATTGTTTCCGTGTGTAGTCCTTATAGGACAACTAATCATCGCCGATATAATAAATAACGGCGATATGTTCAGTGTTTTCAACGAAATGCTTTTATAGACTTGTGGTCCTCTCATTTTGCATAAAAGTAAGTTTTAGGGAATGATCCTTCTGGGGTAACAGTTTAGAACTTGCGTTATTCCATCGATGTCCACCAGCTTTCCAATCGTCCTATTCTAATGGACCTCCTGGTTTAAAAACATATATATCACCATCTTTGGGACAGAAGGGGATTGACGATGGTTTGGTACCATTTTGAAATAGTGCTAATACTTCATTTGGCAATAATGTTGTTTGCTTTTCCTTTATATCTCCTTCATTATCAACCATTACTTGCGCCATCATTGATAAAGTATACAAACAACTGATTTTTATTATGACGTCACAATTAAAAATCAACTGTTACGTAACTTTGATTACGATGTTAGTTGTTAGTAGCAGTGAGGTGGCGCTATAGCCTAAATAAGGCAAAAGTTCCGGCCTATCGGGTAAGCAGGAGTAGCAACTACCATTTTTAAAGACTCTGGTATTTCTCGGCTAGGGGACAGAACCCAAAACCTTCCTCACAGGGGCGAACGCTCAACTACAGGCCAAAAGTGAGGCATTGTCAAGGGAGACATTAAGAAGAAGTTGTTAAGAAAGAAGAGAAAGGATAAGATCCCAAATTTAGTCGCCTCTTACGATCATGCAAGGGCATTCAAAAGCGCTGCTCGGAAATTGTCAGAGGAAGACGTCTTTCAGGTTAACAGATCATCCCACAAGCTTAAGATTGTATGGAAGGAAATGCTACCATCCAATCTTTCTACATGGCTTTAACAACAAATTGTTCAAGAAGTATGATTATTTTCCAATTTTACTTTCTACTGACGGCAATGCTGTGTGGACCTAAAACGACAATATCCTCCAATGATTCTTTCGTCAGTCATCTTTACAATTTTGTTATCGGTGCCCCGGGCGGAGTTAAAAGCAACACATACGACAGGGTTGTGGAACCAGTTTTGTCTTCAATAGAGAGAAAAAATGAAATCAAAATTGGATTGGAATGTAATACCACGGCAGGTATACATAAACACCAACAGACGTCAAATGACAACGGTCTCATCACTGGTGATGAAGGAGAACGATTTCTGGCCAGTATTTATGCCAAGCAGAAAATGGCGAGTCGAAGAAAGCACTTCTGAACAAAATGAGGAATTCCAAACGGGACTGCTGAGGTTCTCGCTCTCCATTGATTGCTTTGATTTGGTTTTATTGGTTTGACGTCCTATTAACAGCTAAGGTCATTTAAGGACGGCCTCCCGTGCGTGCGACATGCATGCGTGTGGTGAGTGCGTATGTGTCATGGTTTAACAGATATTTTTTTTATTCTATTCTGTTAAACCATTATTCCACGAAACAGAGAAAATTAAAGGACTCCAACAAATAGCCTTATATGATATGAAAGACTTCTGTAACTTATTTACAAATTTGTTTGAAGATTATTTGAATGGAATAAGCTACAAACTGAACGAACAAGCTCAATGTAGATATGACTGTTATGTGGATAATTATGCCGCGTTCCTAGAGGCAGGATATAACTCTGACAGTGACAAGGAGAATGACAATATGCTGACAACACAGCACAACACTGCAATCGCTACAAGCAAAGGCAAGTCATGTGCTTGGACTAGCAGCGAATATCCGTATACTATGTCAGTATTGGCAAACAGAGATGTCTGGCCCAGGATTAGATGACAACACACTTAAACAACAAAAGGCGGTTTATTTGTAGGTAGTTGGTGCTGTTTTCAAGTTAACTGAAACGCAATGTAAAGACCAATCGTCATTTCAAAGAAAGCAGATACAAGTACACATGCACTTTTAACATTTAGGATTGGAATTGGAATACTTTGTAGGTATCGATATAACAGCAACTAAAAGTAGGGCCCTAAAAATACACATGTATGTACTTTTAATATTGGGCCTAGAGGAAAACGTTAAGATCATCGTGTGTTCACCACTAGCAGCATTCTTGAGCGATCAAAGTAAGCGACTGAAGACAATTCCTAGAATTCGTGCAGAATATAAAGGCTTGCAATATATAAAATTATTCGTTTTTAATGTGTTAGCCACTAGATCGACATCATTTATAACCTTACAAAAATCACGTTAATGTTATTTCTACGTCACTTATAATATTTTCGACGTTTTTCCAAAAACAACGAACAGAAAATGTTAATTGGTTTGGTTTATTTTGTTTAACGTCCTATTTACATTTAATGTCATTTAAGGACGGCCTCCTGTGCGTGCGACATGCATGCGTGCGGCGAGTGCGTATGTGTGTTTTGGGAGGCTGCGGTATGTTCGTGTTAAGTCTCCTTGTGATAGGCTGGAACTTTTGCCGATTTATAGTGCTACCTCACTGAAGCATACTGCCGAAGACACCCAGCATGTTAAAAATCCACGTGAGAAATCGTTAGCCGAAGACAAGTTAGAGTTGAGTTAGAAAAGCAATGTTCTTATTTTGGATGTAAATTTTCGATCTGACGGCATATAGATGTATATCAACCACTAACGGACGAAACCGTTACGTAACGTTATATTTACGTGTTGGAACGTGCTTATTAGAAGTACACGTAAATATAGCCAGAGATTAATGTGGACATTCAATGCATGTTTTATGTATATCCTAAGCATAGTGTGCAATAATTAGACCTATTGGCCTAAATCGATATTTTTTTCGGTAATTCACCTACTCGAAGCTGGAGTGTGCTCTCAGCCATCTTCGAGTAGATTATGAAAACAGATTACCACTAAAAACTGGACTGCCAGGACAAGAAAATTATGGAATGAAATGACAATAACATGTCAGAAATGAACTCTTTTTTAAATATGAATTACCTTGTTGCTATAAATTAGGGGAAATGTTCATGATCTTTATGTGTAAAACTACAATCAATCAATTTGGTATAAAATTGCGTATTATTTTGTTAATCATAGATAAATATTGCCATGCATGATGCATATAAAACATTACTAATTATAGGAATTCTCATGCATGTTTTCCCATACTGGAGAAATTCAGTCAAGAAGATCTGAATATTGAAAAAGGACTCTTGATTACTTGTATGCTTCACCAGACTCTTGTTGGAGACAAGAATTTGAGGAGTAAATTGAAGGCATTTTCTGTGTCAACAGCTGTTGTGGATGAATTTTGAAGGCATTTTCTGTGTC
The DNA here is from genome assembly GCF_902652985.1 of Pecten maximus. NCBI lineage: Eukaryota > Metazoa > Mollusca > Bivalvia > Pectinida > Pectinidae > Pecten > Pecten maximus. Next base: position 16,947,172 of record NC_047028.1, read on the forward strand.
AACAGCTGTTGTGGATGAATTTCACACTATTTCAACATGGCAAAAAAATGAATTGGTCAGATAGTTTTGCTATAAGGTTTATTATCTGTAAGCTTTCCTTTCAATTAATCTGATTGAAATGTTACAAAACAAATATTGGTTTTGAGAAAGGTGCAATTATAACAATGTAGTACCAATAATAACTTTGACCACTTCCATTTTCCATGCCCTCGAAATCTTAATAAAATGACAAGAAATAGTTATGACAGAAATAATTGCTCTTATCTTTCAACAGGTACATTATTCTAAATATTAATTGATAATTGCTTGTACATTTTCTTATTGGCGCAATGATAATGCCTATAACATTTACATACATGTACTATTGTAAGGCAATCAATTTCAGCGTTGTCAACACTTGATTTGCAGCTCAAAAACTGTTTGATATAACGAAATAAAGCATTATTACTCTAAGCATTGATGTCTTGTTTAGTTCCCTAGTACTTTATTTAGTTTGTAATCAATTGCAATATTAACCTTAACAAGAACGTTTTGTATTTATTTTCAGGGGTGAAGACGAGGAAGAAGACAAGAAAGCTTTCCTCAAATGGTTTTCATACATTGGTATGATTAGAGCTTTATTTCGTCATGCAACTCTGCTGGCACTCAGTGCTACATCCACAAAGAAAATTTCAAGACGTATAAAAGTTCTACAGTTGCAAGATGACATGGTTCAAATACGACTTTCCCCAAATAAGCCAAATATCAAAATAGTTGTCCAAAAAAGCCCAAACTCTGTGGATATGGCTATGGTTTGGCTGGTTGATCCTCTTTGTAATAAGGATTTCTCGAGAACAATTATTTATTGTACAACTATTAAAGCTGCCTCTGACATTTACATGTATATCACCACTGTGAAACCTGAAGCTTCCTCTTCAGTTGAAATGTACCATTCCGAATCACCAGAAGCTAATAAGCAACATATTTTGGAGTCCTTGAAAAATGAAGACAGACGTTTAAAAGTTGTGGTAACAACAAGTACTCATGGAATGGGTGTTGACTTTGTAAATATCTACAATGTTATTTTATATCGAATACCAAAGAGCTATGTAGATCTGGTGCAAGAAATAGGCAGAGTTGGGCGTGATGGTAAAGCTTCAGTGGCAGTTTTATTGTTAAACTGGTATCATTTGCGTGACGTTGACAGTGACGTAAAAAATGTTCAAAACTTGAGACTGTCGTAGGCATGCAATGTATGGCAGCAGTATGGAGAACTCAGAGGTAGCAGAAGTTGCAGCTAAGGATAAGGTACGAGAAGCCACTAGCAGATATTAGGAGTTACTAGGAGTAAATAGGAATTGTTTAAAAGAGTAGGAGGAGGAACATTTAGGAGAAATTAGGAGCCATATATAGAGAATCAATTTTATTCTAATAAATGCGAGACTTTATGTTGAAATGTATACCCGTATCATTTTGGCCATTTACGATGTGTGTGTGTGTGTCAGGTGAGATTCTGATCGTTATTTAGAGCTTAGTTTACCCAAATATTGTATATGGGAAACGTTTGGAAGTTTTGGAATTAGTGCTGGCTCACTGAGAAATTTGTATCTATTATCGTGTGAAACAACTGCAACCGTGATTTATCCTATACAACAGAGATGTAGAAGGACGTTTCCTATGGAAAATAGAATTGAAATCTGGGATTGATTCGGTAACTACACTTTAATCACATATCAAACGAACTTTATTTCATAATGAACTATAAGGATTTGTTACGTACTTGAAATACAGGATTTTCGTCCTTGGATTACTTTGGTTTGGTTTGGTTTTTATTTTGTTTAACGTCCTATTAACAGCTTAGGTCATTTAAGGACGGCCTCCCGTGCGTGCGAAATGCATGCGTGTGGTGAGTGCGTATGTGTGTTTTGTGAGGCTGCGGTATGTTCGTATTATGTCTCCTTGTGATAGGCCGGAACTTTTGCCGATTTATAGTGCTACCTCACTAAAGCATACTGCCGAAGACACCCAGCAGCACACCCCACCCGGTCACATTATACTGACAACGGGCGAACCAGTCGTCCCACTCCAAATAAGCTGAGCGCTAAGCAGGAGTAGCAACTACCATTTTTAAAGACTCTGGTATGTCTCAGCTAGGGGACAGAACCAAAAACCTTCCTCACAGCGGCGAACGCTCAACTAAAGGCCAAAAGTGAGGCATTGTCAAGGGAGACATTAGGAAGAAGAAAGTTGTTAGGAACGAAGAGAAAAGATAAGATCCCAAGTTTAGTCGCCTCTTACGATCATGCAATGGGGGCAGCAGGTACAATTCTTACGCCCTACCTGCAGGGCAGATATTAAATGGGAAACAATTCAGTATCCTTTATATATTTATATTGATTTGGACAAATGATGATAACAGAATATTTTTGTTTAGGTTTACACCTCCTAAAGGTTTCCGCGCCTTCAGAAGCCTGGAGCAGGGAGACTGCTTCTTTTCTTCGCTTAGCCAAGCTTTATATGGCTGTGACAGTGCCAAGGATCAAATTCGACTTGGAACAGGCCTTTTTGGTTTTGTTTACGTTAATGACTTCGTGGAAAAGGTCAGTTTGCACTATTAAATGAGTTTATGTGCATAATAGGTTGAAAGCACCAGTTCAATGTTGGAACATGTATTTTAGAATACTTGTGCTATATAGTTTTCAGGTGGTACCTTTTTAATGTCTTCATTATTCCTGTTGCGATCCAATTTAGTGACTTGTCAGACATTGTGTGTAGTGTATGATATGTTCACAAGCAATCAACAAATTTCTAACCCATGCAGAAACCTACATTGCCAAATGTCAACTGAAGTTCTGAATTTATTGTCCCATCCCCCAGAGTTAAGATAGTTTATCAGATACATGTATAAATAAAAGAATACTGATTCAGAAATGTTCATTTCTATTCCCAGGTATGATGGGATTTTTTTTAAAGTATACCCATTAATTTGGTTTGGTTTGGTTTATTTAGTTTAACGTCCTATTAACATCTAAGGTCATTTAAAGATCATTAAATAGTGGATCTCCTTAGGACATCTTATCAAAAAGGATATATAAACAGATATATCATTCATCTACCGTAACATTTCTTTGCCTTGAATTGAAAAATTCATACTAACTTTCACCACATACTTATAAATTAACTTATCAGAATTGATAATTGAAGAAAGACAGGTGAAGTTATATTATGCACTACAAACATGTAGAGGAATGGTTTGGTAACTTTCAGCAATGTGTTTATATTTGTTATCAGTTCCCGTATTTAAACCTTGTGGTTATTTTGTAAACCAGTTCATTGCAGAAGGTGTTGATTCTTACCAGTTCCTAATGGAGGTGGCACGGGACTCTGTAGTTTCGTCTTTGGCCCAAATATCGGACCAAAGGGAACTATTAAAACAAGTTCTACTAGCTGAAGCGCAGCAGACTTTGAAGCCCTCATCATATTCTGGTAACCTTTCTGCATAACTAAATTAATTCTTTATAAATGAAGTTTGTTTTCTCTTATATTTCATTTAAACCGAAACGGGGGATATTAATTGATATTCTGGTCAGGTGGTCTATCCGGCCAGCTGTGTTTCGATCAGTCCGTCCACTCAGTTTCAGTTATTTCTGCACTTTTCTCAACAATTCTTCAAGGCATGTTGGTTACAGTTGGTTTGTAACTTCAGTATTAGTACCTATTGATCAAGTTAGTTTCTTGGTTTTGGGGTCAAGGTCAGTGTTACTATTTTTAGCAGGCTCGTAAGGGATATTAGGACTAAGACCACAATTAGCTTCGCTATATGTTTCATTGTAACATTAAAATTCATAATAAATTCCCAAAATCTCATACGCAACTTTCCATCTCACCTGGCCAAGACCAACATGTGAGAAGCAAAATATAAAAGTTTCAACCCAGCATGTTGGGTATTTTCTGCTGTCAAAATGTGCCACCAATATGGATTATATCCATCCGGGTCAGGGGTAGAGGTCAAATCAGGACTCATCACACAGGGTCCTAGAGCACATAATACATTATCAATATTATTATCTTACATCACAAAACCTTGATTGACATCTCTATTATATATCCACATTAAATTCATCAACAAAAATGAAGTTCAAAGAGGCATTTGATTTGTTTTCCTGAAATACATACATTTTTGAGGGGACTTCATTCATGTGCCCTGAACCCGGAAGTACTTAATTGTGGTCTCAGTCCACATGTATTGCTTTAGCAATACCTAGCATGCTTAATACTAGTCAGATGAGAGGAAACTGCACATTTTGTTCCTATTACATATAATTAAAATGACTGTTTTGAATAAACCCAATCATTGATACTGCTTTTGTAGTAAATGTAATTAATGATTTCTAATATAAGCTAGAATCCAAACTGTTTAAAAGATAGCTGTATTATAATTTAAAGCATTTTGTTTATTCATTAAAACTGTCATCTTTGCTTTCTGTTATAGTTTGTAAACATATTCATTAGTTATATGTAAGTACATGTGTATATATATTTAATAACAACACAGGTTTCCTCCAAGTCTTGTTTTCTGCTGGCTACCTACAGAGAACAATCAAGCAGTACCAAGAGTATGTCATATGCTCACATGCAAACCCATACACCACTTTGGTCAAACCTTACCCAAAGTGGTGTGCAGGCCAGGAGGAAAATGTGTACCTAATGTGGGTGAGAACTGGCGACAGCATCATACCTAACCATGTTATTCCTCTTCAAAAGATTATAAGAGGTGAATTACATAAATGAAATTTATCTTGGTAAATAATTGAAGCACCAGTTCTGTTATTGATAAGTCTATCTAATTGTCAAGATTTGTAATGAAAATATACTGATTACATTGGTATTGATAAAAAAAGGGAAGATTTAATTCAACATGTACGTGAATTATTATGAAATATCTTTCTCATGATGTCAGTTTATCTAACTTCTCATGTCTTATACCAATGAAAGGCCGAGTTGTGGTGGATTCACCATGGGATTGGACGTCATTTGGAAAAGATTGTAAGGCCCAGAACTTTGGTTGGTGTAACTGCAACCAATCACACCATGACACATTGCAGAAATGTGTTACTTGCAAAAAAACAAGCACTCCTGAATGCCTTGGCATCAGCCTGGATTTCGTCCCTTACATCTGCTGTGGGGACATGTCAGATATTCCCAATGTTGTGTAAGTACCTGTACCAACATGGAAAAAAATACTTCTGTAAAAATAGGAGAACTACATTGTCAACTGCATGGTAAATTTGAATATATGTTTGCATACATATACATCCATATATTGGAACAAGAGATCCCAGAGGGATCTTGGCGCCCACCATTGAATGATCTTCTGTGTAAATTCAGAAACAGCCCTCTATAGCTAGTACTTTTCAAACAAGAGGAACCTATATATAAAATTTAAGATTTAGCGATAATGGCTGTCTGTCGACCATGTTGTTTTTGGATTGGTCCCAATATGCAAAACTAGGCACTGAGGGGAACCTACATATGAAATTTGAGAAAGATCCCTTCAGTGCTTTCTGAGAATCAGCGATAACAAACTTCAATTGTCAAAATCCAAGATGGCTGCCTGTCGGCCATGTTGTTTTCCGATTGGTCTCAAAATGCAATATGCATAACTAGGTACCAAGGGGAACCTACATATGAAATTTGAGAAAGATCCCTTCATTACTTTCTGAGAAATAGCGATAACAAACTTCAATTGTCAAAATCCAAGATGGCTGCCTGTCGGCCATGTTGTTTTTCCGATTGGTCTCAAAATGCAATATGCATAAATAGGCACCAAGAGGAACCTACATATGAAATTTGAGAAAGATCCCTTCAGTGCTTTCTGAGAAATAGCGATAACAAACTTCAATAGTCGAAATCCAAGATGGCTGCCTGTCGGCCATGTTGTTTTCCGATTAGTCTCAAAATGCAATATCCATAACTTAGCATCAAGGGGAACCTATATATGAAATTTGAGAAAGATCCCTTCAGTACTTTCTGAGGAATAGCGATAACAAACTTCAATTGTCAAAATCCAAGATGGCTGCCTGTCGGCCATGTTGTTTTCCGATTTGTCTCAAAATGCAATATGCATAAATAGGCACCTAGAGGAACCTACATATGAAATTTTGAGAAAGATCCCTTCAGTGCTTTCTGAAATAGCGATAACAAACTTCAATTGTCGAAATCCAAGATGGCTGCCTGTCGGCCATGTTGTTTTCTGATTGGTCTCAAAATGCAATATGCATAACTAGGCACCAAGGGAAACCTACATATGAAGTTTGAGAAAGATCCCTTCAGCACTTTCTGAGAAATAGCGATAACAAGAATTGTTTACGGACGGACGGAGGGACGGACGGACGGACCACGGACGCAGGGCGATTTGAATAGCCCACCATCTGATGATGGTGGGCTAAAAAGTCACCAGGTCAAATTTTGTGTATTTTCACTGATGTGCATTTATTTTAGAAATTTTTAACCCAAACTGGTCATTTGGAATTAAACAAACAAGTATTCATTTAAATAATCAAAGGTCAAGATCAACGAGTTTGCACTTTATCATTAAAATGATTGTGTGATGGCTGTGGGTGACAGATTATATTTTTCATTACTTAATATATGCTGTAAGATAATTTGGTTTGGTTTGGTTTAGTTTGAGAAAGATCCCTTCAGCACTTTCTGAGAAATAGCGATAACAAGAATTGTTTACGGACGGACGGACGGACGGACGGACCACGGACGCAGGGCGATTTGAATAGCCCACCATCTGATGATGGTGGGCTAAAAAGTCACCAGGTCAAATTTTGTGTATTTTCACTGATGTGCATTTATTTTAGAAATTTTTAACCCAAACTGGTCATTTGGAATTAAACAAACAAGTATTCATTTAAATAATCAAAGGTCAAGATCAACGAGTTTGCACTTTATCATTAAAATGATTGTGTGATGGCTGTGGGTGACAGATTATATTTTTCATTACTTAATATATGCTGTAAGATAATTTGGTTTGGTTTGGTTTAGTTTGAGAAAGATCCCTTCAGCACTTTCTGAGAAATAGCGATAACAAGAATTGTTTACGGACGGACGGACGGACGGACGGACCACGGACGCAGGGCGATTTGAATAGCCCACCATCTGATGATGGTGGGCTAAAAAGTCACCAGGTCAAATTTTGTTTATTTTCACTGATGTGCATTTATTTTAGAAATTTTTAACCCAAACTGGTCATTTGGAATTAACAAACAAGTATTCATTTAAATAATCAAAGGTCAAGATCAACGAGTTTGCACTTTATCATTAAAATGATTGTGTGATGGCTGTGGGTGACAGATTATATTTTTCATTACTTAATATATGCTGTAAGATAATTTGGTTTGGTTTGGTTTATTTTGTTTAACGTCCTATTAACAGCTAAGGTCATTTAAGGACGGCCTCCCGTGCGTGCGACATGCATGCGTGTGGCGAGTGCGTATGTGTATTTGGGAGGCTGCGGTATGTTCGTGTTAAGTCTCCTTGTGATAGGCCGGAACTTTTGCTGATTTATAGTGCTACCTCACTGAAGCATACTGCCGAAGACACCCAGCAGCACACCTCACCCGGTCACATTATACTGACAACGGGCGAACCAGTCGCCCCACTCCTACCATGCTAAGCCGGAGCAACAACTACCACTTTATAGACTCTGGTATGTCTCGGCTAGGGGACAGAACCCAAAGCCTTCCTCACAGCGGCGAGCGCTCAACTAAAGGCCAAAAGTGAGGCATTGTCAAGGGAGACATTAGGAAGAAGAAAGTTGTTAAGAAAGAAGAGAAGATATAATATCCCAAGTTTAGTCGCCTCTTACGATCATGCAATGGGGCAGCAGGTACAATTCTTACGCCCTACCTGCAGTGCAGCTGCTGTGAATCCCCAGTCCGATGGAATGGTGGAGAGCTAACAGAAACATCGTTACAATGATCTATCTTTTGTCTCAAGCATCAGAGGGATTGGGATGAATATGTACCTCTATTGATGTTGGCATATATAGGTCGTCAGTTCATGCATCCACTGGAGTCTAACCATCTAGAACGATGTTTGATCGCGAAGTCAAACTTTCCAATAGACATCATGTTGGGAAGACCTGAAAAGCATGAGATTAAAACAGAAACTGAATATAATATGATCTGGCAAGAAAGAAGCTTACACTGGCCAGTGGTGTTATGAAAAAGAACTATGATCATCACATAGTACAGAACCATTTTGAGATAGGAGAGCTAGTTTGGTACTTCAAACCAAAGCAACCAGGCAACCATTGACACCTAGGAGAACGGTCATCAGGAAGGTTAAGACTAGGATAATGTCTTCTTCCTCCTCTCCTCCATCATCATCATACTCTGACTCATCCACGAATAGATCCCCTTCACCTGTACGGACTGTCACCAGTGACCATCGGTGACCATACTGTCGTAAATTTAACTGATGTACCATCTTCCAATGGGCAGGATTTGGCACAGCCGAAGGAGGTTATACCGATCTTGTCTGTGATGATGAAAGAGGTCAAGGCACCTGACAAAGATTTGTTGGGAGATGCAGGGGGCAATGCTATGCCGGTTGGTTTAAATATAATTTAATTGAGGAATCTTTGTTATGATACGACATGTGTGGACGATTGTATATACACGCATGCATCATATTGCCAGTTGTACTTGTAACTGTCAATTGTCATTAACCGTCAAATGAAACGATGAATTGTTCGTGCCCTCATTGTTGAAGGGATTTCATGTTAAAATGTTCTTATTTTTACAGGGATTAAAACATCATGGTAAATGTATATTATCCAAATAAGAATATATATTGATGATATTTTGAGACTACTTAATCGACAATCATATGTGATTACGACACGGTGTTTTGGTATTGAACGATTATGAGGAGACGATAGGTTTACCGCCATGTGTTGTATTATATATTACGGTTGAAACAGTTTATTTATGAAAATTGTTCAGCATCAAGGGATAACATCATACCCGACATGTATATTCCATTTAATCTCTCGTGCATAGGTTTTATCCGACGCTACAGGCTTTAGTTTATCTCAGTAAACACGGTTCGTCTTTACCGACAGCCACCATTCTTTATCTTTTCAGAACCTCTTAGAGTTACAGTATCTGCATGGTGTCAACTAGGATCTCTCGGATCTTATCATTTAATATATAGCGGCGCCGAAGATCTCTCGTGCTGGAATTCTTAAAGTAATTTCATTGGTTCGCACTCCCTATATATTGCGCAACGGGAAATATGAAGTTCAGTAAAGGTTTGACCTTACTCACGTAAGCTGGTCAGCAGTATGGAAAAATCAGAGGTAGCAGAAGTTGCAGCTAAGGATAAGGTACGAGAAGGCACTATCAGGAATTATTTAAAAGAAAAGGAGTCACTAGGAGCATTTACAAGTTACAAGGAGAAATTAGTAGTCAAGTATGGCGAATCAATTTTATGTTAGAAATTAATAGTTTAGTAGTGAATTAGCGTCACTAAGATATATGAGGAGTTATTAGGAGTATATAGGAATTATTTTAAGAGGGTAGAGGTTACTAGGAGAAATGATGAGTTACTAGGAGAAATAAGGAGCAAGTTATTGATAATGTACTAGAAATACATACTATAGTAATTGAACTTTTCAATCACTTTTGACCACCTAGTTATTTATTGTCTGTTCACATCAACATTTGTAAAGGGAGACAATTCATCATATTGCTACATAACTGAAAACATTTCCACTTTATCTGTATATAAGTTGTTGAGTTTTTCTTGAGAAGCTCGCCACAAGCCACCACCAGACTCGAGTTATTGCATGGAAACCAATTTTCTATTAATACTAACAGTGACCTTGACATTTGAACCTGAAAAGCAATCCCAAGCAAGCACTTTTGGTAAGGAAGCTCTGTGTGAAGTCTGCCCTGCAGGTAGGGCGTAAGAATTGTACCTGGTGCCCCCATTGCTTGATCGTAGAAGGCGACTAAATTTGGGATCTTATCTTTTCTCTTCTTTCTTGACAACTTTCTTCTTCCTTATGTCTGCCCTGCAGGTAGGGCGTAAGAATTGTACCTGCTGCCCTAATTGCATGATCTTCGGCAGTATGCTTCAGTGAGGTAGCACTATAAATCGGCAAAAGTTCCGGCCTATCACAAGGAGACTTAACACGAACATACCGCAGCCATTGTACCTGCTCCCCCATTGCTTGATCGTAGGAGGCGACTAAATTTGGGATCTTATCTTTTCTCTTCTTTCTTGACAACTTTCTTCTTCCTTATGTCTGCCCTGCAGGTAGGGCGTAAGAATTGTACCTGCTGCCCTCATTGCATGATCTTCGGCAGTATGCTTCAGTGAGGTAGCACTATAAATTTCTAAAGTTCTGGCCTATCACGAGGAGACTTTACACGAACATACCGCAGCCTCCCAAAACACATATAGAATCTACGCAATCAACAGTCAACATACGCATGCATGTCGCACGCACGGGAGGCCGTCATTAAATGACATGACCTTAGCTGTTAATAGGATGTTAAACAAAATAAACCAAACCATCTTCCTTCTCTAGGTAGCACTATAAATAGGCAAAAGTGCCGAACTATCACTAGGAGACTTTACAGAAACATACCGAAAGCCTCTCGAAACACATGCACGCACTCTCTACACGCATGGCGAGGAGTTCCTTAAACACATCAATGTCGGTGTCTGGCGAAGTAGGGGACTCCATAGCTAGTAAGATTAGCTTATAATTCCATGCGCTAGATTGGACGGTTTCACTCAACACATTTCTTAAGTAGCTGCCAATAAATGAAGTACTGTGTGTGTACTAATTATCCAGTCGGTATGTGTCAGAGTATTGAACAAAAAACCTTTAAATTAAAAAAAAAAATGATGATTTTAAATTTTGGCGGGAAAAGAATAAACTTATCGGCCAATGAGGTGGTGTTTCACCAGAACCAAGTTCCTTAAAGTTATAATCTGCTGATGTTTGTGTGGATTTATTTGATGAATTAACGTTTAAATTAGGTACTTCATTGATACCAGAATGAAGAGTTATAGCTAAAGATTCGGAAAACAAATACAGTGTATAGTAATTAATGCGCGAGGTGCAAACAGGAAGGAATTCCCCATCTGGGGTTTCCCAGCCCACTGTTCAGGTCAAATCACTGCTCGAAGGGAGAGAACGAACCCCTCCCCCCTCCCAGCCCGGCATATTCACATTCTTGTGAGTGTATATGTTGGGGGAGGGGGTGGGGGTGGTTGGTATGTGAAATATTCTCATTCTGTGCTTTAATAGGGATGTATACTTAGGTTTCTCTCTTTATATGCCTATTTATGGGGAATAATTATCACTGCTCTTAAGTTTGCGGGGAAGTCGTAATTATCTCTCTATTAAGTCGTCTTGTGGGAAATATTACCCATAATTATTCAAGCCCACTTCTACGGCAGGGTGAGAGAATGAAATTTGCTAGTTGTTCTAAAAATAGCACATTTTCAACTTTTGGCGGCAACTTACACATTTTCGCATCCGGATTCTTTTCAAATAGTGCTTGGATTTGTGGGGAATCAGAGGAATCCCCATAAAACCGATTATTCCCCACAAGTGGAGAAACATTAATTTGAAAATTGGCGGTACTCGGCCGCCCCAGAACTCGTGCCGTCACTTCTCACAGGTTATAAGTCGTAGGGTAGACAGATTAAGAGTTTACAAAACGATACGATAGTGACGTGGCCCTGTGGTTGAGTCCAATGCTCTTCACTGGCGGCCCTGTTCATCATTATCATGTTCAGCACTAAGAAGTACAGGATTGCAACTGGAGTGCAGATATAATTTATTTTCTTCCGGCTTTTGACCTCTGTCTTCTCAATCAGTCCAGTGAAGGGAATAATGGTCTACCTGTCCGAAACATTTGCTCATTACACCCACTCGGTGACATACTAACAATGGGCAAACCAGTCGTCTCCCTCCCAAAATGCTGAACGCTAAGCAGGAGCAACTACCATTTTAGCAGACTACAATGGTATGACGTCTCGGCCAGGGGACAGAACCCATAGCCTTCCTTACAGGGGTTGAATGCTAAACTGTAGGTCAAAAGTGAGGTACTGTCAAGGAGGACAGAGGTCCGTTCGTATCGACTGTTCTATGTCTCCGGTACACTCCGAACAGAGAGAATTGCTTACGAATGCGCCGGAACAGGTTGTTCCGGACTGTTCTGTCTGTTCCCGCCAGGTATATAGTGTAGACAACAACAGACAGAACAATTACGTCAGACAACATGGCCGACAACCAGCCGACGTTTTACAACTGCTCGCACTGCGATATATTTTTTCGCCACTTTAGCCGCTGCAACGGCACACGTGTGCAAACGTGAAGGTAATTTTTCTTCCATGTTTAATTGTATGTCAGGTGTTGAAATTAGGACATGTATTAAGGCTTCTTAAAATTGTTTTCGTCCCAGATAAATAGGCTATAGGCCTCTAATCCTATAGGTTGTGTTTTCAATTGTACATGCCCTGCATGCAAATGTCATACGATTTAGCTCCCACACACCCCTAAACAGTTGATTACAAATCGTTACTTTTAAAATGATAACCGTACACAGGTGCACATACAAAGTACCATGTTCATGCAGAAAAAAATGTTATTAACATGAAATACGATGAAACAATGTAAATACCTGAAAGTGCAACTTAGTCTCCTATGTTATATTTACATATCCCATGTAGTACATTACTTTCCCATAACAATATTACAACACAACAAATTTACAGAATAATGTCCAATTTCAATAGATTTTTAAATTATTTTTTTCTAGCTGATTGTTGCAATTGTTATGTTGATCTATCATGGTTTGTTGTCATTTATTTTACAGATCATCCCACATCAGTCAGTCCTTCTCAACCAGAGAACACCTTATTTACTTGCGAGACATGCAGTGGCTGGTTTGAAAGCAGGGAGCAATATCGCCGACACCAATGTTTGAGCAAACAGTTGACAAATGCCTCGGGATCCACCAGTAGTACACATACAGCTTCAAATGCCAGTCCTGACGACCAGGCAGAAAGAGGTACGCATGTTTGGGATAGAGCTGCAACTTTATTGTTGATTGACGAGTTCATCAAGTTAAGAAAATGCGTTGAATCTGGAACCATGAGGAAAAAACAAATGTTTGAAAAAATAGCTGTTACATTGAAACAGAATGAATATTCCTTTAACGGTGAGCAGGTTTGTGGTCGCTGGAAAACTCTTGTAAGAGGATAAAAAGCAATACGGGATCACAATGGTAAATCTGGAAATAGCAGCAAAACCCATGAATATCAAAGTGAACTTGATGAAATTTTCCAAAATGACCCATGCTTTGTGCCAAATGTAACCCTTTCTTCAAAGAGGCCTCTTCAGGAAACTGATACATTTGGTTTGGTTTGGTTTATTTTGTTTAACGTCCTATTAACAGCTAAGGTCATTTAAGGACGGCCTCCCGTGCGTGCGACATGTATGTGTGTGATGAGTGCGTATGTGTGTTTTTGGAGGCTGCGGTATGTTCGTGTTAAGTCTCCTTGTGATAGGCTGGATCAGATCAGGATGTCCCCAATGATCTAGAATTGTCATCCTCTACACAATCCTCCATCGTCTACACAATCCTCATCATCCCCATCCCTAGGGACATCTCAAACAGAGGGCACAAAGAAAAAACTGATAACCAAATCATCATCTGCCCAAGTTGCAGACATGCTTCAAACTTACCTGGGTGAACAGAGAGAAAGACACGAAGAAGAGACCAAAAGAAAAACAATGCATCAAAATCGGATGGACACTCTTAAAAGTTTGATAGAGGCTATTAAGGGTTCAGGCAGTGAAGCAAATAGCAACCAATCAAATGCTAAGAAATAGGTTAGTTAACTCAAATCATAGATCTCGAATTACAGTTGAACCTTGTAATCTTGAAGAGACAAAGACCCCATTCAATTTGGAGTATCAGTACATTTCTGCCTTTCTGCTAAAAATAAAAAGGTATTAAATTAATATTTGTGTCCTGTCCTGTTCATTTATCAAAATTATATAAAGGTAAATAAGTTTATAGTTTTAAAAAATGTCTGTCTGTATTAAAACACTTGTTTTAGTCACCTGCGAATTTCATGTCAAACAAAACATAACATGATTACTTGATTAGTTACTTATTGCAATGAACAGAATTTGTTATACATATTATACCCCATCCGGTCACATTATACTGACAACAGGCGAACCAGTCGTCCCACTCCTAATTTGCTGAGCGCTAAGCAGGAGCAGCAACTACCATTTTTTAAGACTCTGGTATGTCTCGGCCAGGGGACAGAATCCAAAGCCTTCCTTACAGGGGCGAACGCTCAACTAAAGGCCAAAAGTGAGGCATTGTCAAGGGAGACATTAGGAAGAAAAAGTTGTTAAGAAAGAAGAGAAAAGATAAGATCCCAAGTTTAGTCGCCTCTTACGATCATGCAATGGGGGCAGCAGGTACAATTCTTACGTCCTACCTGCAGGGCAAGTACTCTTCAACGTGATCATTGTTGAAAATGCATATGTTGTGCAAAATACAACACGACATGATAATTTTCACAGCAGTTTCAACTGTTTGTGTGTCAATATACTTCAGTCTACGAAATCTGGAGAATAGCAAAAGCTCTTTCTATGATCACTCTATTGCTGGAATGCAAGTGATTATACTTCTTTTGATGAAGATCTAAATGTCCATTATCACAGTATGGTGTCAATACCCATTTTTTATATGCGCCATCCCCAAGGATATGATGCACCATGTTGCACTTTGTTAATCGATCACCCCACAAATCAGAATTTTTAAGTAATCGAGCATCATGAAAGCTGCCTGGGTATCCTGTGAACACATGGGAAAATGCCATGTTACACCTACACACACACTGCAGTTGTATGGAATGATAACCCTTTCTGTTGACATAAGACTGTGGGTGTGATGTTGGTGCTTTAATCTCAATATGGGTCCCATCAACAGCCTCTATAATATTGGGAAAACCATTTCTTCTCTCAAACTCTTGTGATTCATCTGCCATCTCCTGGATACTTGGCCAGCGAATAAAACTGTCAGTCATATTAATCAGTTCAGAGAAAATATTATTCCGACAAGAAATAACAGAAGATTCTGACATGCCGAAACGATCAGCAATCTTGGTTATACTGTCTGTACCACCAACATACCACAGAGTGACCAGTAATTGCCGGTAGATGGAAATAGGTTCCCTCCTTCCATGACCAGCAGGGTAAAAACTAGGGCAACCCTCCATGTATCCAAGAAGTATCTTGTATGTTTCTATGTCAATTCTAAACATTCTCCTAAAGCTGTCAACCGTATAGAAGGGCACCACATCTTCAGTGTATCCACGAATACGTGATTTGTCATCTCCTCTGAAAATAAATATTTAATTAATTTAAATATATACTGTACCGACATAAATATCATTGTTCAGTTATTTACTATGTATACGTAGTTAAGGGCACTTGACATATATATTTTATGTCTTGGAATGGTATACCAGGGACATATATATATAATGTATTATACGTCCCTGGGTATACTGTACGTGCTTTTAAACAACAGTGAACATAAAAGTAGACCAGTCATTTTCTTCCCCTTACTTTAAAAGAACCTGCCATTCCATTGAGAAAATAATTAAAATATAGTATTAATTTTTTTCGACATTTGTATGTCATTGTTTTATTTTCAATTTGATTTTAAATATAACTCATTTACTTAGTATATAATCTAATTTAGAAGAAATAATTAGAATTCGAATAATAACATTTTCCCATATATGTATAGGTGCAGACACTAATAATAACTTGATTTGGAAAACTAAACTTCAAATTAAAGACAAAAAAACACTGGTAGGCCTACTGCAGTACCGTTACACTGTAAAGTGTAAGATGTAAAAATGCACAAACATTGTTGTCTCGCTACAGTTTTATCGTTAATGAGGAACGTTAACTTTCATATATTGCAAAAATGGTAAAATATACCTATTGTACAAGGAATGAAACCATTAACAGCAACGGTATGTTATCCGTTGATTCCTCATCATCACTATCTTCTAAAAACATCTCTGCAATGACAGCTGTTGCTAATTTTTCCGCCATGTTGGATTATACTACTTCCTGTTCTGGCGCGTTCGAAACGAACTGTGCTCTGCTGTACCCAAAACCTGTTCGGAATTGCTCGGAACTGTGGTTACGAACACCACCTAGGAGGCAGAAAGTTGAGAAAAAAAGAGAATGTCCCAAATTTAGTCGCCTCTTTGCATGGTGACGATGATGCCTTGGTTTCCTTAGTACCAAATATCGTGATTATCCCTTCTACCAATTTCTGGGCAATAGTATTGGCTTTCTGACTCCTTATTTGAATAGCTTCTACCCAGTTCGTATTACTTTTTGTACTTAAAGGTAAAGGATGCAGGACATATATGGCTAATCTCTCCATAAGTGTCCCCACAATATATTTTTGCAATGGTGCCGTGGATTTTTTATTGACTTTTTCCGGCTACACATTGGTTTGTGTCACGTGCTTCGGATAAAGTTTTCGTGTGACCTAAATGACCAACTAGGACTTTGTCGTGTAGTTCATATGGTACTAAATGGTGCAATTGGTTTGTACATTTGCTATTTATGACAGATTATCTAGAAAACACTAGGAATCCAATCTCAACCAGTAATATTTATCATTCCAGTTTGGTTCTAGCTCGCCTGCGAAGGACCGAGCTGATGCCATACCGTGGAGTCCGCCATCCGTCCGTCAACAATTGACTTCGTAACCGCAGATCGGAATTTGACCAAATTTGGTCAAAAGCGATCGTATGGGGTGGGGACTCAAAATTGTACAAGTGGGGCCTGAGGGGCAGAGCCAAAATTGGTCAAATTGGCTAAATTGATATAAACGACTTCTTTGAAACAAAGCAATGGATATCTCTCACATTTGACTCCTAGCAACCCTATGGGATATGAATTCAAAATTGTACAGATGGTGGGGCTAACCCCGCTGGGCCAGAATAGCGATATATAGGGTAGAGTTTCAAAATTGTACAAATGGTGGGGCTGACCCTGAGGGGCGGGGCCAAAAGGAGTCAATTTGGCTAAATTGATATAAACGACTTCTCTGAAAATAAAAAAAAAATGGATATCGCTCATATTTGACTGGATATGCGTATATGGTAGGGCTGACCCATTCCCCATCCCCATCCGTTTCAGTTTCTCCGCACAAGCAGTCTGAAAAGCCAAGAATTCTTTTTGTTCTTCTGGCCCAAATTCCATATATTTGACCTTTTTATTGTAGATATAATGGCATTACAGCCATGCTTCATGCCCGGTCTTGCCATTAAACGTTTGCATTCTTGGCACATGAATGCAATGATGGAAAGTTTGCCCAGTCATGTGCGTTACCACATGACTCCTCTGTGGTGATTCGAAGTGGTCGCAGATTCCACATTAGGGATTTCAGGTCACGTGATTTTTATCGACGACAAACCTGTCCGCCGGCGAGTTTTCACAGATCGGTCATCTTTCACAGCTCTGTATGACGATGTTTAAAGGTAATATTGTATATATTATACATCGTTGGAAAGGGCTGATCTTCCTTTCGAAGATGGTGTTTCTGATTAGTGTTTGTTTTGTAAACAGAAAGCACGATCCCGAGTTGAAGCGGAGCGGTCCATGTCCCGCGACCGTGTTTACACTAGTGCTGACTGTGGCGCGCTTTTGGGGAATCCGTAACGTACGGGTCGCTTCTGATTGGTCGTGTTTCTGCTTGTTTTTCGGTCAGTATCGCCCCCAATGTCCTTATATGGTAAAAGGCGAAAGGTCAAACGTTATGCTCCAGGTCACGCGATTACTATGCAGCACTCGGAAGACTTTGAATAGAGTTTTTCACTCCATTGCACGTAAGTATGTTTTTTGCGTGACTGAATTTTAAAACTATAATTAATTCTGAATAAAATGATATATAATTCATAATTGATCCCTTTGATGAAAGCAGCAGAATATTTTGTCAAAAGTGATACCACGGCACGTTTGATGCCTAGTTCACAGAGACGCTTTTGTAGCCAAGCATTGTTAGCTTGATTATGTTAGCTTGATGAATATAAATTACATGTTGTAACTTAATGATCATATCATTTTAGTTGATTTTAAAGTTATTCATTGTACTTTATATATTTATATATGTATTATTTATCTCATTTCTGTGTCTCTAAATAAACTACTGGTTGTGTTGCTTTGAGTTTTGATTTTGTTTTGTTATGTTTTTTTTTACAAAGAACTTCTTTTAGATGGGCCAAAAAGATAAATCTACCCAAATATATATATGGAAGAGTTGACAATATCTTTAAATGTGTGAAAAAAATTAAAGAAACAGTGACAGTCAATTATTGGGCCTCAGATATTTTGTGTGATGGGACTCGTTCATTGCAGGTTCTGAAAATGATGTAATGGGAAAATTGATATAAAATCCTACAAATATACTGAATATCTTAAGTTATCCACCCCCCACACACACACCCTCACATGTATACACATAAAAACAGTAAAAGTCTCTTTTCACAATTTTTTTTATTTTTCGTCTTCTTTATTTCATTATTTTAATTTTTGATTCAATTTCTTGATTTTTTTTCAACCAATTTTGCAATATATTAATGCAGTTGTTGTCAATTCCTCAGGTCTGAAAATGGCATCAGCACCTGAAGATTTTCTGGGAAAATATTTTCATCGGACATAACAATAAAAAAGCCCAGCAAGATCACCATAACAAATGGTATTGTGCATGAAGTCCGCTTGTTTTGTAATTCGGATGCTGAGGCAGCGACAGTTTTAACTGAAATAAAAGCTGATGATATTAATTTTCAAAACGCCAACTTCGAGAGTATGCGAGGAAAATGGTGGAGAAATGAAAGCTTTATCAGACGAGGCAGAAATGCTAGAAGAGAAGTTAGACAGGAGTTTGGCAATACTCAATAAAGTACAGATGATGTACATGAACAAACTTAAAACACATGCAAACGAAAAAGATCAGCTAAAAAAAGAAACGTCCAAACTACAGGAACAATATCAAAACATATCCAACTCTCTAGATCACACAACAGAAAAGCTTAATGAAGCAAAACAAAAACTATCTAAGTATGACACTAGAAATTTCAACAGAAGACAAAAACAAATGAAAGAAAAGACACAAATGTTACAAAATGATAACAAAGAAAACCAGAAACAGTTAGAGAATTTGTTAAAAGAAAATGAAGAACTTTCAAACCTGAATGAGCTGTCAGAATAAAAACTGACTGTACTAAATCATGAAAAACATAGTTTGCAGAAAAAAATTAGTGCCTTGAAATGTAAAGCGGGGAGGGGAAACAATGATGCTGTTGTGTTCAATGATATTGAAATTGAAAAACTCAAAGCAGATATTAGAGAATGCAATGAGCGAATCACAGAATTAAAGCACATTAACACCATTCTTGAGAGTGATGTAATAAGCATTTTGAGAATGGTCGTTATACTAACGAAATAAGGGAAACTGTGATGTCCTTACTTACAGAATGTAATGTAAGCCTCAGTAAAGTCAATAAGGTCATCAATACAGTTCTTAAAAACCTCACTGGGAAATTGCCAGAAAGGTTACCAAGTATGGCAGTGAGATCTAGGCTTTTTGTTGAAGCCAAAGCAGTGGCTCATCAACAAATTGTTCAGGCCATGTTGACTGACAGTGACCCTGAACAATTTGTTGGTAACACACTCCATTCTGATGCTACCAGCAAGTTTTTTAACCATTATCAGTCATTCCAAGTTACACTTAGCAATGGCAAGTCTCTGAGTATAGGTTTAACAGAACTTGGTGGCTCAGACAGTTGCACTATATTCAATAGTTTTAAAGAACAGCGTCAACATTGTCTTCCACAGAAAACGAAAATGCTGATTTAGTTGGAAAACTTGTAACTTCTATTACTAACACCATGTCTGATCAGGGATCAATAAACCCAGTTCTTAACAAACTCATTGCAGAGATGAGGTCAGAATTACTTCCTCAGGTAATTGAAAACTGGGAAAACCTTGATGACGTGACACTTGAGCATCTCCGACGTATGGGCCATTTCTTCTGCAAAATGAATCTTATTACAAGGAATTAAAAAATTTTGAAACGGACGTTGTTGAAACTGGACGAAATCCCCGCAGTTTTGGGAATGCTGAATCTGGCGCCGATCGTATTGTGCGAACCGCAGCAAAATGTTTTACAGCCCATGGGTCGGAGAAACCAAATGTCGCGTCATACTGGGAATCCTTTCTTGATGAAAAGATGAAAAGAATAATTTATTAACATACAGGTCTAATAGGTTCAATATTCTTTTTTATGATAGTGCTGCACTGTATTACCATATCAACCATGTCAATGAGTTTTTAGATCACTGGGTGTCACCAAATGACTTGCTGAAGTCAGTTGAGTTTGATGCCAACTAGAAACTCTGTTTTAGAAATCAGAGCCCTTGGCATTGTTGACAAGGTAATCACTGTGCCTTTATGGAGACTTTTTGAAAAGGAAGGCTCTATTCTTAGTCTCAATCCCTTTTTAGAGAGGGCAATGTTGAAGTTGCAGCAATGGGCATATAATGCTGCCCCTATTTTAGAAGAGGACCAGCTATTTTTTTAAATAGATATTCACAAAGATTCTGTGTATGATGCTTTGTTCGAAGACACAGATCCAGAACTTGAGACTTTGACCCAGATTGCTTTAGAAATCATCATCAATTCCATTGTCATTATT
Organism: Pecten maximus; assembly: GCF_902652985.1. Taxonomy (NCBI): domain Eukaryota; kingdom Metazoa; phylum Mollusca; class Bivalvia; order Pectinida; family Pectinidae; genus Pecten; species Pecten maximus. Next base: position 16,968,000 of record NC_047028.1, read on the forward strand.
TTAGACCGCCAAGCAAAAGACCAACTTCCCGGTGGACGATATTATGACATTGATGATGTATTTCAAAAACAATCTGCTTCTGTACCCAAAACAAACACAATTTCTGAGAGAGATTTTGGCAGTTTAGATTTTCTTCTCGGAGCCAAACCTGCCAGTACTGTGGTCTGCCTGGAATCTATCATTTTGTGGTCTAACAATAAGACAACTGACTGGTTAGACAGTCTATCGCCCGAGGAAAAGTCTCAAGTTCTGGATTCAGCTCGAAACAAAGCACTTGAAATTAAGAAGTTGTACTTAGACAAAAAAACAAAAATCAAAGAAGAAAAACTAAAGAAACTAAAAGAAAAATAATAGGTATTATTTGTTAAAAGCGGATCTAATATAAGCAAAGTAATAGAATAGATTTATTTTGCCCAATAACATTCAATTACATGATGATTTATACCATTTTATTGCATTTTCCGCGAAATTTTGGCGGCCATTTTGGATTTCAAGATGGCCGACAAGGTCATATACCGAAGCTTTCATCGCAAATATAGGAGTACTTATGTCATGGCGCAGCGTCCGTCGTCCGTCCGTCAACATTTGCTTCAAATCGCTACTAGTTATAAAGTTCTTATTGGATTTTGACCAAATTTGGCCAGAAACATCCTTGGCAGAAGCGGAACAGATTTTGCATAAATGGTGACTCTGACCCCCGAGGGGCCAAAGGGGCGGGGCCCAATAGGGGAAATAGAGGTAATTCCTTTAAATTGCTACTAGTCATAAAGTTATGAATGGATTTGGACCAAATTTGGCCAGAAACATCCTTGGCAGAAGGGGAACAGATTTTGCATAAATGGTGACTCTGACCCCCGAGGGGCCAATGGGGCGGGGCCCAATAGGGGAAATAGAGATAATTCCTTTAAATTGCTACTAGTCATAAAGTTATGAATGGATTTGGACCAAATTTGGCCAGAAACATCCTTGGCAGAAGGGGAACAGATTTTGCATAAATGGTGACTCTGAACCCCGAGGGATCAAAGGGGTGGGGCCCAATAGGGGAAATTGAGGTAATTCCTTTAAATCACTACTAGTCATAAAGTTATGAATGGATTTGAATCCAATTTGGTCAAAAAACAAGACAAAAAATCTCAAAAGGAGGAAAAACACAGGGTTGTCAAATTAGATCTGACTATGGAGGGTGTTTGGCAAACTATTCAGCAGGTAGACGAGAAGGTAAGTCAAATCAAGGAGAACGATGGCAAGGTGAGTAAAATATTGACTCGAATCAAATTCTAGAAAGTTTGGTTTGGTTTGGTTTATTTTGTTTAACGTCCTATTAACAGCTAAGGTCATTTAAGGACGGCCTCCCGTGCTTGCGACATGTATGCGTGTGGTGAGTGCGTGTGTGTGTTTTGGGCGGCTGCGGTATGTTTGTGTTAAGTCTCCTTGTGATTGCCGGATCTTTTGCCGATTTAGAGTGCTACCTCACTGAAGCATACTGCTGGAGACACCCAGCAGCACACCCCACCCAGTCACATTATAATGACAACGGGCGAACCAGTCGTCCCACTCCTAATTTGCTGAGCGCTAAGCAGGAGCAGCAACTACCATTTTTTAAAGACTTTGGTATGTCTCGGCCAGGGGACAGAACCCAAAGCCTTCCTCACAGGGGCGAACGCTCAACTAAAGGCCAGAAATGAGGCATTGTCAAGGGAGACATTAGAAAGAAGAAAGTTGTTAAGAAAGAAGAGAAAAGATAAGATCCCAAGTTTAGTCGCCTCTTACGATCTATGCAATGGGGGCAGCAGGTACAATTCTTACGCCCTACCTGCAGGGCAGATTCCAGAAAGAAGTTCTTGACAGCAATGGACCCAGGGAATTGTTTCAGAAAACTAAAAAAGGTAAACAGTATTCGGAAGCAGAACTAATTGATAATTTAAAAAGCATTTTGTCATTAAATGAAGACTCAACAAAACAAACAGAACATGGGCTCCAGGTAAGACCTTTAGAAATTGTAAAAGTTGACATGTACAGAAGTGCAGTTAACATTAAAATAAAGGAAGCAAGACAAAAAAGAGTGGTTGACCAGCAAAAGAATCTTTTGCCACTGTACTTGAACTCTCCTTCAGATCTTCTTGGTAAGGCAATTAAACATCAGTGCAAGGATGAGGATGGGAAATCACAATGGTACACTGCAAAAGTAATGAAATTTGATACAAAAAAGAAATGTGATGACCCTATCAAAACAAAAATGTGGTTGTGTCTGATGAAACCCCTGAAGATGAATATGTCTTTGATCTCCTCCTTGACCTCAAGCGTGGAGATTTGATCATAGAATCATAGCATTTATGGTTGTACACGTTTAACATTGTTGAGTATTCAAATGATTCAGCTTGCATTTTTAAAGCATTTTGAATGCATAATGTAAATAATTATGTTAAACTTTAAAGTCAATTATAACAACACAAATATATCTTATTTTTGAAAGATTGAGAACATTTGTGTCGAAATGATATATCACACGATTATATTTCAAAATACAGTCCATGTTGCGTTTTTGTCGGCCATCTTGGCAGTCATCTTTGAATTTAGATGAGCCAATCAGACTGCGTTGATGTCTTTATTGTAGGCAAAATAGGTATTATTTGTTAAAAGCGGATCTAATATAAGCAAAGTAATAGAATAGATTTATTTTGCCCAATAACATTCAATTACATGATGATTTATACCATTTTATTGCATTTTCCGCGAAATTTTGGCGGCCATTTTGGATTTCAAGATGGCCGACAAGGTCATATACTGAAGCTTTCATCGCAAATATAGGAGTACTTATGTCATGGCGCAGCGTCCGTCGTCCGTCCGTCAACATTTGCTTCAAATCGCTACTAGTTATAAAGTTCTTATTGGATTTTGACCAAATTTGGCCAGAAACATCCTTGGCAGAAGGGGAACAGATTTTGCATAAATGGTGACTCTGACCCCCGAGGGGCCAAAGGGGCGGGGCCCAATAGGGGAAATAGAGGTAATTCCTTTAAATTGCTACTAGTCATAAAGTTATGAATGGATTTGGACCAAATTTGGCCAGAAACATCCTTGGCAGAAGGGGAACAGATTTTGCATAAATGGTGACTCTGACCCCCGAGGGATCAAAGGGGTGGGGCCCAATAGGGGAAATAGAGGTAATTCCTTTAAATCACTACTAGTCATAAAGTTATGAATGGATTTGAACCCAATTTGGTCAGAAACATCCTTGGGGGAAGGGGAACAGATTTTGCATAAATGGTGACTGACCCTCGAGGGGCCAAAAGGGCGGGGCCCAATACGGGAAATAGAGGTAATTCCTTTAAATCGCTACTAGTCATAAAGTGATGAATGCATGTTCTAAAAACAATTCTTAGGTCTTTCAGACCTTAGTGAGTCTGAACTTCATTAATCTTTAAAGCAGTTCGGATTCCCACAAACGATTTCTCTTCAGGGAATTTTGTCATAGCTTGTACTATTCTTACCTACAACTACGATGTTTCTTTACTAATATATCATATTTTCTTGTTTCACATTTCTTAGTCTTATCATGTTGTCATGACATTGAGAGTAACCCTGGTCCCATAGCAAATCTAAACTTGGTTCACGTTAATGTCCGTTCTCTTAGAAACAAAATCTCACTTATAGAAGCTGAATTAGAAAATAACGATATTATATGCATCACCGAAACTCACTTACATCCCCAAATACCTGATCATGACATTCAATTACAACATTTTAATCCTATTCCTCTAAGAAAAGACAGAACTACTGGCCCGGGGGGTGGGGTTATAATTTATCATAAAGATACAGTTGTAACAAAAAGAAGATTTGAATTGGAAAGAGATGACGTTGAATTGATTTGGTTAGAGGTATTGTTAAATAATCATGAATTTCTTCTCGGGTGTATTTATAGACCAGAGAGCAACATTGAATATTGGACTAAACTAGACGATACATTAACCAGAGCCACTGATACATCATTAGATGTGGTACTAACAGGTGATATTGATATTGATATGTTAACTATACCACTTAATGAACATTTATCAAGACTCATAATAAAGCATAATTTAACTAGTCTTATTAAAGAACCTACTAGAATAACACCTGATAGTGCCACTTCTATTGATATTATATTCACTAATAACAATAACTTAATTAAAAGCACATATGTATCACCACCCTTCTGTAGTGACCATTCATCAGTTAATGCTCAAATTTCCTTTTCTGTGCACAAACAAGCAAGCTATAAGAAAACTATTTTAAAATATAATGAAGCTGATTTTGATAGTATGAATAATGTTCTCTGTAATATTGTGTGGTTAGACTTGTCCTTAACTTTAGACTCTGATTCATTCAACTCTTTCATAATTAATTCAATCACCGAACAAGTCAATAGTTTCATTCCCACCAAAACTTTTACTTCACATCCAAATGATAAACCATGGATGAATAGCACTATACGACTAAAAATGAGACAACGTAATAGAATTCATAGAAAGGCAAAAGCAACTAATAATCCCCACTACTTGGAAAGATTTAGGACACTTAGGAATGAAGCTATTGACTTGATTCGGGAATCAAAGGCAAACTATATTTTGAAACTTGAAAATAGTCTAAATGAAAATCTGGTCCCCCCTGATAAATGGTGGAAAATTGCAAAATCTATCACTAACCTCACTAATAAACCATCTTCTATTCCTCCTCTTGAACACCGAGACCAACTTATCCACCATCCTCTTGACAAGGCAGAAATCCTTAACAATCACTTTGCCAATATCTCTACCTCCACACCTGATCTTGAATTACCCTAAACAGCACAACCCTACACTCCCTACTCACTAACTAACATTCATATTACAGAACAAGATGTGTCTGACCAACTCAACACTCTTAATGTAAATAAACCCTCTGGTCCTGATGGTATAATCCCTAAAATTGTTAAAAAAAACTGAGTAACTCCCTTGCACTACCCCTCTGTCTTTTATTTAATAAATCACTTAACACAGGAATATTACCAGTTAGCTGGAAACAATCAAACATAAATGCTATATATAAAGGGAATGGTTCAACAAATGATATTTCTAACTATAGACCAATCTCAATAACCTCTTGTTTCAGTAAAATAATGGAAAAAATTGTATTTAAATATCTCTATAACTACTTAACTGAAAACTCTATTATAACTAAGCATCAATCTGGATTCATACCTGGTGATTCTACTGTCAATCAACTACTTTTTATCTATAATGAAATTGTTAGTAATATGGACCGGGGAAAAGAGCTTAGATTTATCTTTTGCGACATAAGTAAAGCTTTCGATAGAGTCTGGCATAAAGGTCTCCTGCATAAATTAAAAACATGGAATTAATGGGAATCTGCTTTTATGGTTTGAAAATTATCTTTCTGATAGATTACAAAGAGTAGTCACTGAAGGCTATCATTCACAGTTTAAGGTAATAAATGCAGGAGTACCTCAGGGATCAGTTCTTGGACCATTTCTTTTCCTTCTTTATATAAATAATGTAACTGACAACATTACTACTAATATCAAACAATTTGCAGATGACACATCATTATATGTTATAATAGATGAAAATCCAGTACAAGCAGCACAAAGTCTAACTAATGATCACTCTAACATTGGGGAATGGGCAGCCACGTGGGACATAAAATTTAACCCTAATAAAACCAAATCTGTAATTTTCTCTAGAAAACATAACAAAAATCACCCCCCAATAACATTCCAAGACAGCCCAATCATTGACACACCAGACCATAAACACTTAGGATTGACTTTTAAAGATGACGCATCCTGGAAACAACACATTTTAAATATTTATGAAAAAGCTTATAGTAGATTAAACATTCTCCGATACATTAAAACTAAAGTAAGCCGTAAAACACTAATCAAAATTTATATAGCATTTATTAGGCCAATTCTGGAATATGCAGACATAGTATGGGATAACTGCACTCAACAATCTGAGGAACTCCTAGAATCCGTCCAGTTAGAAGCAGCCAAAATCATAACAGGGCTAAGATCAGGGACTTCACACAATACACTTTATAATGAACTTGGTTGGGAAACACTATCATCAAGAAGAAATAAGCATAAACACATAATGATGTACAAAATAATGAATGGGCTGTCACCTGACTACTTACAGAATGTCCTAATTCCTTTTATTAACAATCAAAATAACAATCCTCACAATCTCCGACAAACAAGGCTCTTTAATCCACCAATCTGCAGGACTAACAACTATTTTGACAGTTTCTTTCCTCTAATGTGTCGCACTGCAAATACTGAAAATGATCTATTTAACTCCCCCTCCCCCTCTATTACAACCTTCAAACACAAACTAAAGAACAATACTGTTACTGATAGTGAATCAGCTTTAATTTTTAAGTCTGATGGTGATAGAAGAGCAAATATTATCTTATGCCAACTTAGAAATTTTTGCAGTAATTTAAATTTTGATCTGTTTAACGACCACTTAACTAACAACCCTTATTGTACTTGTTCCTTTGAATATGAATCAGTTCATCATTATTTTCTTGAGTGTCCAAAATATATCGATCTTGAAATATGAATATCATTATCTTCATGTGTCCTGGATGTGTGTGAAGTGTGGATGAATATTTATGTTATTCCTTTTAATTAAACACTGAGTTGCCTCCCTTTATTCATATAATAATGTATATATGTTATGTTCTTTCTTTTTTTTATTTCCTTGTAATTTTTCATTTCAAATATACCGGTAAATATAAAATAATTAACATATATAATTGATATCTTTAAATTTCATATAATTACATTGACCATTTATCCTGTCATCTACATTATGGAGAGAATTTACATAGGCATAGCCTTTTATTCAATCCAATTGACTATAATCCATCATTTTTGTCAATAAAATTTGTTGAAATGAAAATTCCCACACTATAACCATATATAGCATTGTTAGAGATTTACAAATAAAACAAATTGAATATGAACATTATTTTGACATTTGGTCTTATCCAACCAGGTGAGCGATACAGGCCCCATGGGCCTCATGTTTATTTCTTCAACTCTCTTTTCAACGAAAAGTTTCATCCTTTTTAAAGAATGTAGCCAGTTTAGGACAATCTGACTGTCGCTCCAATAGAAAACATCTGAAAACTTCAGGTTTGTCAAAATGTGTTTGGCCATTTTAGCTCCCGTCAAAGCAGCTAATAATTCCAACTGTGGTATGGTGATTGGTTTCAATGGTGCTACACGATTTTTTGCCATTACTAAGTGCGACTGATTTCCTTTGGTGATGAATGCGCACGCGCCGTACGCTTTCTTGCTTGCGTCTACAAACACATGAAGTATGGTATCTTTGTTTTCTGCGTCTTCTGGCATGTCTCTGAAATAATACTTCGGAATTTCAGTTCTCGATACTTCCACCAAATCGCGACTTGGTTCTATCCATTGACACCGAATATCCTCTGGTAAAATGTCATCCCAATCAAACTTTCTCTTCCATATCTCCTGCATCAGTATCTTGCCGCGCACTGTTACTGGACTGTTAACTCAAAGTGGATCGTAGAGCTTTGACGACTGTCGTTTAGTAAGTAGCGTTTCATTAACATCAGAAATCGGTTTCTGTGAATATGTAATAGTGTCTTTGTTGCTGTTCCATCGTAATCCAAGAACTTTTATCTGCTGGTCTTTGTCAAGCACATCTTTTGACTTAGCAAGTTCGTTTTATGAATCTCAGTTTGAAGCCCAAGAACGTAAGTTGAACCCTCCGTTTGACATCAATGATCGGGCAGAATGAAAGTATTCCAGCAAATCCTCTTCTTTTTCAAAACTAGATAAGACATTGTCAACGTATATGTCATACTTGATGGTATTTCTAAATGTCGTAACAACGTGGCGTTCAGTATAAAGGGTGAGCAGCTAGCTCCAAACAATACAGCTTTGAACCTGTAAGTTATCAAATCTGATGTCGGGTCTGTAGAATCTTTGAGCCAGTAGAATCGTGTTACGTCTCTGTCTCCCTTCTCTAGCTCTATCTGCAGAAATGCCTTTTCTATATCTGTTGAGACAGCAAATTTGTTGCGTCGGAATCTCAATAATATTGACGTTATGTCGTTCAATAATGGCGGGTCGTTCCGTAAAACAATCAGTCAAGCTTGGTTTATCTGATGACTGTCGGCAACTACAATCGTAGACAATCCGTATCGGTGTCCTTTTTTACCGGATGATGGGGTATGTAATGTACCTTACCGTCTGCTGTTTGATCGTTCTCTACCTTTTCCATGAAACCTTTCTGTTCCTGTTCAGATATAATTGAGGCATAATGTTTCAGCATGGCTGGTTCGTTGCTCAATCTTTTAATCACACTTTCTGTTCTCCGGCGGGCAACTTCTTTGTTATGTGGAAGCGGTGAATGGTCGTCTTTCCATGGTAATTTGGCGATGTATTTCTTTCCGCGAAGTTCTATACATGTTTGTTTGTAGTTTTCCAAGTATACACAACTTGTATCTTCAACTTTGTCATCTTTTGTTTGTATGCCAAGAGACAAATGTCGAGAATGGGACGGAGCCCAACGAAACACAACCAACACGTTTGGATACCATTGATCAACTATTTATTCAAAGACATCTGTGTAGAACGTCACAATCGTCGTGATGTCAGACGGGAACGATGAGTCGAGCAGAGACAAGAGTGGAAAACAACGAGTGGCAAAGACTAAAGCAAAGCAAATTATAAAGAACTGGACCAAAAGTTAAAGTTCAAATACGCGATGATGAATTCGAATTTATTCATTAAAGTTTAACTAAAGCTTATGTATATAATATTGATATCAGTGACTTTAATTCAATGCATTACCCATACAGTTTGTGTACATGTATATTAATAAGTTGATTATTCGTGGACATTATATTCGCGAGGCCCGAGGATATTGTGTATATGTACTCCAATAAGTTTATTATTCGTGGACATTATATTCGCGTGGCCCGAGGATATTGTGTATATGTACTCCAATAAGTTTATTATTGGTGGACATTTTATTCGCGAGGCCCCAGGATATTGCGTATGTGGCGCCAACGTAATTGGCGCGACGTTATGTAGGTATTAATATGACGTCACGACGATTGTGACGTTCTACACAGGTGTCTTTGAGTAAATAGTTGCTCAATGGTATCCAAACGTGTTGGTTGTTTCGTTGGGCTCCGTCCCATTCTCGACAGCTTCCATCTTCATGTTAAGCGTGGATAACTTCGAGGATATCTCCCCTAATAGTTTGTCCGTTCCTTCCGTTTGTTAGGACAAACGTGTTCCAGTTGCCATGTTGCAATAATACACAATATATATATATATATTAGGAGTGAGACGACTGGTTCACCCGTTGTCATTATAATGTGACCGGGTGGGGTGTCCTGCTGGTTGTATTCGGCAGTATGCTTCAGTGAGTTAGTACTGTAAATCGGCTGCAGAACATCAGATTGGGGAGTGTTTTCTCTGATGATACTGGGGTGAAACTTGGTTATCCATACCTTGCTAAGGAAAGGACAAGGATGGACACCTTTGTAAAGCAAACCCATTTGGTATGACTTTCTGGTGCTGCCTTTTTCTGACTTATACCGTACCATATCTAATGAAAGTTTCATACAAAAAATAGAATTTAAGTCATTGATCTTGATGTTAATCAGAGTGACTTGTCGATCTAGTTCTCTGTCTTGAGCAGCAAAATCACTTGAGTTGGAATGATTTCTCTTCCCATTCCACTCCACCCCAGAAATTGGTGGAATCTCCACGAAAACTACCCTTGTGTGGTGAAGACTTGATATAAACTGTTCAGCGTTCAGAATGTTAGATGCACTCTGACGTCATAGCGCGCACCATCCAATATGGCGGCGTCCACGAATAAACAAGGCAGGTCCGAGAGACATTTAGAAAGATTCTACGCCTTATTTACTAATTTAAAAAGGTATGAACATAAACTATTGTTATTTATCTATTAACCTAACATTTAATCAATCCAGTGAATCCTATATTTAAGTATGACAATAATTATTTCTATGTTTATGACACTATAAATGATAATCAGCTGATCAATACAATACAGGTTCCTCATCCTCCATATCCTCCTCCGCCTCGAAAGAACAGGAGTCGGCCACATGGACCTCATTCGACATGCGGATATTTTCCCCCACACTCCCTGAGTGGTTGATGACGGGTAGTCTAACCACCAAAGGTCGATGACTCTGTGGTGCAGCGGTGACTTTACCGTTATTCTTAGTCATAAGTTGGAGGACGTCCTGGGATTCAACCTCGTTCTCCTTCTGGAGACTCCTACATGACATATACCGCTAAGTGGTCCATTGCTGCACCTACTGTATACTGTTATTATGCTCCTCAATTTCTTCTGTTACTGCTTCGGGATCCACATATTACACATATTCTGATCCAGGACTTGACATCTGCAGATATCTGATGTCATTAAAATCTTGTTTTCATTTTTGACAAAGTCTTCTTCACTCCAAGATGTCCAACTGTAATACCTGAATGAATCTAAAACATTTTGGAACCAATATTTGCCGAATAGTATATTTCTTACGTGTGTTCTCCCATTTTCTACACTAAACCCCATTGTAGATTTGTAATCCTTCCCATTCTGCAAAATATGACTAGGTAGCTTAGGAAAATCTAGATATTTCTGACAAATTTGGTTTCACATCTCCTTTCAGCTTTACTTCTAAAACATGCTTAATATCATTGTCTTCTTTTTGTTTTCTGAACAGATCTTCTCTGGAAGTTTCTGCTTCACAGGTTGTTACTCTGATGAATGATCCATCATTCCTACTACTCATTGGATTATCTGGATATTTGATGATTTTATCAGCTGGATTGTTGTTGAATGAATCCTCAAGTGGATTCTTGTCCAATAGATCCTCAGGTGGATCATGGTTTGGATCCCACATTATCCATTTCCTGGGTAACCTTTGCTCTTCTGTCTGTTTGTTTTCAATCCGTCCACACTGATGACATTGTTTGCGTGATAAACTGTCAGCATTTTAGTGATTCTTTCCAGGTCTGTGTTCTAGAATGAAGTTGTATTCACTTCTAACCATCTAGCTAGTTGTCCCTCTGGGTTTTTGAAGTTTGTCAGCCACTTCAGAGCTGCATGGTCAGTCCCTATCTTGAAATGAACTCCGTACAGGTCCAGGTAGGGCGCAAGAATTGTACCTGCTGCCCCGATTGCATGATCGTAAGAGGCGACTAAATTTGGGATCTTATCTTTTCTCTTCTTTCTGAACAACTTTCTCCTTCCTAATGTCTCCCTTGACAATGCCTCACTTTTGGTCTTCAGTTGAGCGTTCGTCCCTGTGAGGAAGGCTTTGGGTTCTGTCCCCTGACCGAGACATACCAGAGTCATTAAAATGGTAGCTGCTACTCCTGCTTAGCGCTCAGCATATTTGGAGTGAGACGATTTGTTCGCCCGTTGTCAGTATAATGTGACCGGGTGGGGTGTCCTGCTGGGTGTCTTCGGCAGTATGCATCAGTGAGGTAGCACTATAAATCGGCAAAAGTTCCGGCCTATCACAAGGAGACTTAACCCGAACATATCGCAGCCTTCCAAAACACACATACGCACTCAACACACGCATGCATATCGCAAACACGGGAGACCGTCCTTTAATGACCTTAGCTGTTAATAGCACGTTAAACAAATAAAACCAAACCAAACCGTACAGGTATTGTTTGAAGTACTTAACAAAATTAACCACAGCATAAAGTTCCTTTCGGTAAACCTTCAAAATGCCGCTGAGGTGGTGTAATCTGATATGTGTATACTTGATTAAGATGTTGTTGGGATGCCCCATTAAGAGGCAATCAATGAGTAACAGACAAACTTGAGAGGTGTTTGCCCGTACTGATGCTGGAGTGGTGGATAATACTTTTGGGAACGTCTCAACATAATTTCTCGTCCTGTCCATCGGATCTTGTTCAAGTAACTTAGTGCTCCCACTCTCAGCATCCCATTCCTCTATGGTAGTATAATGTTCTGCTTCTGTCTCAACATTTGCTATAGAAAATTCCTTCTCTATTCCCACCGGGTGATACCGACGGGGAGTATATACCCGAAGGGCGTAAGGACATGGCTGGGGTATGTTTTATAATGATACGTGGCATTTTAACATACTATCGGAAATATGATGATGCCCACGAAATTCTACGCTATTTCCTTTATTACACATCAGTAATTCGTTAATCTCATAAACTTGCCGTGTTTGATTGATGCTCACTATTATCCGGCTGCCCTACTGTCAAACGACGAATTTGCTATTATTTTTGTCAAAAATACCTCATAATCGCGATTAAAACACGATGGACAGAGTTTTGGCATTAAACATTGACTACAATAAACTATTAGTAATCAACAATTCGTTTGGATTATAGCTATAAAGTACCTTAATTGGAAAATTATAATGGCACCCAAAATTCCGACGGGGAAAATCTCTCTCCAATATCTGAATCCGACGGGGAATATCAGTACACAAAGTCGCGACTGTGTGATACTTAAGCATTTAGCTTCTTCCATTTGGAAGTTATGGGCTGATGAATGCCAACTGGACAAAGGCAAATTTAATGAAGCGCGCTAGCGCTTCATTTTGAATTTAATGAAATGAAAGCAGTCCAATGCTTCTACTTACATTTGACAACGTTTTTAAAGACTATTTTGCTCCTACGATGAATGAACAAACTATTATTGTCAAAGACGGAACCGCATTTTCAACAGCCATCTTTCGTTATCGCCGACGTGACAATTATGACGTCACTATGGTAATGACGTTATGGAATAGTGAAATATAGAGATTTATGAAACTAATAAAACTTACATTTTCACTGCAGCGATGAGCAGTGAAAATATAAGATTTTGCAGTGAAAATATGAGTTTACCGTTTTTGACCAGTCAGAGCGGACCTTTGTATTCACCTCGTTGAAACTTGCTGATTTTTCCAATCGAAGCGGAGATAGATAAATTGGTTATTTTGCTGTATTTTTGAAATATTCTGCCCAGTTTTTAGGTCACCTAAAACGAAGTCTCAAGTGACCTATTCTAATCGCCTTTTGTCCGTCGTCGTGCGTCGTCCGTCGTGCGTCCGTAAACAATGTACATTTACAACTTCTTCTCCAAAACCACTGAACCAAATTCATTGAAATTTGGCAGGGAGCTTCTATGGCTAAAGGTCAACTAAAATTGTGAATTATATGGTCCCCATCCCCCAGGGGCCTGAGGGGCGGGGCCAAAAAGGGTCAAATTTCTCAAACTCTTCATAGATGGAAGGATCTTAAGGTGCTTTACCAAAATTGTGAATTTCATGACCCTGGGGTCTCACGTTTCCCCCTGGGAGGGGGTAAACTTTACTATAGTTTATATAGGGAAATCACATTTTTTACTGATTTGTTTGATTTCTATTGGAATTCATTCTAACTTGGTTAACATTTTCAGCATGGGATGAAATTTTGATAATATGCATATGTTGGTCCTGACTGACCCCTAGGCCCTGATGGGCGGGGCCAAAAAAGGTCAATTGAATTAACTGAAATATTTCAAATCTCAGGTGACCGTTAAGGCCCATGGGCCTCTTGTTTACTAAATATTCACTTGACGTTAGCTATTCATGCACAGATTATCCGATAAGAGCAGAAAACGCTTACATTGCGCTGATCAGACCTTTCAAAATGGCGCCGTCATATTGACGTAGAGTAACGTCACAGAGAGATGACGTCATTACTGATTCCCGCACTTTTAGACTATTAATTTTTCGATGTTTTTAATTTCGTTTTTAAGTTTATGAAATGCAATAAAAAGAAAATTGAATGGTTTCCCGTTCAATATAACATATATTTCACGAGTATGACAAAATATTGATATTTTCATGAGTGCGAAGCACGAGTGAAAAATATCGAAATTTTCTGTCATACGAGTGAAATATATGTTATATTAAACGGGAAACCATTCAATATCCTCTTTATAATGGGGCTGCTGTGTAAATGTAAATATAGACATGTACAAGTATGTCAAGCATCGTATAGTGTGTGTATTGCGCTACACGCGTATTCAGGGTTCAGTTATCAAAATGTAATAAGTCTAACTGAAAACTGAATGGGTCCAGTTGCTTTCGATCTTATGAAACTCAATTCCACTTATGATATTGTTCAGAATTAGCGAAACTGCCAGCAAACTTAAACAAAACAAAAACTAAAAAAAACTGTATACATGTACAACAATTTGATGAATAAAGCTCCATGGAGCATGCGCATCTGACAGAAAATGTTTCTAACCTCCTCCGTAAGTTAAGTGAAATAATTTAAATCTTCAATTGTGCCCGTCAATTACTCCATACGTTAGATGCATTGTTGTGCTGTTCTACTCCCAGGAGCTACTGGCTCTCTCGGACGCTTAAATGTCGTATAATAGATTGCAAAATAATTTACAGTTAGATATTCTGTGAAACTTTGATTCAATCCTGTATGTAACGAATTACTGATATGTTGTATGAATGATAACAGGAATTGTACACCTCTGAGAAGCCAGAATTTTACTGTATTAAACTTGTTTTCTCGTATCTATTTTTGGTAATCGGATGGAATGCCATAGCAGAAAATGGTACAAAATCATATGTCGATGTGCTCGTTTTCGAGCTATTGTTGATCAAATATAGAATATCAATTTATGTAACCCCTTACCAATGAATTTTGAAGTAGAGACTTTAAAAATGTCAACACTTATTTCCTTTAATTTTCAGGATAATGCCAACACGTAAAAAGAGTTCGTTGTGGCTTCACGCGCCCCCAAAAAAGGGTTAAATCCAATTTCGTTAAATCCAAAACTTAACCTACAAAAAATACGCATAAACGTCAACGGGTAAGGACGTCCCTGGATCAAATGTAAAACACCAGAATCTTCCGATAACTGGGCAAATCTAGAATTATCTGGAAATAAATGAAATCATGTGTCAGATTGATTACAAATATTTGATATCTGAATCCTGTGTACTGATATTCCCCGTCGGATTCAGATATTGGAGAGAGATTTTCCCCGTCGGAATTTTTTCATGTCATTATAATTAGCCAGTTAAGGTACTTTATAGCTGTAATCAAAACGAATTGTTGATTACTAATAGTTTATTGTAGTCAATGTTTAATGCCAAAACTCTGTCCATCGTGTTTTGATCGCGATTCTACCTCGTCATCTGGTCAATCAGGGATCCAATGAGAAGACACTTCCGGTCCCAGAAGTCAGTGCGCTTAGGTTCCAGATTAAAGAAGAAGCAAAATTATATCAATTTTCAAATCAGCAGTAATCTGCTTAATTCTTTTTATCATCGACTGTTAAAAATTACGACATAATTGTCTACGATAGCCTATATATTTTTTGGAGGCAGTGTAATCACTAGCCATCCTTATATTACGCAGTAATCTGCTTGTAAAGTCTGAACTGAACACTGGTCAATATGGCGACCTCCCAGACAAAGAACGTGGGTGCTAAACCCAACACGATCTCTACTGAAGTGGAGGTGTTCGCCAGTCCATTGGCGAAATTGGATTCTAATAAAACAGCGGAGGCTACGCTTAACGCAAATAATAAGGCTAAACAGTCCAATCCCAAATCAGGTAGTGATGGATTGAAAAAATCCTACCAAAAAGTGACCAGCGGTAAGGCCAAGATGGCGGCTAGTAGCTCGGCCAAGATGGCATCCAGTAATTCTAAAGGGAACGCCCAAAAAGCGACCGCTACTGTGACGAGTCCCCCTGATGGACGGAATGTTGTTGACTCGATGTGTTCATTGACATCGGCTATTACAGCCATGACTAGTAATTTGATAAGTTTTATGTCTGATATGAGAACAAATCAGTGCGAGATGAGCGATTTCATGCGTAGTATGGCCTCAGAATACGACTTTGATGAGAGCATGGAAGTTGATGATAACCTCGAGTTATCGGTACAAGATCAGCAAGGACAGACGACGTCTGAGCCCATTGAAGTACAATTATCATCTTTGTTGAGTGACGATGATACAATGTTGAAAAAACGAGAACGAACTCTACTCCAGCGGAAGAGAGCACAGAAATGCTTGATGGTTTGAAACATGTGTACAAAATTGCCGAACAGTATGACGCGCCCGTTAGTACGGAGCTAGCAAACATTTTAAAGACTATGATTGATCAGGGGTCGCGGAGGAAACTTCCGGCAAAATGATGGAAAAGTATAAACGACCCGAGAACTGTCCTAGTTTGTCGGTTACACGAGTGAACCAGGAAATCTGGGATATGCTTAAGCCAGCCACAAGATCAAGGACATTATTCCCATTGTATCTATCGTAGATAGAATTATAAAAACGAAGTCGGGAAAAGCGGCAATGCCTTCAAATGATGAACTTTTCACATTGTTGACTGACAGTCTGAGTCTGTTGACCTCGGCTAACCACGATGTCAATTTGAGGCGGAAAGAACAACTCCGACCTGACCTAAGTGACGATTATTATAGATCGCTCTGTGCTTATAAAACAGAAGATACGTCCTTGCTGTTTGGAGAGGACTTGGTGCAAAAAGTACGAGATATCAGTACTACAAGCAGGGTGGCCCACAGATTGAGACAAACAGCCATTTAAACGAGGTCGGGGGCGACCATATGGACAGTACTCCTCTGATGGACATCTGTACAACAGTGCTGGATACCATCCATACAGCAGACCGTACCAATCAGGCCGGGGAGCCTACTTTCCCAGAGGGCGTGCTTTTTTAGGTGGAGGCGGTCGAAACAGACGTCCACCGTATCAGAATTACAACAACAACTGATCGCGATTATTGGGTATTTTTGACAAAAATCATAGCAAATTCGTCGTTTGACAGTAGCTATATAGGGCAGCCGGATACTATTGAGCATCAATCAAACACAGCAAGTTTATGAGATTAACGAATTACTGATATGTATAAAGGAAATAGCGTAGAATTCCGTGGGTATCATATTTCCAATAGTATGTTAAAATGCCATGTATCACTATAAAACATACCCCAACCATGTCCTTACGCCCTTCGGGTAGATACTCCCCGTCGGATTTGTATATACTCCCCGTCGGATTCGTAACTTCCGGTATCACCCGGTGATTCCGCTTGTCCTGACCTAGGCCACGTACAGCGAGTCTTGCCTAAAAATACAGGTAAAATATCATGTGACACCAGTGATTCCCACAGTACCAAATATATCGTCGTGGTCCATTGGCGCGCTGTGTGTTGTGAACATATTACATGTACAATGTTGTATGTAGTCAATCAATACCATATGATATAAAGTTAAATTGACATGTTAAATAGGAATTGTATACTACTCATCCATGTATGCCTGTTGTCGACGCTACAGTTCATTCACATTTTACTTTGAATGATACGGAATGAATCGGTTATGATTTTATACTCTTTTTCTTTATCCAAGTGAAAATTTTCTATCTCAACATTTCTATCTTGATACTAAATATTCTAAATAAAATATGCATTTAATGGTAAAAAAATATCTTTGAAATATGACCAATAAAAGTTAAATGGTATTATTCTTAGAAACATCACAAGATATGAATAAGATACTTCTTGGTGATTCGAACTCTGAACCTTCGGGTTGCTATGCGATGGTTCTACCATATGAGCTATGCGGTTTGGTTTGGTTTGGAGACATACCAGAGCCTTTAAAAATGGAAGTTTCTACTCCTGCTTAGCGCTCAGCATATTAGGAGTGGGACGACTGGTTCGCCTGTTGTCAGTATAATGTGACCGTGTGGGGTGTGCTGCTTGATGTCTTCGGCAGTATGCTTCCAGGAGGTAGCACTATAAATCGGCAAAAGTTCCGGCCTATCACAAGGAGACTTAACACGAACATACTGCAGCCTCCCAAAACACACATACGCATTCGCCGCACGCACGGGAGGCCGTCCTTAAATGACCTTAGCTGTTAATAGGACGTTAAACAAAATAAACCAAACCAAACCAAGATTTGTTTAATACACATTAGTATATCATCGTTACCTGGTAATTTGTTAAATACCCATTAGTATATCATCGTTACCTGGCAATTGTTAAATACCCATTAGTATATCATCGTTACCTGGCAATTTGTTAAATACCCATTAGTATAATATCGTTACCTGGCAATTTGTTAAATACCCATTAGTATATCATCGTTACCTGGCAATTTGTTAAATACCCATTAGTATATCGTCGTTACCTGGCGATTTATTTAATACCCATTAGTATATCATAGTTACCTGGCGATTTATATAATACCCATTAGTATAGCATCGTTACCTGGCAATTTGTTAAATACCCATTAGTATATCATCGTTACCTGGCGATTTATTTAATACCCATTAGTATATCATCGTTACCTGGCGATTTATTTAATACCCATTAGTATCATCAGGATATCCCTGCCGATTCCTTATTCGATTCTCATAAACAGTCGTTGTTTTTTCTCGATGGATACTATTTTTCTCATGGATCCCCATGTAAGATTCCAATGGCGGTTTCCTGCGTTTTGCTAGTAATGATTGCCGTTACGAACAATAGTATTGTTTGAATTGTCCTTCCAATATGCTTTGAGAGATCCTTCCTTACTCTGCTAGTGTTTTCCTCCGTAGCAGTAATCAGGATTTCATTGCTTTGTGATATGTATTTCGGTTTGCCTTGTCAATTGACCAAATTTTGCGCATTCTGTTCTAGTTTTTTGTGCTTGATCTATACAGTGTCATTTTCTAAAGATATCATCTCGCATGTCAGAATAATCATTTCATTCTCAATTTTGTCCATGTCTTGATGTTGGATTCATCACCTTGCTGTTGAACTCGATGGTGGGCAATCTGCCATCACTTTTGACAGCAGTGTTAGTAAATTGCCGAGGCTGGTGTTGCACGCCGTGGTGTTTGATATTTATGACAGTTGGTGTGTGTCCGCCTCCGTAAGAAATGTACCTGCTGGCCCCCATTGCATGATCGTAAGAGGCGACTTAACACGTACATGTACACACCGCAGCCTCCCAAAACACATACGCAGTCACCACACGCATGCATATCACAAACACGGGAGGCCGTCCTTAATTGAGCTTAGCTGTTAATAGGACATTAAACAAATAAAACCGAACCAAATCTGCCTCCGTGACGGTCGTATCGGCCATCGACCTTTCTTCCGTCTTCATGGATTTACACTACGGCATGAGGTGGCGCAAATTTCAAAAAGTTGGAAGGGGGTATGTTGCACCTGTTCGTTTGTTAACAGGCTGCGTGAAACTGGTTTCCACGGTAACGTATTGGTGTCACATTGTTTTAGCTAATCTGTGGCGAGATTTTCATATTGATATAAATTTCTTGTGATGACGTTAGTTCTATTACCACTTGTTAAGACACGTTAGTCCATCTAAAAAAATCAAAGCTATTTGCCTGTATCACAAGATTTGAGTTACCATGTACCATGGACACTTTTCTTTGGAAACTATATGTGGGTGTACCAGTATTTATTTACATGTTTCGTTTGTTTGGATGTGGTTTCGTTTGTGTTGCCAATTTTTGTATCGCCTCCAAGAACAAAAACACAAAAAACACAGGCGACATAAATGTATCACTATGTCGGCAGTGGCGGTGTCGTCCGCAGAGGTTTCCGTGCGATACCTCAAGATGCCCTTGGGGTCCGTGTAACACTTAACAATTCAAACATTCAAAATTTAAAATGTTTTAGAATTTTAGATTTTTAGATTTTGACCAAAAACCTAAAATATGAAATTTTCGTTCAGACTGTTGACCAAAATTCTAAATTTTCAACTTTCAAACTTGTTAAGAGTTTTTAGATTTTTAAGTTTTTGACTTAAAACCTGAAATATCAAATATCCGAAATCGTTTCGCGATTTTTAGTTTTTGGATTTTTATACCTTTGCCGTTCAAAGTTCGAAATTATCAAAACTCGTTCATCTCATCAAATCATCCGAATGACCACGATCGCCAGGACTGCGAAACCGAAAGTAGGCAGCATGGCGGCACCATCGTCATACGATGCCTAAAAAGTATTGTGTCTGTAAAGAGTGTCTTGGACACATTAGAGCAGCTGTATTTCCATTCCTCTATTATTAATCAAACAATATCTACGTACGGGTCTATGGCCGACATCTTGTGTGAAAATGAGTCACGTGATTTACTTTCGGTTTCCAATTCGCTGATTGCAATCGGGGTCATTCGGATGCTTTGAAGAATGAATGAGTTTAGATATTTTGGAACTTTGAACGGCAAAGGTATAAAATTAAAAAATAAAAAATTATCGCGAAACGATTTTGGATATTTGATATTTTAGGTTTTAGTCAAAAATCTAAAAATGCAAAACAGTTTTGAATTTTTTGAATTTTGGTCAAAAATCTAAAAACTCATTTTTGCTTTGAAATTTGATATTTTAGGTTAGTAGTCAAAAATCTAAAATTCTAAAACATTTTAGAATTTTGAATTGTTAAGCGTTACACGGACCCTTGGGCCGATCAAAGTCAAACTTCATGCAGATCTTTCTTTTCACTTGGGATTGCTTTTCATGTCAGAAAGTCAAAGGTCAAGATCACTGTTATTAAAAGTAGAAAATTTGTTTCTGTGAGATAACTTGTAATCGCCCAACTTTCTGCGCAGGTGACACACCCACTTCCGTGGAATTCTTGTTACACGCCATTTTTGGCCCAATGACTTGTATAGTGTTGATAGGTCGTTCAGAATTAATAACCAAGTCAATTTCATACAGCTTTGACGATGAGAGGTGACACAGCAGGGATAAAATAAATTAAGTGAAATATTTGTCTTATCCAGAACATTAGTAGACCGCAAAATCCTTAAGTGGTCGAACAGCCGCTCGAGGGGTCTAGATATTCACAGTCCAGTGAGTTTTACCTACGAGAACCTCCGGCACCCGGACATTGACAATCTTGACCATCCGGGTCTGGTCAACTTAACTCCACAATAAGATATACTCCTATAATTTATCCTATTCTAATTGGTAAAAGTCCAGCGATTTGTTAAACTTCCGTGAATGATTGAAGGGAAAGCTTTGAAATAAAATCAAGAACTAACTTTTTTTTTAAAAGATACAACCACGTGCTTGAAGTACGACCTTTTAGTGACCTGTACAACCGGTCATTGTTCATGTAAAACAGCAAGATATAGATTTGCTTTGGGGTTTGGAATAGCATTGTTTTAACACCCTTTCTACACAACAGGGGCATTAAAGGGAGTTTCCATGAAGTTTAATACTAGTAAGTTAACATCAGAAACAAAATTATGTTTTATAACTTTTAAACGCCAGGCAAATACCATGCTTCAGACTAATACCAGATCTAAATTTACATCCATGCGTATAACACTGCTGCTTAATTCTCAAAATATGCATAAAATGGGACTCGCAGTACAGAAATGTGTACCTTATTAACACCAAACAATGGAAACAATAGCGTAACCACGTCCTAAAAAACGCTTATCAAACCGATGGTTGCATACAGAATATATCTGTGGAGAACAATGGAATTTCTTGGGGACTAATTGATTACATATTCACCACAAATTTATAAGATGAATCTAGAGGCTCAAATTTTCTGATGGTAAGTAATTGCGTAAAATATGTAATATTTAGTAATCCGTGGAAATATTAAACCTGTTACGTTTTCAATCGGTCATAATTAATCATTATCGTAGATGAAGCAACTTAATAACTTAATCGTAGGTTTACCGAGGCACAACAAACGGTCATTCGAAGATCGCCCTAATATGTGAGTGTGTATATACTAACCTTTAGAGCTATTTCCAAGAGGAAGTTGCCCACTCGGTTTGTGGATATATAGGTTACACCTACATCACACACAATAACATTTTACAAAAGAAATACCTACGTTTTTGTCATTGCTGTGCCGTAGCAAACGTATTTTTCGACATTCCATACATGTATATAAAAAAATCCAAGCAAACTTTCCACATGTATACATATAGCTAAAAGTTTGAAAACAATATGAAAGCTATATTTTGGATGTCGGTGCAGGAAGTGCTAGAATGATATTACGTGAAGATCCTCAATTGTTTTGCATCCAAATATTTCGTTTGCTTGTGAGTTTTGCATCCTCGTGATACGTTCCGACAGTTTCATCAAACACATTTACGAGTTTTGTAGACAGAAATGTTTTCTTCCAATATTTTTTGTATATACCGCGTCCTTCATTAAAAGATAAGTATCTTAATTCTTGAATGAACGTGTTCAGTATAATTACTGAATTCAGTATTTTGGAAATATTTTGTTCCATTTACATATCTATGTTAAATTAAAGATGGAAAAACAGCTATTTCAGTATTTCAAAATCGGGACACTTTCACCTGTGTTAATTTCTCGTTCATTTTTGATTGAGAAATCCCCCACCGAGAGCCCCCAAAATGATGGCCATATGCACCTCGACCCAAAACCGAATACATGTCTTTAGGCAACTTAGGGTAAATCACGATGGACTTACGGGAGTTCCAATGGTCATCGCCACCGGAAACATCTTACTGGAATTTTAACATTATGCAACATATAAACTGCATCGGACATCTGACAGTTTGACCATTACGGCATGGATGTTATTGGCAGCTAGCAGGGAAAATATGTCCTCTACAAATTAACCTGAATTTCTGCAGTAACTTCCATTCCCACATTCGTGTATAGCAACCTCCGGACAGTGTTATATTGATAGAACTTTTCAGGCAGACAGGAAACATGCTGAATGTATTTTATGAATACAAACATATTTTACAGTTGAAATAATTGTGTTCTAACCAAAATTATTCAAAATCAAAAATGGTACCAATTCGAAAACCAGTGGCAGGATATTTAATTTTATGTTTGTCCGTTTTTTATGTGGTCAACATGGGTGTGGTTTCCGGTCATGGCCGCCTGGTCAAACCACCCGGACGGTCAACGATGTGGAGATACGGATATAATACTCCGCCGAATTACAACGACCACCAGCTGTTCTGTGGTGGCTTTCCGGTAAGTTGTTTATACGGCCGAGTCTCATTTCCATTTTAGCCCGCATCATCAGATGGTGGGCTATTCAATTCACCTATGCGCCCGTGGTCCGTCGATAAATAACTATTTTAACTATTTCTTGAGTGAAGTCCTGGAAGGATATTTGTGAAATTACACATATAGGTCCCTCTTGCTCATTCAATATTGAGTCCGATCGGGAAAACAAAATGGCCGACAGTCGTCATCTTAGAATTTGACAGTTGAAATTTGTTATCACTATTTCTTAAAAAGTACTGGTGGAATATTCTCCAACTTAACATTGGTTTCCCTCGGTACCTAGGTGTGACTGTTAAATATAGACTCTGATCGGAAATACAAAATGGCCGACAAAGAGCCATCTTGGATTTTGACGGTTTAAGTTTGTGATCGTAATTTCTTGAAATATATTGGAGGGATTTTTCTCAGAAAGTTCATCTTATAAATGATTTCTTTCCTTATTGTCAAATAATAGGGGAAAGGAGGAAAGAATTCGATGTAGAGTTTTTGGTTTGGTTTGGTTTGATTTGTTTAACGTCCTAAGCTAAGGTCATTTAAGGACGGCCTCCCATGCGTGCAATATGCATGCGTGTGGTGGTTGCGTATGTGTGTTTTGGGAGGCTGCGGTATGTTTGAACTTTTGCCGATTTAAAGTGCTACCTCACTGAGACATACTGCCGAAGACACCCAGCAGGACAGCCAAACCGGTCACATTATACTGACAACGGGCGAACCAGTCGTCCCACTCATAATATGCTGAGCGTTAAGCAGGAGTAGAAACTACCATTTTAAGACTCTGGTATGTCTCGGCCAAGGGACAGAATCCAAAGCCATCCTCACAGCATCGAACGCTCAACTCAAGGCCAAAAGTGAGGCATAGTCCAAGGGAGACATTTGATAGAAGGAAGTTGTCATAAAAAATAGAACCAAAACCAAACCAAATGCAGTGGTGCGGCGTCCGTTGTCCGTCCTGCCGTCGGGCGTCAACTTTCTCCTTTAAACAATATCTTAAAATCAAAGAGGCCTAGAGACCTGATATTCGTCATGTGTCATGTTGGGATGAAAGGCTACCAAGTTTGTTCAAATGAATGACCTTTACCCTTATTCAAGGTCACAGGGGTCAAATATGCTGAACTATTTAAACAACTTCTTCCTGATAACCAAGATGCCCAGAAACTTGATACTGGGCCTGTAGCTTGATGGGGTGAAGGGCTACCAAATGTTTTCGAATGAAGGACCTTGACCTACATTCAAGGTCACATGGGTCAAATATGCTAAAATCTTTAAACGACTTCTTCCTTATAACCAAGAAGCCCAGAGACTTGATGTTGGGCCTGATGCAAGCTCGGGTGAAGGGCTACCGAGTTTGTTCAAATGAATAACCTTGATATTTTTTCATGGTGACATGAGTCAAATACGCTAAAATCTTTGAACGACTTCTTAATAACCAAGAGGCCCAGGGACTTGATATTGGCCTGTAGAAAGCTTGGATGAAGGGCTAATTCATTCGAATAAATTACCTTGACCTGCATTCAAGGTCAGGGGGTCAAATGTGCTAAAATCTTTAAACGGCTTCTTCTTAATAACCAAGAGGCACAGGGACTTGATATTGGGCTTGTATCATACTGGGATAAAGGACTACCAAGTGTATCCGAATGAGCCTATTTTGACTCACATTCAAGGTCACATGTGTCAAATAATCTTAAGATAATCAACAATCATTAACAAAAAGGCCCAGGGACTTGATAATAGGCCTTAAACTTAACTGTTGATAGGACGTTAAACAATATGAAACCAAACCATACCCCGCCAAACTAAACGACTGCATGTTCTTTTGTAACGTATGTTTCAGGTCCAGTGGTGGATGAATGGTGGGAAATGTGGCATCTGTGGAGATAGGTATGACGTTCCAATCCGGGATAACGAACCGCCGTACGGCCGCTTCGCAAACGGTGTAATAACAGGGTATTATCAAAAAGGTGGCGTTATTGATATCAACGTAGAGGTTACGGCAAGTCATAAAGGTTACTTTGAGTTCCGACTGTGTCCAAACAATAACGTAAAAAGAGCTGCGACACAGTCTTGTCTAGATCGCTATCTACTACAGGAGTACTACGGAAATTCAACACAGGTTTTCGTCAGTGACAAGAGCGTTGGACTGTACGACATTAAAATGCGGCTGCCATATGACGTCACATGCTCGCAGTGTGTCCTACAGTGGAGATACAGGTCAGGTAGGTTGTCATGTCTACCCATGATGTGTCTAGGCGGTGTTTTGCAGGTGTACTGGCAATATAACATTTCAGTAAAACAGTTTTATCTTTGGCACAATGGAAATGTGCATGTATAATGCGTCAAAAAAGAGTCTTATTCATGTGCCTGTAACTTGAAATTTCAGTAAAATTGCCGTGACTTTAGCCCAATTGAAGTAGGCACCGTCTTTTAATGACGCATCGATAGGACGTTAATCTAAATGGTCAAAATGAAACATGTGTCATCGACTATTGAAAATTACCAATTGAAATAAATTTATATTAAAAAAAGTCATCATCACCGGTCGCAAAAAGTGTTCTGATGTATTATGAAAATGGATAGGGACACTTTTATTATTGATGAAAAGCAAGCTTATTGAAATCGTTTACTTTTTACAGGAAACCGATGGGGCTGTACAGGTAACGATTTCACACGAGGATCTTGTGGATTAGGACGGGGACCACAAGAAGAATTCTACGCATGCTCAGATATTGCGATTCTTGAAAGTGGTACGGATGACAATGCAATTCCCTCTCCTACGACACATTATCCAAATGTACCAACTTCACTGACCACTAAAGCGCCACCTGTGCAAACAACTAGAACTGTGCAAACAACAACGGTACCTTCAACAACACAAGCTCCAACACAACGGCCGGTAACTCGTATCCCGCCTCCATCCATTCAGATTGTGTGCAAGTCTGCCGGTGCTTGGAAAGGGTTACTAGCTATGGACAAATGGTGTGACGTCAATTGTAAACGTAGGTACTGTCCAATGACGCACTGCAGGTGTAGCCCGGCTGGTCAGTTGGTGGATGACCAGGACTACGGACTCCTCGGAACAGGGAAAAATTGTTTCTCGGTCGCCGGGATTCCAGGTCTTGACCTTTGGTGCCAGCATAACTGTCCCCAGGGGCTTTGTGATCAGAACACGTGCTATTGTACGTAAACTAGCTCGGGGAAGACTCTAGCGGAACATAAAAGAATGTTGAATAAAAAGGGCTCTTACTTTTTTTTTCGTAAAGCAAATTATCAGAACAGCCAATATTCCCCAAAAGGAAGAATACAAGGGGTAGCACGATGCGGAAATAGAGTATTCCCTCAATGTGTCCGGGCGACAGATTTAGTTAATATTCAAAAACCGGGTTAGATTTTGGCGGTCATCGGCCACGTTTCAAGGTCAAACGTCACACTAGACCTCTTTTGAAATGAATTAGTATGTGTCAAAGAAATATCATGCAATATTGGATATATTTAGTTCATATTCGCACCATAACATCACAACATGAAAGTCTACTCCTGATTTAAGTTTATTGGAAATCGATCAAGGCCAGAGGTCATGCTTAACCACTTTGAAATAAATAAGTTTGTGTACAATGTGTCTCTTTAACCCTAAGACAAATATAGTTCATATTCACAGCATATTCTACATCTGATTATAGATTTTGGTTGTCATTGGTTAGGGTTACATGTCAAAGGCCGCTCTTGAACACTTCAAAGTGAAAAAAAAATGGTTTAAGATATCTCATGAACCCTTGAACAGATTGTTTTTATTGACAGGGTTGAGGAATATACTTGTGAACCCCTGCTTACTTTTAATTTCCTCCTGTCACTAAAAAAACACGTATGCATACGCAGAGGATACACCGCGCGCAAAGACCACGTGACCTTAGCTAGTGCGAGAAGGAAAACTCCTTTCGATCTGAATGCCAAACGATTAGTATTTGTTCCTAGTAAATCACACTTTGCAATGATCGAGGTAGTGTTTTAGAACTTTGTGAGCATGCTTTGACAAACCTATCAACCATTGCAAGTTCGACAAAGACAGGATGCCCTGTATCCCAGGTTATGAAATGTTTAGCGATAAGTTGTTAAGCTAATCAAGAAACTAAAACTGACTACATGCAATTTTATTCATCTGAGGGGACATTGAAATATGACCAAAATACATCTGCTAAGTTCATTGGGCACTTCGAATCGGATCATTCTTTCATACACCATTTACCCTTCTTTGAGGCTGTTCTCTTCAGCATCCGTCTTCTTGTGACTTTCAAGGTTCATCCTGCAGGTTGGGGTTTGATACACGTGTACATCGGCGACTTGCTGCAGAATACACATTTTTTATCGCTTTCTATCACTGACGAGTCCTAGAAGGGCCAAAATTTTGGTTCTACGGTATCTCTCTTAATTTGTTTTGACAGATGCTGATATCTTGTTACTTTTGTACAATATAGAGGATAATATTCACTTATATGTCATTTTGTAGTGAAATTTAACACTTCCTCACCGTAGCAACCGTTTTCCCTGTCTGCATTTTCTTTGTCTTGACATGCGTCCTTAAATTTGATCCCAGGATGTGAATGTATACCACAAACTTTCCTTCCATTTGTATAATTTTGTGAAGTCACAATGTCGGACTAAACTTCAACTAGCTGGTATATACAAAGTCGCAGTATTTCCATCATTTTGGTTAACAACATTATGTTCAGAACATGCCTGCTATTTCACTTATTGTTAATGACGCTTAGCTATCGGTAGGACGTTAAACAATACATCTTTTGAGAATGTGGAATTTCACGTAATGAGCCTTCTATTTTGTAGAGAAAATTTGGTTATCGATTCATTTTTATGCCAGATTTTCTGCAGCATCATTTGTTGACCTTTTCCAGATAATCACCAAACCTTCGATCAGAAAGTCATATTTCTATTATTATGCATCCCTCTTTATATTTAAGTTATGATTTGCTTAATTCTTTTTTCTGTTCAATATCTGAAATTACTGATGAACCACTTAATACTCCTGAATTTACACCGAGATGTCCTAATACTATTGAGACTATCGTTCTATCTATTAGCGAAGTAAAGGATATACTTTTAACTCTTAAACTTAATAAAGCAACTGGTAAAGACACTATTAGTCACGAAATGTTAAAAAATTCTGCTGAAACTGTTTGTGTTCCTTTACAATTACTTTTTAATTTATCATTAAGTCAGTGTAAGTTTCCTAGTCAATGGAAAACTGCCATGGTAATACCCTTATTTAAAAAGGGTGAACGTTTCCTATGCTCGAACTATAGACCGATCTCTCTTCTTAGTACTGTTAGTAAAGTTTTCGAAAGAGTGGTGTATAAACACTTACACAATTTTGTAATTGAAAACAATCTTTTTTATAAATATCAGTCTGGTTTTCTTCCTCGTCATTCTACTGTGTCTCAACTGATTGAGATTTACCATAATATTTGTCTCTCATTAGAAAATAAATTACAAACATGTATGGTATTTTTCGATATATCCAAAGCATTTGATAGAGTATGGCATCAAGGTCTTCTAAAAAAACTTAACTCATATGGCTTCAAGGGCAAAATCTATAAATGGATACAGGATTACATAACTGATAGAAATCAATTTGTTGTTTTAGGTGACAGTAATTCTTATATGGGTTATCTAAAAGCTGGTGTTCCACAAGGCTCTGTCCTTGGACCTTTTTTATTTTTGATATTTATTAACGATATTTCTGATAATTTGCTATCTTTATCGAGAATGTTTGCTGACGATACCTCCCTCGCATATTCAGCAAATAATCAAATAGAAATAGAACATCACATAACTCACGATTTATTGGTTATTGAAGAGTGGTCAAGGCTGTGGAAAGTTAATTTTAATCCAAGAAAAACAGATGTTGTAATGTTTAATGGTTCTCTTGACCAAATTGATGTTAATTTAAAATTTGACAACCCAGTTTTGACCACCAGTAGCACCCATAGACATTTGGGAGTAACGTTGAATGAAAACGGAAAATGGGAGACACATATTTCAAATATCACTATTTCGGCTTCACGACATCTATCGGTTCTACGCAAATTGAAATTTACTTTAAATAAGGAAACATTATCAAAATTATATATTGTATTCATAAGACCTCTTTTGGAATATGCGAGTGAAGTATGGGATGGATGTAACAATACAGATTCGGAAAAAATAGAGAAAATTCAATTGGAAGCGGCAAGAATAGTTACAGGTTTAACTTCTTTCGCCAGTCGGCAATCTCTATATTTAGAAACTGGGTGGGAACCACTATCTGAAAGACGGAAACAAAAGAAATTGTTATTATTTTATAAAATGCACCATAATTTGGCTCCGTCTTACTTAAATGACATTTTGCCAAACAGTTAACGAAAATATTAATTATAACTTAAGAAATAATCAAAATTATATACCACCTAGATGTCGCCTTACATTATTTGAAAAATCATTCCTCCCTAGTACTGTGAAATTTTGGAATTCTTTAGACATTTCAATACGGTCTTCAGAAACTGTGTCAAAATTTAAACAAAAAATTAAACCGAAAAAACCTGTAACTAGACTGACCATAGGAAACAGAAAACTTGATGTTATACATACAAGACTCCGACATGGGTGTAGTGCATTAAATGGTGACCTCTATAAAGTTAATATAATTCTGTATCCATTTTGCAATTGTTCCTTTCCTGTTGAAAACGCATTTCATTACTTTTTCGAGTGTAATCTATTCAATAACCAACGTGCAATTCTTTTGAGAAAATTATCAGTACACAATGTTAACATTGATTTGAAGTTGATACTTAATGGATCTGATGACCTAAGCGAAAAAGATAATGAAAATATACGTTTAATAGTCCAAGAATACATAAAAAATACTGAACGTTTTCTGTAGGGGTTTAATTTTCATGATTTATAGTACAGTGTATTTATATCTTCAGCTACATAATTATAGTATATATCTTATAATATGTATACAGAACGCCATGTAATGTTAAGCTTACTTTCTATATAAATTATGGGTACTGGTATGTCAAGTGTATTATTTATTGTCACCTATAATAATTAATGTTGTGTTTCTTTTATATATACGTATATATGTCATCATAATTCATTATAATTGCTGCCATTGTATATATCATCTCATACTTGTTAATGGAAAAGGACGATATATAAGTTGTATAACTTGTGTCCAATTCCTATTGAATTTTTCAATAAAAATATGTTTAAACTAAACTAAATTAAGTTATGAACATGATAATCATTGGATTTTAGAGGTCGTAACCGTAAAGGGAGACAACCAGATGCAAAGTTAAGAAGATAACAGTAAATTCAATCACTTTCTCTTAATTTCTGCCAGTAATGATGTCAAGTACTCAATTCCAACATTAACTTCCACATCCAAAATACGACAAAACTGTTTTATTATTTCCTGATTCAGATGGCTTTATTACAAGGAAAATACCCTTTCTATGAAAGAAATCTATGCAAGAAGTCTATAGGATGTTGCTGACTTGTCTGATGTATATTGTACCTAGCTGTGATATTGTTATTTACGCAATCGATATGCTCCTCTATTTTATTCGGGTGGGGGATGCTGGAGAGATGTTATGTTGTATATATGTATGTCACATTCTGTACCGTTCAGAATCAATGACGTATACATGTGAAGCCTCTAACAGATTTGGTTAATATTCAAACTAGTACCATAACAAAGTTCTACACCTCAACAAAGTTTCTTTCAGGTCTGTAAGCATACACATTTTTTTTTAAACTATCTGAAAGCTGTTGTATCACAAGATTTGAGTAACGAAGGCCACTTTTTTTTTTATTATAAATGATCTTTAGTGTACCAATATATATTTTACATGTTTCGTTTGTTTGATGTCGTTTCATCTTTTGCCATGATTTTCTTTATAATTGTACTCGCTATGTTTTGGCCATAACGACATGCATGGTGTTGATGGGCCGTCAATAACTAATATAACAACTAACCTGAACACACTCTGGATGTAATTGGTCAAGTTGAATGGGTCACAGGTCAACTTTGATCCCTTCAACACCACTTGAAACCCTTGTGATGTTATTTGTGCTACAAACTGGGGCATATTGATGAGGAGGAAGCTTTTAATTTGTAGCTTGTGAACTTTGATTAAAAACACAATTTGAAAATCTTTTCCTTTTCACTTATTATAAGGATCATATAGAAACATACTAATTCCTACTCCTTTTATTCTTCTTTGCCATTTGAGAGTAAATTGTTTTCCAGCAAACAAAATGTTTAACTTCTTGACATATTCATACCACAGGTGCTTGAGGTAAGAAATTATATATATATATAGTAATATGAGGCTCATATAGTACACCTATGCAATATATAAGCAATATATAATTTCTTACCCCAAGCACCTGTGATTCATACACCTCTTACATCAGAGATGTAGATATGTCCATCACATCTGAGGTGCTTTCTGCTTGGGACCAATTTTTCAGAACCATGTCATATGTTGAGAACTCCTCGGGTTTATATTTACAACATAGTATTGTAGCACCAACTTCTAAACGTAACCACATTCTGGTGGTCAATGTTAAAAGATCAATGGTCACCTTTGACCTCTTCTGAATGGGACATTGTATAGGAGCATTCATGTCTTACCGTCTAGTGTTTCACACCCCAGTACCATCGTACATTGTATAACAAGAGAAAGAAAGCAGCAACCAGACTGGCACTCGAACCCAGGACCTCCGAAGATTCGGCGGACACTTAAACCATTTTATCTACGTGGCAACCAGTGCAGCCCAGTTCAGTTGCTACATTCCTCCCTCCTTCAACAAAGTCTTTGACCCTGAAGACACACACAAGACCTTATAGTATATACCACATCTTTAGGTATTTATTTTGGGAGCTAGACATTGTATAAAAAAAGAAAAAATCTGTTCACATGATAAATGTACAAGCCATTTATTAGGCACAATTGAGTAAGAACACAACTGCATATCATTTATACAAGTATTTGTAATAATTTAAGAGCAGAGATGTATAAGCCAATTAAATTTACATTACAGCTTCACCTCTGCCAAGCTACATTCTATATATATATGATGATAACGTTTGGATTCTTCATATTAAAACTTTATTAACCTACATGGTTTACATACGTCACTTCTGTCAAGGTACATATCAATATTATGTTTAGATTCATTAGGTTTAAATAATCCATTAACCTAAAAAGTTCACACACTTCACCATCATGCAAACTTAAGTTACCTTGTAAAAGTTCACACACTCCATATACAACTATGCATGCCGATCTCTGAAGCAATATAATAACATTTTGATTCTAATAATCCAGAAAATGACATACACAATGGCTGGCATTGATTTGAAGTATAATTCACCCATACCTCTTCAAATCAAAATACAAATTACTACTGAGATAAACAAAAAGTTATTGTTCTTAACTAAAATAAAATGTCGTGGCTAATTAATTTGGAAACATTTAGAATAATTTCCTTGTTAAGTGGGTCACTCAGACCAAAAATATGTAACAGGTGCTTTTGAAGTAATGGGGCGTTTGTTTTAGAATAAATATATTAAAACTTACTTTCAAAGCAACTGCTTGTAATGTATAAAAACAAAAGCAAAAAAAGAATTCATTGCCAATTACTGCTTATAATAACCAGGAAAATGTTTGGGAAATTGTAATTCAAATCCTTGTCATAATCATGTGCTTCACTTTTTCATAAATCAAAAAGAAATTGAATAAAAGAAAATAATTGAAAGGAAAGGGGTGGTAGGATAAAACTTGGTATACAGAATATGTAACAAATTACAGTCCCATACAGCAAAAGGGCAAATATCTGATATGATAAACATTTGTAAGTTTGATCCCAATTCCTACCCAGTTGATTGTTCTTGTTATAAGTATTCAACAAGAAATTCAAATTTAACTCTGCAATTTGCAAATACTGAAATTTAAACATACAATATAAATAAAAAATAGTGATAAAAACATGTCTTTAAATAAATGATTTGTAGAAAATATATCCAATACAAAGTACTCCAGTTCTCCATCATCATTAAATCTGATGAAATTACAGCCACAACCTTGATTCAGCACAAAGTATTTATCATAAACAGTTTTGTTTTCAAATGCCAGCACTTTTAACAACACATATATTATATTTTCAAAACAGGCCAAAGAATAAGGAAGCACTCATAGTTTTTCTAATTATGAAATGTCAAAAACATATTTTTTTTTTTAAAAGAAAGAAATCTGGTTTTATTTTGCACATGTGTGTGTACTTATATTTTGATATAGAAATGAAAAATTAGGCAATCTTCAAATGTGGACATCATTCAATATTAAATCACAATTTTGCACATACCATCATGTTCTCCTAGTATTACTAGTTGGTGTCAGAACAACCATTACAGAAAATGTAAAGATTTTGAACATGTTAATACATAATTAATGATATATGTTACCTTATCCTATGGTTAGAGTTACCTCCCTTAACAGTTTCATTCATACCATTAATAAGTTACGACTGCCCTGTTGTAAATTCTTAATCATTTTTGTCAAGTATTTTTTAACATTCATATAGGTCAATGGCTAAATAAAGCAAGTGCCCAAGTTTCTTTGAGCAGAATTCTCCAAGAAATCACATGCTTGTCCTAATAAGGTAGTATATATCCTTAAGACACGACAAGTCATGTCATATTTTACAACCAAAATATTGCAATAAATAACGTACCAAAATGAATGACTCACAGATGAACTGAACCAAGTTTTGCATTAAATAAAGCATTCAAATATACATAATTGGCCTGAAAATTCACAAACAAGGTAAGTTTATTTGGCTATTTTGGTCCACACAAGGGAAAACTAGTCACCATGCAATGTCATAGGATCCACATATCAAATCAATATAATTCTGTATCAATACCCCTACCTCCTGATTTTCTTCCAAATATAGAGCTTAAACCATGAAACAAGCAAGCAAACAATAGAAATTAAGGATAAAATGCAGCAAGAAAGAAAGAAAAGGAAACAAAAAAAAAATCTTTCATTCATTTCTACTTCTAATTGCAACCATACTGTGAATGACCAAAAAATGAGGTGTTTGAATAATAAAGCACTAGTCTTGTTTTTCATCCTCTTTGACAACCAATTCCTGCATTAACAGCTCAGAGATATTGAAGTATACATATGGTGTCATACTTTCAGCTCATTTACACATGTACAATATAATCGAAACACAAATAAAGTAGGCAACTTTCGGTAGGAAGTGCAACACAATGGTAGCTTGAACGATTTAAAAGACGGAGGCCTTGGTGCTGAAGAAGGAACCTTACCAGGAAACATGACAATTCAAACATCCCTCTGAAACATATATCACATGTTTAATTTTCTAACAATAAATAAAGGTTTTCTTATCCAATTTAATTTAGGTGGGTTTTGAAAGCCAACAATTCATTACAATGTTTTGTAGAGATGCTTTGTGTAATGACCATGATCACAATAAACTCATCCATCAATCTTTATTTGGCATTTTCAATCAAACTTTTTTAAGATGTTTTAATTTGAAGCCATTATATAGGAAGTAAGGTCGTGCCATTGGAGGACCAAGTCAGCACTATTATGTGTATACTTGTTCCATAGTAAATCCAGAAACCCACAGGGTGTGTACCAGTAAAACATATTTTGTGTGAACAAAGACACTTTGACTCTCTCCAAAAACAAATTGAAGCTAGCAAACACAGTCTTCAGTTGCTGGTTGTGTTGAACAACTTTCCAGATAAAATTTGTGATAAACTGTTGAATCTCACTCCAAAGATATTTTAAATCATAATTCTAAAGAACTAGATCTAAGTTAGTCCATCAGAGAAGCTTTTTTATCAGGCCAAATCTATTCATTCAATTTGTTACTTGTACAAATGAAATCTAGCTCTTACTGCCGAAGCAAATGAGTTTTCTGATTACAGTGGATTAATACCAGTTTTTATCGGGATATTGTGTATGCATAATACTGTTAACTAGGTATCATAAACAGGGCATCTGTAGAAATTCCCAATATTTAACTATTACATCTTTCAAGTTATTGGTTTTAATGATTTGGTATAAAAAATACAATGTCTAAACAAAACATTAGGTGAGGCAACGATCTAAGGGAGATAACTGGTGAGGAAGAATATGAGTTTTGACATGCAACATGCACCATGCGCTGAAAATACTAAATATCATAGTGTAGGTGATGTATCTAATCAACATATAAACAAACCTTGATATAAAACTACAAATCAATTTACTTACAGTGAATTCAACTTTACAACACCATCATGGTGCACATCTTAGCCATTATTAAAATCCAGACTCTTACGATGACAGAATTAGATGATATCAACAACCAGGATCATGATCATAGCCCAATCATTTTGTTCTACAACAGGAATACACACTAATTGAATGAAAAGACAAATTCTGTCGTTAGTAAACATCTCTTTTATATGACGAAGAGTTTGGCCAGCAATGCCAAATCCTTGAGATTTTGTATTCATGTAATTAACTTTTTTTATTCTTGGACCTGGAAAACCAAAATAGATCATATTTAAGATGTGTTTTTTAACTCTGGACATGTAAACAATACACACCAAGGATGATTTGCCTCAATTTTTTTTTCTTTGTCTCTATAGCACTTGATGCTACTATAATTACCTCTGAATCTCAGGTGATTTCAACTTCCATTCCTCTGAAAAGTTCGCCAAAATATTTTGGAATTTTACATTACATTACAATAAGATATTATTTGTAATTTATACATATAGAATCCAATTTTCCAAACATATACCAATATTATCAACAACCCAATACAATTTTCATACAGCCATCAATATCTACATGTATATGAAACAATTTGGCAAACAATGATTTTCATCTTTTTGAATTATTGTAGTTCATATTCATTTGATTGGATTGACACAGAGAGTGCTTTCTGACTAAAAATAAGCTGTTTCCATCAACCTATAGAATGTTTCAATGAGTGAGGAACAGATATCAAGCTCAAATGTGTGTATGTACTGTATTATCTGCAATATACTAATATAATGTGCATTACTGCAGGGCTTTATGTAAACGTTTGAGGTGATACACCTAAATCAGCTTTTCATCTCGGTCTTGAAATGACATGTCTATATGATAAATATCTTGATACTCCAAAATTCGGAGAAAATGATACCATGTTATAAGACTTGTGAAATGCCTAGCTAGAGCCTGAATTGGAAAACAAGAGATCCCAGAGGGATCTTGGCGCCCACCATTGAATGATCTTCGTAAGTTCCATGTCAGATTGATCTTTTCTCTACTTTTCCCTTCATTTTACTAATCTGTGCAAATTGAGACATCCCACCAGTACTTTTCAAACAAGGGAATCCTAGCTATATAAGAAATTTGAGATTTAACGATAATGGCTGTTTGTTTGCCAGGTTGTTTTCAGGACAGACTGGTCCAAAAATGCAATACAAGGGACCAAGGGGAACCTACTTATGAAATTTGAGAAAGATCCATTCAGTACTTTGAGAAATAGAGATAACAAACTTCAATTGTCAAAATCCAAGATGGCGGTCTGTCGGCCATATTGTTTTCCAATTGATCTCAAAATGCAATAAGCATAAAGAGGCACCAAGGGGAACCTCCATATGAAATTTGAGGAAGATCTCTTCAGTGCTTTCTCAGAAATAGCGATAACAAACTTCAATTGTCAAAATCCAAGATGGCTGCCTGTCGGCCATGTTATTTTCAGATTGGTCTCAAAATGCAATAAGCATAAAGAGGCACCAAGGGGAACCTCCATATGAAATTTGAGAAAGATCCCTTCAGTACTTTCTCAGAAATAGCGATAACAAACTTCAATTGTCAAAATCCAAGATGGCTGACTGTCGGCCATGTTATTTTCAGATTGGTCTCAAAATGCAATATGCATAACTAGGCACCAAGGGAAACTTACATATGAAATTTGAGAAAGATCCATTCAGTACTTTCTCTGAAATAGTGATAACAAACTTCAATTGTCAAAATCCAAGATGGCTGCCTGTCGGCCATGTTGTTTTCTGATTGGTCTTAAACTACAATATGCATAACTAGCACCAAGGGGAACCTTCATATGAAATTTGAGAAAGATCCCTTCAGTACTTTCTCAGAAATAGCGATAACAAACTTCAATTGTCAAAATCCAAGACGGCTGCCTGTCGGCCATGTTGTTATCCGATTGGTCTCAAAACGCAATATGCATAACTAGGCACCAAGGGGAACCTTCATATGAAATTTGAGAAAGATCCCTTCAGTACATTCTCAGAAATAGCGATAACAAACTTCAATCGTCAAAATCCAAGATGGCTGCCTGTCGGCCATGTTGTTATCCGATTGGTCTCAAAACGCAATATGCATAACTAGGCACCAAGGGGAACCTCCATATGAAATTTGAGAAAGATCCCTTCAGTACTTTCTCAGAAATAGCGATAACAAACTTCAATTGTCAAAATCCAAGATGGCTGACTGTCGGCCATGTTATTTTCAGATTGGTCTCAAAATGCAATATGCATAACTAGGCACCAAGGGAAACTTACATATGAAATTTGAGAAAGATCCCTTCAGTACTTTCTCAGAAATAGTGATAACAAACTTCAATTGTCAAAATCCAAGATGGCTGACTGTCGGCCATGTTGTTTTCAGATTGGTCTCAAAACGCAATATGCATAACTAGGCACCAAGGGAAACTTACATATGAAATTTCAGAAAGATCCATTCAGTACTTTCTCTGAAATAGTGATAACAAACTTCAATTGTCAAAATCCAAGATGGCTGCCTGTCGGCCATGTTGTTTTCTGATTGGTCTCAAACTACAATATGCATAACTAGCACCAAGGGGAACCTTCATATGAAATTTGAGAAAGATCCCTTCAGTACTTTCTCAGAAATAGCGATAACAAACTTCAATTGTCAAAATCCAAGACGGCTGCCTGTCGGCCATGTTGTTATCCGATTGGTCTCAAAACGCAATATGCATAACTAGGCACCAAGGGGAACCTTCATATGAAATTTGAGAAAGATCCCTTCAGTACATTCTCAGAAATAGCGATAACAAACTTCAATCGTCAAAATCCAAGATGGCTGCCTGTCGGCCATGTTGTTATCCGATTGGTCTCAAAACGCAATATGCATAACTAGGCACCAAGGGGAACCTTCATATGAAATTTGAGAAAGATCCCTTCAGTACATTCTCAGAAATAGCGATAACAAACTTCAATCGTCAAAATCCAAGATGGCTGCCTGTCGGCCATGTTGTATTCCGATTGGTCTCAAAACGCAATATGCATAACAAGGCACCAAGGGGAACCTACATATGAAATTTGAGAAAGATCCCTTCAGTACTTTCTCAGAAATAGCGATAACAAGAATTGTTTACGGACGGAGGGACGGACGGACGGACGGAGGGACGGACGGAGGGACGGACGGACGACGGACCACGGACGCAGGGCGATTTGAACAGCCCACCATCTGATGATGGTGGGCTAAAAATGGTATACATATTAAATTGTCTCAGAGATGATGAACTTCAAAGTTTTAAGATCTAAAATGTCTTTGTACAAAATGACACTTGAATCAATATAAATTCCAATAAACAGAGATGCTTTATCCTGATTTTAGAAATGCATGTATAAATGTACTATAATTTAATTACAAACCATGATAAAGTTCAAGGTTTTTTCACAAACATATTAAATCTAAATGATGTATATTTTGGAAGTTGTTACAAAAATTCATAGTTCATTGCTAAATGCAGACAGTACACAACCGTACATCTAATTAAATATCTGGTACAAATATTCTTCCTTGATCATTATGGAGGGGGAAAGTTATTAACCCTATGATAACTTGACTTTGTAATAAAAATATCAAAATGGCCAACGTGAAAAAATCAAAAATGTCATACCAGAAAAATTGTATAAATGATATCAAATTATTCTTCAGAAAGCCAACTGAACATCTCAAATTTACACCAAAAAAAAGAGAGAAATATACGAGCTTACAAATAAAATCTTATTATCTGACAATTAGATTTGCAGAAATTCAAATGAAAAAATTTGATTTCAATGAACCTACTAGTATACTATAATAGGATGTGATTTTCCAGTTTCCAGCTGATTATCTAGGTCATACCTAGTTAGCATGGAAACCAGTAATTAACCCAAACTTTTGATGTGCCCAGCACCACCTCGATTGCAAAATATAAAGCCAATGGTATGATTCCAAGTTACAGGCTACGAAGTAAATAGTGTCAAAGAGTTATCTCCCTTACACCAAAATTCCAGGCTAACATGTCATCAGTGTAGAAGAGTTACCTCCCTTACACCAATAAGCAAGTTTGTAAATAAAAAATGTCTTCCATGAAAGACAATATTTATTGGCGAGGAGATGATAAAGGATGACTAAAAGCCAAGAAACTCCATATTTGATGACATAAGGTTATTGCTCCAGCCTCTCCCAAACCTATTAACTGGTGTGTGATACGGTAAATCACTGATTTTTTTAAAAATAAATACTTACTTTTCTGATTGTTCTACCAATGACTAATTTGTTAAGATAATGCGCAAATAAAAATATCCATTTATTGTAATATGGTGGCAGGATTTTGAGCTGTGATCTACCAAACATGTACAGGTTTTGATAAATAACGACTTATGTAACATTCATCATTTTGTCCTAATATATATATTCATATATGAAGAAGTCATTTGTTTCCATTCTCAAATCCATGTTATTTCGTGTACATGTAAATATGTATTGCTAAATTGAAAATGTCAATGCATTTGTTTTAAATTTGAAGACAACTGAAGAGACCAATTGAACTACACATTTTCTTGTACATCTACCGGTACAGAACACCCATGGATATGAGAATGGAAAGTTTATTTCTGTACATATAATATATAAATACCTACAAATACACAGAGCTAGGGACACAAGAATATATCTTTGTTTAACATTGTTCAGGGTACATGTATATTTACTCATGCTGAAGTGTTGATGACTAAGATGTAAATTAATTACCATTAATTAAAATTTACTGTCAATACTTCCATCCATAGATATGGAATCACAGGCCTTATAATTATAAGGTATGCACAAATGTAAAATTCAAACAGTCACAACATTCTTCATGAGAAAGATTTAAAAGATGCTTAAATATGTTGCTCAAAGAGAAATTATTAAATCATGAAACTTAATTTGTATCTACGTACACAGATCAAATTAAACAGAATTTACTACAATATTCATGAAGAGAGTTTGTAGCTACTCATAAACTTTAAATTTTGTGTCATTATTATTATTCATTGCTTATGAAATGGAGCACTTAAACTTAAAAATATCAACATAATACAAAAAGTATCTGATCCAGAAAGATTTAGAAATAAATTTGCAAAATGATCCAGAAAGTGTTCAATGATTCATTTGTCCACCATAAAGCATATGCCTTGTCATAAGTCCAGCTGTATCAATTGCCTAATCAGTAAAATTATCAACACATGCAATTTTATTGTGCTGTAATAAGCCCTATCTATGGCGCCTCTGAGGTTATGTGCTGGGCCCATCCTTATTGCAGGATAAAATAACATTTTTTCTTAATTATTATGGAACTCTTCAAAAAAGGAGGTACATAATATTGTTCATGTAAAGTAGCTCAATAAGCAGGTGTGATGCTCTAACACATGGAGAATGGTAAGACTGACTGATATATCTACATCAAGTGCACATGATCAATGTTAGGATGAAAGGTTTGACACAATTAATACAACAGCCGCATCCCTACAAAGTATCTTTAAAACTCTGAGGGATGACAGAAAACACACAATTTAATATAATAGCCCCACCCCCCTTTAGGGTACGTTAGAATTCTGAGGGATACACAAATGCTTTGACAAGGTAGAGTTTTTCATTTTCCTGCTTGAATATTGGATGTCTTTTATAATGCTCTATCAACTCGTCCAGGGAGCTGAATTTCTGTTGGCCGATCTGGTACATATTATCATTCACTTGAACACGAAAGTGTTTATTTCTCTCACTTGCTTTTAACACCACAGTAAAGTTCCCAGCCTGTAAATAGAGAAAGTTATATAAATATTAATTTTCAATTTGGTAAGACTTAGCACCCACCTTCAGTATATTTCATGGGTACAAACTTTCATGGTTAGCCCAAGGCCATGTAACAATAATATAACAATATTACATACAACAAAACATAGTATTTAGTTTAATTTATATATATACACACCGAACATTTCATGTTATAGAGTATTGCAAATGAGAGGAATTAGCTTCTTGTAGATGTGATACACCTACTTACATCAAAAATAGTGCAGATCACCAATTAAAGACTACATTATCATTCACAATCAGGGTCTAATCTGTGAAGTATGCAAGAATTTTTTTTTTCATTTTTTTTTCTTCCAAGAAAGACATGACCTTTCCAATGAAAAATGATTCCATAAGCTAATAGGGCAATTCTAAATTTCTGTAAATCATTTATAATTATATATCACATGGGATTTATTATCACATTAACACCGGAGGTGAGTCAATTACAATCACGTATCCAAATCCTTTGGGATTATTTGTACGAAAAAAATACCTCTGGATGGCAGTCAATTGCAAGCTAACGGTTAACGTTATTGATATAGGAGTCTTGCATAGCCAATGAATCTAAAATTTCATCATTAACGAATTTAGTCATTTTTAGGTCAGTGTTTGCGAAATCATTTATTTACGATTTACCGGATTACATCTGAAGAGTGAAGTTCGCGAAATAAAGTATATATATTCTCAAAATCTAAGTGATTTACAGTATATGAAGGGTTGGATATAAATTTGTACATTTTATCAGAATGAGGATTAAGTGACAATAGACTGCTTAAGTTGTACATAGTACATAATGGCATCCTCCGGTCCACTATGCCAATTCAACATAATTTTAAAAAGGACCCAAGTGCATTCAAACTTTTCCATTCAAACAAATTACAATGAAACAAAAGGGCCTAATTATATTTAGAATGATCCCTTTCTTGACACCTGCAGATTCATCATAAAAAACAACACTTACAATTCTACACTCCAACACATCATATATAAATATACTTACAGCAGATTCACTCTCACGGATAAGAAAATCTCCTTCATCTGCAAACTTTTTCAACACATCTTCACATTCCTGCCGAGTGATTTTACCATAGAACCAGTCTTTCTCGGCCATGGGACCAGACACACGGAATTGTTTTCTATTGCCGACCACACTGAGATTTGAGGCGTTGGATAGACTACTTGTGGATTGGGACTGCGGCGTACACGAGCTTGTGTTCGTAGCGGTTTCTCCCTCACTGTCCTCAACAGTTTGTACATAATTACGTGGCACAAGACCAGCCTCACCACGCCCATTTCTTGCCTTCCACCATTCCGGATCAATGGAAGGC
Organism: Pecten maximus; assembly: GCF_902652985.1. Taxonomy (NCBI): domain Eukaryota; kingdom Metazoa; phylum Mollusca; class Bivalvia; order Pectinida; family Pectinidae; genus Pecten; species Pecten maximus. The sequence goes on from NC_047028.1 coordinate 17,010,671, forward strand.
TTTTCTATGATCACTAACCTTTCGCCCTTTTCAAAACTGAGTTCCTCCGAGTTAGTACTATTGAAGGGACATATCGTGGTGACTGTTTCCTGTGCATCCGGCTCTGGTAGTGGAGGTTGGGGGCATTCCAGAGCGGCAGCCGTAGTGTACATGGACCCATCATTTTCAGTCTGTTCTAAATCAACATAATTAGAAGGAAACCAACCTGTAGTTATATTATCTGCTTTCCTACCCTTCCACCAGCCATCAGAAGATTTCTCTAAAACCATCACCCTCTCACCTTTTGTGAGTGACAGTTCGTCTGGTTGCTGTGCGGCGTATGTGAACTTTGATATGGCAGGGGAAGGGTCACATATTTGTACGTCACTACTAGTGCTGTTCTGGTCACTTCCTGTATCACCGTTTCGACTTACCATGGGACTTGTAACTGTTACTTTGCCTTCCCCTTTATTTTTTCTACCAAGCGTATTGCGCAAACTTGTGAGAAACTTGGATGTCTTAGAACGCTTGACGAAATTTGATGGTACAAAGCCAGATTTATTGCGACTGTTTTGGACTTTCCACCATCCACGAGTGTCGTCCAGTAGAACAAGTTTCTCATTCTTTTTTATGTCGAGTTCTTGAGCATTCTCCGCCTTGTAGTCATACTTAGCGATGACAATTTGCTCCTCAGCCATGTCGGACGAAGTGGGCATTAGTTACTGGTTGGTGAGGACAGCCACATCTAAAACAGAAGACGGACACCATTTAGTTTTGGTTCTACAATTTGTACAAATGAATTGCACAAAATGCAGGATTTTTGTAGCTTAAAATCCCTACATTGGAAAGTCGACCAACGAATTAAAACCACTGCCACGTCGGTACTGTTGAAGCAACGAAGAAAAATTGGCTTCATAATAACATTTGAAGAGATGCTGGACAATTCCACAAAATCAATTACCCCAAGGCTGCACAGAGTAGGAATCAGACATCCGAGTCGTGCTGGTCAATCCTTAACTCAATCAACACAAATATCCATCGCATTGAAATGTCAAAAACACGGCACATCACATGCAATGAAATTTGGAGTACATATTTGGAGAATTCTCTATATATCTACACGTGTACTTTTTTTCCTTCAACATAAATCAATGTTACTTTTGCAGTATTCTAATCTTTTGACAAACCTTTCCTTTTTTGGACAGCAACTCACAAATTTCAAAACTAATTTTACTCAAATTTATAAATAGCAAAACTTCTTTATAATTCATAAGTTTAAAAATCCAATTAGCTTAACAGAACATTATGTAACCTTTTTTGGAATAAATTTTTTATGTAATTAACCCCACACTTTATACTTGCTAAAATAAACTACATTTCACCGAAACTCATAGACATTTACTATAAATTGGCACTGACAAATTAATTCTTTATTCATGTTTACAAACACTTTTTATTATCCTTCACAAACATTAAATGTCTGCAGCCCTTCTATTAAAACACTTGAAAAACCAGAAGAATTTGCTATAAAGCATGCCAGAAAGTTTTTATTACAGTAGTATAATGCATGATAAACCTCAAGTGTCCCCCAACAGGACCAGGCACCAGTTTATGTCACGGTATTCTAGGCCGTCACTCTTCAATCTGAAGAGTCATTAGGAATGCTGGGATTACCACATCCTTCTTTAGATTTAATACTAAAATTCCTTCCGTTAAAATTAAACTTAGAAACATCCATATTTATAGGATCATAGACATACATTTACATTAAATCACAAAGTTGTTGAGAAAAGTCAAAATACAGCTTAAGGCCAAATCCATCACGTATATTATTAACGAATGTACAAATCTGTCACCTTCAACATTTTTGATATATATATATATGTTCACAACCAAAATCACAATACTTAGAATCACTACTTCAAGGTACAAACATCAAAAGAAATCTATACCCCATATGTAATATACATATTTATTACATTTTTACCAGTGAAATATCTTAAATTTTTCATTCTATATCAAATATCCAAATATTAGCCACATTGATTGGTGAAATATATGATATTTAGTATTACTGAAGACACTGTTAAATATCCTCTATACATATATATGAACCAAAAAATAACATTTCTAAATAAGTTCATTTTATTTTTAACGACTTAAGGATATTCCTAATTTGAACCACAGTTGATCCTTACAGGGAAGTATCACTGTCAGCTGTGAAACATGACACCTTGGTTGTGACAGACATTTTATAACAAACAACCTTATTGAGGCACTATATTGTATGTAAGACCCTGAAATCCAAACAAATTCAGCACAAGCTTACTTTATAAAACAAGGAAATAGATTCTACTTCATTTCTTTTTAACTTTAGTTTCACTTCATTGAAGGAAAATGACACACAAACAATTCTTAATCGCATTACATTTGTTATGAACTGGAAGCTAAGGATCATGGATGCTGGGAGAATCTTAAATCATTAATCAGAAACAGGAAGTATCTGTTTGTTGTAAGAAACACCAAGATTCTACATTTGCGAATTATCGATAATAACCACATACAAAATAACAACTGAGTATAAATTATAGCCTTGGTTCAAGTTGAATGCAGTTAATAAATAAAATACATTACATTGTACCATATCGCTGAACACAATTTACCATTTATGAGTTACCTATTATAGTTATTGCTACAAATTGAAACTAGATAGGAAATCATTATAAGCATTACTGTAATTAGCTAATAAGCACTATAATATAACTTGACAATGGTATGTAAGTGGTACCAGAAAATAGCAATGTATCAAGCTCAACATTCATACTCGTATTGACCAGTCTTTACACTTAACTGATGAGTGACAAAGCGGAGTTATAATGATTATATATGATGTTGACAAATATTGACCAAACTTTGCACCAAAAATGACAACTCGCTTAATTCGAACACTCGGATAACTCAAAGTTTTCTCATGGTCCCGTCGAGTTCGAGCTAACGAAGTTCCACTGTAAATAATTTCTACTAGCTATAGGTACTGGTGAATAATGATGCTACAATGCAAGCTTAACATTCACTAGTTACCAGTTAATAGCGATGCTGTAATTAGCTCAACATTCACTAGGTACTGCGCTGGTAAACATCAATGCTTCAAGCTCAACTTTTACTAGGTACCAGTATAAATAGCAATGCTTCAAGCTCAACATTCACAATGTTCCAGTATATATTGATGCTGCAAACTCAACATTCATTATGTACCAGTAAATAGTGATGATGCAAGCTCAACATTCACTATGTACAGTAAATAGCAATGCTGCAAGCTCAATATGCATTCACTATATATGTACCAGTAATTATATAATAGTGAAGCTGAAAGCTCAACATTCACCAGTTACCAGTAAAAAGTGATGATGCAAGCTCAACATTCACAAGTTACCAGTAAACAGCTATATAGTGCTGCAAGATCATGATCATCATTCACTGGGTACATGTACTTTGTAAACAGTATTGCAGCTGATTATCTAATTATTGTTATCTAGTTGCAGAAGCCACTTGAGAAGCAATAGTTGATTTTACATACAACATATATATACACCAGGAACTTTGGGTCTATATATAGTAAACAGCCAGGTCATAAAATTGACTTAATTCTGACCGATACCAATATGGGAGTCTGTTTTTTTACAGCATTACTGTGTATGCTTTATATCAGCAAAGTTCTCTGTCACTGATGAGCTCTAGCAGCTAAACATTCTGTAGTATATATACAGCCCCCTAGTGCTAACCACTATCTAGTCTTCAGCATGTAGCTGTAAGACTTTTGAAGTAGACACACATATATATATATAATCCTGAAAAACCCATTTTGTTTCCTCCTGCAATCAGTAAATCAATCTACCAACCAACACTTGTTTGTGCCACATCGTTTTTACATCATATGAAGCTAATACACTGAATACCAAGATTACCACAAGGGGCGGAAATGGATTTAAATAGAATGCTCTCCCCACAACCGGCCCCTATGAAGCCACTTGCCCCATTGATAAAAGTTGGAACCATGTCTTGTAACACGATCCCTCTGTGGCTTGGCAGTGCTAAGATAGGGACCAAAACACCACAGGGTATAAGTATGTCAAAGAATTCAGTGCGCATCAAAACTAAATTCCACATCTACTAGACCAACAGCTATCTCCTTAGCTGCTCAGATAAAAATGTGTATATACTTTCTTTTGATATCTGTAACGCTAAAAAACCACCATTGCAAAACGGAGGGAATCCTGTTATGTTATTTTTTGCTGGTAAAAATCATATGAAGAGTATCAGCTATCAAATTTGTTAAAGAAATGTATGGCTCATTCACAGTAGAAGTAAGGGGCAGTACAGTAGAAAAGTCAGTATGTTTGAATTTGTGAATACCAAAACATAGTCGCACTTTAATTTGTACCTCTATGTAATTTGACACATCTCGATTGCTCTCCATATCTATCAAATTATCAACATCTATTCAATTTCCTGGTTCTCAACTGGAATTATCACCTCATAATTTTGCACATGACCAAAATAGAAAAACATTCCTTGAAATATAGCTAGTAGTATTATGATAGCCATTAGCCACTCTATATATTTTTGTAATAGCTTAAATTTGATGAAATTTTCTGCATCAATATAAGTAAAATGTATATCACATGCTAATTTTCGAAAATTTCCAATGATCAATTTCAATATAAAGAATTTTATAGTATACAAAATTAAATAACAGTAACAGTGTATCTAACACAGTTTATTGGGGCAATATATATCGAATTTGAAATCCATGCAAATTGTATGCTCAATACATGGAATATATATATAGCTAGCTGTAACTTAGTATTTTTTTTCCGAAAAGTTGCATTTTGGATTGATTTCAAAATCCATGTCAGTTGAGCTGTACATGTGCAGTAACTTTTACAACTGGTCAGAAGCAGTGTTACATGTAGTATATAATTAATGAGGAATTCCGGCCAATCAAAATAACACGTCTGCTCCCTTTAGTGAACATAGAACCACTGTTTCAGTAAATGAAAATAAATCACAATCATGCTAGCAATAAGCAATATAAAACAAGGCTGGCACATCTCAAGCGATATGAATCCCTCACTATTCAACATCGTCATCCAATACACCACAAAAGATGGTAAGAATTTTCTGATCGACAGTGTCACTAAAGGAAACACTACTAGCTAGATATCATAACAAGAGATCAAAAAATGTAATAGTTTGAATTAACAGAACTATTTTACAAGTTAGTAGAAAAACAATTAAAAAATCTATTCATAGTAAGAGTGACCTCAATTTCGATACCAGGAGATTCAGAAATGCAAATTCATACAACAGATCATACAAAAAAAAAGTAGTTGTAAGTGTATAAGTTTTATGACAATCATATACACACAATTCATTGTAGTCAATGAAGTTGGGAGAGTTAGGACGTTGAATATCTATTTATAGGAGCATGCAGACAAGCAGTAACCTCAATTTTGACCCCAAGTGGCCATGGATGAAACATGAACTTATACAAGAGATGGAACCCCTGCAGTACTTAAGGAAATTAAGCTGCAGAATTTAACTTTAATATTGAAAGCTGATAGCTTTATGAACAACTTTGAAACCAACTTTATTTATATAGACAATGACCTTTTCACCTTTGGCCTTCAGAACTGAAACCCAATTATTCTGTTCTAAGCAATAGCAATCATTTTGCACACGAGAGTGTACTATAACACTATATCACCCGATGCAAAGTTCAGTTATGACATTGAATCTTAGATACAAGGATCACAACCCAATGATGGCAAACTGATCCATTATGTTATCTTTACAGACAACACAAGCAAGTAAACTTGGTCCAAAACGTCATCTCAAAATTAAGTGCAACTAATATAATACACAACAACTTGAGGCTGGCTGCAGCTTGGACTGGAAAAATATACTTTCGAAAATGGTAAGATATTAATGTTTAAATCTTTTTCTCTTGTGTTTCAAACATGTACGGTAATTGCAAACATTTCAGCTAGGTGAAATAGCTTTTTGTTTGGCTCAAAAACACGACAAAACATAAATCAATCATTTCTTCTTTTGATATTCAATTTTGTCCACAGGTGTAGGGGACACTTTAGCTAGTCCTAATAGGAAAGAGACAGAAATAGCAAGCACATCAAATAAGTATGTTGGTGTAACATTAAATTTAGTCTGTTAATGTAATTCTACATCAGAATAAGATATCTATAGAGATCTCCATCAATAAATGTACTAATTTTAGAAATCAGCGAGCAAGTTTTTGTGGTGAACTTTACAGAAAATAATGAACCAATTCATTTTCTTCCAATTTTTCAAAGGACAAAGTTTTCAGTGTAAAGTGAAAGATATTATCTGGACATTATAATTCAAGCTGAGAAGATAAGACATGAAAACTTAAATACTGAATTTCTGCCAGGATATAATATCATGATCACTGCCTGTCAAATGAACTTAACAATTATGAACACCAACATTTTTAATATAAATTATTAAAGCAAAATTGTCATCCAGTCACTTCTCTCTGATTTTTTCCTGCCTATGTTTAGCAATATTACAAAACTTGGGTTTGAACAAGTGATTAAATGATAGACTTAATATGTGTATTTGCCTCTAGCAGTTTGAAGATAAAATCAATATTTGATGTCTGAAAAACACCCATGAAAGCTCTACATTGTCAATTCTATAGAAGTAATAAAATGTCTAATGATAAACTAATTTCCTTTCCTCAACTTTTTCTGATCTGTAACAGATTTCAAAAAATTCCCCTCGAGGCACCAGCATTTTGCATTTTTTCAATTCCACTTCCTATGGAGAAGATGTTGTCAGCCCCTATATGATTTTATGGTCCCCGAATCACCTGTTTTTATCTCCGCTCCCCAGATAAGACAAACACACATTACATCACATTTCAGTAATGTTTTCACTGCTCATCGAGATCTATATATGCTTCATTCTGTATGAGTTGTGATCAACCCATCAAACTATCATCAGGTTTGTGTGTACAGATCTACTACTGCTAGTTATATGAGGTCATGAATTGGTATCCAATGTCTGGTTTCTGTCTTTGAAAATAAACAAATGAACTTTATAATGTTTCCAGCAGCTCTATATAAATGCCAAGTTACCCATACTCAGGAAATGTAAATCAAGAAAAAACATATCAATAATAATCTATGGACATATTTCTGATAAACTATATTTATCAAAAGACCCCAAAACCTGTTGAGCTCCAGTTTGCAGTATAGGCTACACACAGCTGTACATGTTGTACCATAGTTATATATAGGTAAAGCTGTGCTATATATTCCTGATCACTAATGCAACATACATTTGCACAAGAGTATGGACAACTGTGATCCTTGTTTACTTAGAATGAGATATCAGTATATTATCTACCTGATAGATCAAAATAACAGTTTATATATTGAAAAGCGAAATATATGTCCCTTACTTAATACACTGCATACAATCCCTTCATAACTGCCAACTCTGTCAAAATTACAGAAAGGGGAACAGGCATGGTAAACAAATTAAAATTCAAGAAAGAAAGAAATGAACCACCATTTGAAAAATTAATATCTACCTTAAAACTATGACACTACTCTATAATTTCTGAATGACTAAAATCAAGAAACAGGCCCTGAAAATTTGATATATATCTAGGAACTCTCAGCTTTAAATTACCAGAACAGGTGATATGGTTGAAAATTTAAAACTACATTTTTGTATCTTAATTTTGGTGAATCTGCAGAGTTTGCTCTTTTAAATCTTACCTGGTGATCTTGACCTCAGATAAAATGTTATACATAATTAGTATACATGTATATGATAACACATATGCATACATGTACATACGTGTATACAAAGGGACCAGTTCTGTTCCATCCAACTGAAACATCCTGGATGTCAACATGACTTTGACGGAACAACACGTCAATTTGTCACATTTACACTGATACATCAAAATTTGATCTGTAACAAAATATAATCAGAAATCATAATGGTTTCCATGCATTGTTCTTTTTGCCAGACAGATAAAATGACAACTCGTATCACAGGGTGATATTATCTGAACCAAAATTACATCAATCAAGACCTTGCCTTTTGGAGTCTGATAAAAAGTTATACATTTTGATATTGATCTAGAAAAGATTTTTCGTCAATATCAACAAGTTTATCAATAGTTTTATCAACGTTTACTATCTATGAGGTCAAAGCCAACATTTTTACAGTGTAGTGTACGTGTGTAGTGTCTGTGATTAGCAATTCATTGAGGTTGACCATTATATATACGTACCACATTGTACCCAGAACCCTTATTCTTGGACTGTGGTCAATATACTATAGAACAGATTTGTGTGGGAGTAATGTACAGTACTGTGTAGAGATGTGTATAACTATTCTATAATCTGTGTATACATGCGATACCAAAGTGGTTGTGGTAATGGAAAGGTAATGGTCTGCATCAACCTTACATACCACATTTAAACCAATAAACACACTAGCTGGCCTTATCAGAGTAGAACAGTTCAACTTACAATCAAAGAAATATTTTCCCTGTGAGAATTATGCTTGACACTGAAAGTTGCTAGATTATGTTTTGGTTGGTAATTATATATAATAACACAATAAGGAGATTTAAGGACAGAGAGATCATGACCTATCAAGAGCTGTCATGGTTTTGGGCAAGAAACTTTATCCCTATGGTGTCATCTGGATAACAAGCAATATGTCTTCAGTATATGTTGTTTAGTGAGATAGCAATTGCAACCAGCAACAGAGAGACCCGACACAAAATGACAATAGCTGTTCATGATCATGACTCATGAGCCAAGCAAACAAACATCTTAAGCAGAATACATCTGAGCAGCTTATCTATATGTAAAAATTCAGTTCAGAAAGTAAAATTCTACATAAAATTAACCAAATACCTTAAATACTCGGGATTTCAAAGTCCTTTCATGACTCCACTAACTTTGAGGTAATGAGATTCAACTGCATTGAAATTTATATCAATATGACATCACTTATTTAGTTTATTTGTGTTGTCTATTAAAGATATCCAACTAGCATTTGGCCAACTATCCTAGTGTTAGTAATCGTATTTGGTACATGGAGGAATCAGGGGGTGATTATTTGGAGAAAGCATGCATACCGCTGTACTGGAATCTAACAGATGGCTGCTGTCCATCACAGGTTATACACAGCTTGTATTGTAGTTTTTTTATGTCTTCTATTTACATGTATTAATCATTACAATCAATAATTAAAACTTACCCAGGTACTTAAGAGTACATGGGGAAAATAACTTCAGTCAATTCATACTGAAAGGAATTTTTTTTGTTATTATTTTCTCTCATAAACCACTTGTGGTTTATTGTTTCTGCACCATCCAAAATTTGGGGGAAATACACTATTGTTTATATACATGAAAGATCAACAGAGCAAATGAAGTTGATCATAACTAACATTTTCAAGTCATAGCCCATACAACTGTTCTATTCAAATTCCATACGCTACAACTTGAAAATGTCAATGATAATTAACTTTATTTGCTGTGTTGATCTTTTTTTTATGTTCCTGTATTTAACTGATACATTATATATGTCTGCATCAAAATGAACCATATATAAATACATAATATTCTGCTTTGGATTGTGTGAAAAAAAGAGTCAAAGCATTTCACCAATGCTCCTTTTTTTGTCTTCCATATGTACAATATCATCATAATTGTCAACTTATCAGATATAGTAACAATCAGTCTCTAGTTATCCCAAATTAAACACCTGCCCACAAATAAGACCCTTTCTTCATTTTTGCAGATTCGTCAATTTTAAAATGAGCTAAAATTGGTTGACAAGTAATTAGGCCATCCTCAAACTTTAATACTACATGTACACCTGTAGATGGGACTTATTCTTTACACTATAACAGGACTTATATGAGGATAAATGTTTACACTAGGGGATGGGACTTATTTGAGGATAAATGTTTGTCAATGTTTACACTAGTGGATGGGACTTATTTGAGGATAAATGTTGTCAATGTTTACACTAGGGTATGGGACTTATTTAAGGATAAATGTTGTCAATGTTTACACTAGGGTATGGGACTTATTTGAGGATAAATGTTGTCAATGTTTACACTAGTGGATGGGACTTATTTGAGGATAAATGTTTACACTAGGGAATGGGACTTATTTGAGGATAAATGTTGTCAATGTTTACACTAGGGTATGGGACTTATTTGAGGATAAATGTTGTCAATATCTACAATAGTGGATGGGACTTATTTGAGGATAAATGTTGTCAATGTTTACACTAGTGGATGGGACTTATTTGAGGATAAATGTTGTCAATGTTTACACTAGTGGATGGGACTTATTTGAGGATAAATGTTTACACTAGGGGATGGGACTTATTTAAGGATAAATGTTGTCAATGTTTACACTAGGGTATGGGACTTATTTGAGGATAAATGTTGTCAATGTTTACACTAGTGGATGGGACTTATTTGGGGATAAATGTTGTCAATGTTTACACTAGTGGATGGGACTTATTTGAGGATAAATGTTGTCAATGTTTACACTAGTGGATGGGACTTATTTAAGGACAAATGTTGTCAATGTTTACACTAGTGGATGGGACTTATTTGGGGATAAATGTTGTCAATGTTTACACTAGAGGATGGGACTTAAATATTTGAGGATAAATGTTGTCAATGTTTAAACTAGGGGATGGGACTTAATGATTAAGGTTAAATTTTATTAATGTTTACACTAGGTATGGGACTTATTTGAGGATAAATGTTGTCAATGTTTACACTAGGGTATGGGACTTATTTGAGGATAAATGTGGTAAACGTTTACACCAGGGGATTGGAGTTATTTGAGGATAAAGATTGTTCATGTATAAGGTACTCTTAACTTTCGTATAATGCTTGATAGTTGTACCATTGATAATTTCTTCAATAACATTTCATTCCAGAGGCAAGTTCATCATGTCTCTGTTGTACAGCCTAACTATTTATTGAACAATTCTGAAATTGCCTATTATCATTTCATTTCCTTTTCCACCTTCATGTATTACATAATTTCCCAACAGAATATATGTGAATAGGTACATATGCAAAGTGGGTCAGACACACAGACAATGAACATCATTCTTTGTCTAAATTTACAACTGGTAGGAAGCTAGTATGTCTGGTAAACAATGAATTTGGTTCGCCTTAGAAAAGAATCCCCATGCCAACATAAAATACAAAATGTATATTCTGAACAAATGCATGTCGTGTTCTTTATAGATAAAGACTTGAAGGTACAGCAAACTCGCCAACAATTTGTCTTCCAGAAGAGAGACTTTATACAGACTTTATAATGTAACTTTTATATACATGTGTGTTAATAACAAAACAATAGATATGTACATGCACAATTTAATGCCACTGGTACCTGTATCAGTATATCAAGAAGCACTCAATTAAGATAATCAATATGGAAGAAAATCTTAAGTTAATCCAGAAAAAAATCTGCATATCAGTATATATGTATCTTGGGAGGGATCCCATACCTATTATTGTCTAATTATATATAATTAAAGATACCAGACACAACACCATACACAATCCAATATAACCTTGTGTGATGGGGACAAAGTTTGCTAGGCTAAAAAGGATCCTCAAAACTGAAAATAGACCTTCCTTGTTCCTGTTTCTTACATTTTTTTTTATATTTTTGAATCCTTCCTCTTTTCTTTCTTTTTTATATTTTTGAATTGATATCCAAAATCATTTTGGGATCATACCTCACCTATTGCTAATTAATATATATAACTGCCCACCACATTTATCAGACCTCGCTCTACTTGCCAAAAGTGTAAAATTTGGAATCCGGGAAACACAAGTTGCCAGATTCAATTTATTTTCCTTTTTTAGTGGATGTAAAATACCAGATATTTGGAATTTTGACAACTTCAACGGGAAAGATAAACAATATACAAAAAACTGGGGAATAGGGAATAAATCCTTAGTTATATACTGCATTTTTCCTCAAAGAAGGGTTTTTTTGATATAATTGTATAATGTAGTCATTGTAATAATAATATCATATGCTTAGTTTATATACTCCATTTTTGGATATCAGATGGTAATATAGTCCTCAAAAAAAATGAAACCAGAAAGTTTTATTAATGATATTCCTGTATGTGATAAATAAATGTACTGGGACTGATCAACTTCTTCGATTCATTCCATCTCACTATGAATGACAGTGATCAACAATCTTGAAAGGCCGTTCTATTGATAATAAACCATTTTCAATGACTAAGTTTTAATGAACTCTAAACTTTTAATAAAATCAACTGCTTTATTAAAGCGACTATTACCTTAAGATTCCGCCCTCAGGAAACGGAGAATTTGGTCTATAAATAATTAAATATACAGATAATAAATTAAAGCAATACACAAGTCTATACCATCAACTTCGCTGTTTTTTGTACATATTTTTGGGGTTAAAACATTGTTCACTTCGACTGTTGGTTGTGAACATGAAAGGCGTATCAGTCATATAGTTCATCACAAAACGAGGTCATTTACTTTCGTTGACTAGTTGAACAGTTTTCCAAATGGGTTACAATCGGTAATATATGAATTAGATCATGCAAGACCGCTGCATATTTTATATAACCAACAAGGTTGCAGCAACTTTTGATTTTAGTAATAAATAGAAAGAGTTAGTTTTGTAACAAACTTTTTTAAAACATCACAATTTATATCCTTTTCTCCAGGCAATTTTAACATTATAGTAGCTTAAATAAGTATTAACTGGTTGATTTATCCTCCAATCAAGAGTTTGTGGTGGGTATTTTAGGAATGGAGTCCCTCTGTATAGTTTGAATGGGGTCTATTTTGTATGCTTCAAAAGGCTATGTCTGTAGCTTGGAGGCAAACTCTGTTTAACAATAATGATTGTTCCCAATAATTGATCTGGCGTCACTCTGTATATGTACATCATTTAGGTAAAACAAAAAACTATAAATTATTGAACTGGGAAATGAGCGTTACAGCAATGCAGATTAAATGCTAGAACATCGTTCAATGAATGGATGTTTGTAAAATACATAACGAATGAGTATTACAGAAACTACTTTGTTGTATATTCTGCAATACACAATGTTACCTCAGGTTTGTGTATTGCGCCGGCAATGTGACAGCTACGTGTTTGACGCTGATGTTTCATGTTTACAAACGTCAACATGCAATGACGAACTATAAGTAGTAGCGATAACATATAAACACACATACAAGTATGCCAATATACACCCTGTGACCTTTATCGGCCATCGAAAGGTGTTGTTATATTACTGATCGAAACCAGGAGGGGAAACTCCCAAAAATCTAAACATGTCTGCACAATACAAGCGGCCAAAATTTACTTGTTTCTTACCTGAAATTAATACATTTTACACACGTGTGTAGCGCGAGTTCCAGACACGTGGTTATCACAACTTGAATTTGTTTCTTATTTTCATGATGCCAAAATTTCCTAGTGTTTTCTTATCTCAGGTTCGGATGCTGACTCACTCGAACTCAAAGTGATGTCAGGTTCGCTCCCCATAAACAGTCTTCATGATGGATTACACTACTCCAACCACGTAAAACAAAAGTCCTAAATCTTCATATGACAATTTTGCATGTGTCTGAAGTCCAACCGATGTCGAAATCCTTGTAATGAATGGTTAAAACAACTTTACAATCACCAAAGCTGGCTTTTGTGATTCTAACCCGCCATATTGTCAAAGAAAGTAGTTCAGGAGATGGAGTGTAATATATTCATACGCGTAAAGAAATTGCCAAATACTGCAAAGTTTTTCAATATATCGATTTTAAGGATATATTTTTGATATCACGTTGGAATAATTTGACTACAAAATACTTGATATTGGAGAAAAATGCAATATTAGATACCGCACTCTTTTGTCTTCCGCGACGGTGTAACACACGGAAGTTAAAAAAGGTTTTCTAGACCAAAGGGGAGTAATCTATCTTTGTACTGTATGCTGTCAATCACTTGATCTGATAGGGCTTAGTGGTCTGGACTCACGGCCTTTCAGTGAACATGAATGGTTATATCTCTTAAATGTTTGACCAGTGTGTCATACGGTATACTGACCGTAATACACAAAAGGACAACAATGTTCTATATCTTCAGTCCAATACACAATGCACCTAGCCACCTTTGATTTGCCAAACTCAAGGTATAGGTACGCGTAGAGCCACTGACGCAGCCATTCGCCGTGGGGAATTAAGAATTTACACCACTTTACTTCACGTGTGACTGATATATTGCCGAATTCATGTCACAGTCTGTGGCAAAATGGACACTTCAAGGTTGATAACACCAAATTAGGCCCGATTGAAAATATTACTATATATATATATAATATTGTGTATTAATTACCCGCAGGTACCCGAGTAAATTAAACCACATGAGCAAAATGAATTATGACCGGTCATGTGTTCTATTTTTAACATTCTTTACCTGACAGATATAACACTTTCATGTGTAATATAATAACACGCAGACGGATACAACGTCTAATAAGGGAAATGTAACGACTACACCGAGACTCGAACCCGGGACCTCTGCTCTAACCATTTGAGCAACATGGCCACCAGCGCCAAGCCCAGTCCAGTTCCGCTACATATATAAGGTATTTTGCAATTTCGAATTATAAGTTTGCATGCTATAACTTGTTTTTTAAGAAGCAGTAATAATAAAAATAACCTGCTAAGTTCACAAAGTTTCCAAGATTTTGATATTCAAAAAATAGGTAGGCCTATGCCTCTTCTTCCTAATTTTTCCCTGGTAAGTACAACACCTTCGTATATTCTTAAGACCCTCTGCGTCCTTCTACGCGGAAAAATGTATATCACATTTTAAAATAATGTATGTATTCAATACAATCTTTTCAATTACTTATAAGTAAAGGGCGTTAGTAATGTTCAGTGTAACTTAATTGTGCCTTTGCGCTATCACAATAGATGTTTTTAACTGAACTTTCATCCGGGTTAAAGAGTGAATGATTGTAAAATAAATTAATACTTTAGAGGACACTCCATAATCCATAAACCGAAAGGTTCTGATTAAAAACATTTTCATGATAGCAAGCAGGGAAGGTACGTTTATAATGTAGATACAGGAAAGATACGTTTATATGTGGTGTTCCTCCGGTACCATCCTAAGGTCCGAGGGTACAGGGACGGTTTATAATGTATATCATTGATGGTGTTCGTCCGGTACCATCCTAAGGTCCGAGGGTACAGGGAAGGTTTATAATGTATATCATTGATGGTGTTCGTCCGGTACCATCCTAAGGTCCGAGGGTACAGGGTATATCATTGATGGTGTTCGTCCGGTATCATCCTAAGGTCCGAGGGTACAGGGAAGGTTTATAATGTATATCATTGATGGTGTACGTCCGGTACCATCCTAAGGTCCGAGGGTACAGGGTATATCATTGATGGTGTTCGTCCGGTACCATCCTAAGGTCCGAGGGTACAGGGAAGGTTTATAATGTATATCATTGATGGTGTTCGTCCGGTATCATCCTAAGGTCCGAGGGTACAGGGTATATCATTGATGGTGTTCGTCCGGTACCATCCTAAGGTCCGAGGATACAGGGAAGGTTTATAATGTGTATCATTGATGGTGTTCGTCCGGTATCATCCTAAGGTCCGAGGGTACAGGGTATATCATTGATGGTGTTCGTCCGGTATCATCCTAAGGTCCGAGGGTACAGGGAAGGTTTATAATGTATATCATTGATGGTGTTCGTCCGGTACCATCCTAAGGTCCGAGGGTACAGGAAAGGTTTATAATGTATATCATTGATGGTGTTCGTCCGGTATCATCCTAAGGTCCGAGGGTACAGGGAAGGTTTATAATGTGTATCATTGATGGTGTACGTCCGGTACCATCCTAAGGTCCGAGGGTACAGGGAAGGTTTATAATGTATATCATTGATGGTGTTCGTCCGGTACCATCCTAAGGTCCGAGGGTACAGGGTATATCATTGATGGTGTTCGTCCGGTACCATCCTAAGGTCCGAGGGTACAGGGAAGGTTTATAATGTATATCATTGATGGTGTTCGTCCGGTATCATCCTAAGGTCCGAGGGTACAGGGTATATCATTGATGGTGTTCGTCCGGTACCATCCTAAGGTCCGAGGATACAGGGAAGGTTTATAATGTATATCATTGATGGTGTTCCTCCGGTACCATCCTAAGGTCCTAGGGTACAGGGTATATCATTGATGGTGTTCGTCCGGTACCATCCTAAGGTCCGAGGGTACAGGGAAGGTTTATAATGTATATCATTGATGGTGTTCGTCCGGTATCATCCTAAGGTCCGAGGGTACAGGGAAGGTTTATATCATTGATGGTGTTCGTCCGGTACCATCCTAAGGTCCGAGGGTACAGGGAAGGTTTATAATGTATATCATTGATGGTGTTCCTCCGGTACCATCCTAAGGTCCGAGGGTACAGGGATGTTCGTCCGGTAATAACCCGAAGGTCCGGACATGCAGGGATGTTCGTCCGGTAACAACCCGAAGGTCCGGACATGCAGGGATGTTCGTCCGGTAACAACCCGAAGGTCCGGAGATGCAGGGAAGATGATTTAGTTGGCATTCCTCTGGTATCCATTAAAAAAAACTCGTGTATTTACAGTGAGACAGACGGATAAATTACGGAGCCACTATGATTAATGCAACTCGTTTTAATCGTTGCATTAATCAAACAAATTGTGAGCCAGGGAGAATGAACCGACGCATTACCAGATTACTAGATACTGATTAGTATACAAAGGCAGGAAGGTCAATGACGTTTTAACCAACACTTGCGCAGACACAAGGTCGAATGTAGATCTGAACTTGTACATGCACGGAGATGAATGTCAAAGGATTCTGGATATAAACTGCTGCAGGCACAGAAGTGGAGGTCAAAGGATTCTAGATCTCCGCTTGTTTGTTTGTTTGTTTTAAGGGGTTAAACGTCATCGCACAGTCAGGATCATATGAGGACGGGTGTCGAGGAGACACCAACAGCCAGTGTCGTATGCATGATGACGGGTGTCGAGGCGACACCAACATCCAGGGTCATATGAGGACGGTTGTTGAGGAGACACCAACAGCCAGGGTCATATAAACAGCCAGGGTCATATGAGGACGGGTGTCGAGGAGACACCGACAGCCAGGATCATATGAGGGTTGTCGAGGAGACACCGACAGCCAGGGTCATATGAGGACAGGTGTCGAGGAGACACCGACAGCCAGGGTCATATGAGGACGGGTGTCGAGGAGACACCGACAGCCAGGGTCATATGAGGACGGGTGTCGAGGAGACACCAACAGCCAGGGTCATATGAGGACGAGTGTCGAGGAGACACCCATCGAAGAAAACAAAACACAGAAATACAGTGCAGTGAGGAAAGAAAGGAAAGATTTAAGATCCCAAGTGCTGTAATGGGACAGAAGATATATATATAAACATGTAGTGGGGATGCAGCGGGCCTTATTAGAAGACAAAAGTCGAAACCATCCCGGCCCTGCAGTAGGTCCCCACAATTAGTCGCCTCTTACGACACACAGTGAGATACAGTAAGCAAATCAATTTCCCGCTCCCATAAGATTGATCTCAACTTGTACAGGCACCGATGTAAAAGTCAATAGCTTCTAGATATAAATTCATACAGACACAGAGGTGATGATAAAGGATTATAGATCTCAACCTGTACAGACATAAAGGTGAAAGAAAAGACATGGTTGTGATGGTCAGAAGTTTCTAGAGCTTAGTCTTTGTGAGCGCGGAGGTCAGTATTCAAGGTCTAAACTTGTACATGCACGGAGGTGAAGGTCAGTATTCAAGGTCTAAACTTGTACATGCACGGAGGTGAAGGTCAGTATTCAAGGTCTAAACTTGTACAGGCACGGAGGTGAAGGTCAGTATTCAAGGTCTAAACTTGTACAGGCACGGAGGTGAAGGTCAGTATTCAAGGTCTAAACTTGTACAGGCACGGAGGTGAAGGTCAGTATTCAAGGTCTAAACTTGTACAGGCACGGATGTGAAGGTCAGTATTCAAGGTCTAAACTTGTACATGCACAGAGATGAAGGTCAGAGGCTTCAAGGTCTAAACTTGCACAAGCACGGGGGTGAAGGTCAAAGGCTCATAGATATCAACCTGTACTGGCACAGAGGTGAAGGTCGGAGGCTTCAAGATCTCAACTTGTACAGACATGGAAACGGAGATTAAAGACTTATAGACTTAAACTTGTAGACACAGAGATGAATGTCAAACTGCTAAACTAGACTTGTACAATCACATTGATGAAGGTCGGAGACTTCTAGAAAAATACAGAGCTATGTATTGGATCTAGGTTTGTCGAAATAGGTCACGACATGATAGCAACTTTCTGTTTGGGTGTAGGAGAGCTTTTTGATTCTATTGTAGAAATATTTGAACAGGAAAGAAGAACAACGAAACGTTTCTGATAAAGTTTCTTGCATTTATTCACAATCACATGTTTAGAATTATGTATTAATAAATATGTCAAACAAAACGGAAACTATTCACATTCATCATTCAACTACCTTTTCAACCTCTTGCATCAAATGTACCATAGCCTCGTCAATACATTTATATACGGTTTTATCACTTTTACAATTCAATATCACTCTCACAGGTGACACTTTAAATAAGGATTTCTTAAATTGCCCAGCACTATTGAAATCATGATTGAAGGTCTGACCCGATGTATATGCATGCACAACAGAACAAAATAAGTGTTATACTTATTTTAAACCGGTTTATGAGAAGAAAAATATTAATAATGATAATTATAACTACAGTTTATGAAGAATTATGTAAATGTTTAAGTAAAACTGTTGGACAGTCATTAGCTGTATAATTTTAATCGTTGTCTTCAGGATCATGATGCGGTGTCCTTTTAACAGAAAGAAACAGCTCCTGGAAAAGTCTGTCGCTAGCTCTATCCACACATAGGGGCGACAACTCGTCCGTGTTTGATGAGAGGGGGCAGACACGCCTTGTTAACAGGGAAGGGATTGGGCAGCATCTGTTCCCGGGGACCCGGGGGAGGGTATCTGATAGGGCGGCTGTTCTCCATCGCTGGAACAATGCTGTTGGCGTAGTCATCTCTATAATAAAGAGTACGTATATTTTAGAGAAACAGTTACGCATAAACAGTACTTTAACATCACTGAGATCATTTAGAATTGTTAGATATTGTCATATTATTTAAGAGGGAGATATGAGACATATATAGAAAGGTGTGTACCAATGACTGAGAGAACAGTTTAAAATACGTCATCAACGACAAACATTTTATACAGCTAATTAGAGGTTACTTTTCCAGATATCAAGCACCACGAATTTATGGATTGTTTATATTTTTGATATTTTGAAGGAAAGTATGTTTAATTAGGACAATCTGAAACCAATACAATTCCCCCCATTGTATTCACGAGATAAATACCTGTCACTGTACATCTGTGTAAGTATACAGCTGGACTCTGTATCTGAAATAAAGATTCCCACACAATATAAATAAAAGTCTCCAGTGAGGACCACTTAATCACATACACTAACGCCTACAGATTTCAACGATGTACTTCAATCTTTCTAAAATACATATATTGGTAAGTTAATGAGTATCATTTTTAATACGTATTCCAATAAGAGATGTTTCTGGCCACCGTACGTAAAGTCTACATGGATAACAATAACTTACTGTCACTGTAGATAGACACGCGCACGGCCTTGACCAGACGTAGGCCCACACGGGTAGTTTTTGTCACAGCATTTTTCCTGGGGTCTAACACATGGACAAGTTTATTCTTGTTGACAGGGAAAGGACTTGGAGCTAGCTTGTCTCTAGGCCCAGGAGCTGGGTACCTTATAGGACTGAAAATGGAACAAAACTTTAATGTTTTCCGTGAATGATTCATCATTCTGTTTCAAAAAGTTAAGGAAACTTGAGGATCATCTTACGAATGCGTTGAAATTGTAATTAAAATACCAATACTTTTAAAACACAAAAAAATACTGAAAGATAAATTGTGACTGCAATTCAGTAAATAAACCCTCGTTTTCTCTAAAAGGTTTACATACTTTGGATTGTTCATTGCTTCAGGAAGGGGTGTTCTAGCTTGCCGATCAGGGGCAGTGGCAATCAAACCTTAAAACGAAACAAAAACAGTCCAACAAAATAAAACTAAATAAATATATAAACTAAAACAAACAAAATGAATAACTAATATCACTACACAGTCTGCATGGTGTTTCCCTCCTAAAAGACTATAACTGTCGATGACCTGGAAAACAATTCAACAACACAGTTTATCCCTGGTTCCAATATCCACGAAGGTATTAGGATATTTGTTTTCATCATTAGAAATAAATTAAATAAAAAACAAAAATTGTTCAAAAAGTAATATATATATATATAAAAAAAATAGATATAAACCTAAAAATAAGTAAATAAATAAATAAAAGTAAAATCAATGCAATAAAATGAAATGCAAAACATCTTTTAGAAAAAGATCCAATATAGAAACGTGAATTTTATATTGCTTTATTTTTCTTAATTCAGAAGATGACCACCATGACTTACTTGGGTTGAAAACAGGCGTGTGTATAGCTTTGACGGGACGTGGCCCCGGGCGGGCAGTTTTTGGTACAGCATTCTTTTTCGGGTCCACCACAGGGGCAAGTTTGTTCTTGTTGACGGGAAAAGGACTTGGAGCTAACTGGTCTCTGGGCCCAGGGGTTGGGTACCTTATAGGGCTGAAATTAGAGAAAATTATATATACATTTATTCTATTTAGGCAAGAACTTATATAAATATGTGTTTAGCACGAAGAAATCATAAATAACAGCAAACAATTCCAGAATGTTTACTTGCTATCATGAATAAATATTAAGAACAATATGTAGTTCTTAGCAAAAACAAAAACAAACAAAAACAAACAAAAAACAAACAAAAAAACTGTAAATATAAGACATACATATTTTTATTTGACAGTTTTTACTTCAATAACGAAAACCTGTTACATGTACCAGGGATGTACTTATATTCTATGTATGTCCCTGCCTGTACGTGACTACTAAAATTAACAAAAACACTTACTTGGTATTCTTCAACACGTCTTTAAGTGATGCGTTTGTCGTCTGGTCAACGAAAGTGGTTTTCATATCTGGAAAAAATTTGGACCACATATGTATAGATATTAGAAGTATCTAAAAGCAGGATTGCACGATAGGCTATTGGTCTGAAATACACGAGTCGATTGATAAAAATTAAGTAGCCGAAGCAAAGACCAGTCCTTACCTTTGCATGTGTTCTTTTTGAAAGATGTGTCTCTTGTTTTGGGAGTTTGACAATACCAAGGATTATTTGTATCACTAGGTCCAGTCCTCGCCAAGTCATTGGATTCACTCCTAGTGTCATGTTTAAGTCCTAATTCCTGTGCCTCAAATTCTTGTAAGGATGCAGGTTTTGCCTCGTATGTTTTTGACTTCTGCGCACGGATCCCGCGACGCCTGTGCATCCTGTTTGCTTCTGGTTTTGGCTCCTTTGGTGGAGTTGGGACAATGTCAAATGTGCTGATATCAGCAAAGTCGATCTTAGCTTTGGCACCTTAACAACGGATAAATGAAACACACATGACTGTGTTGTATGTATTAAAACACTCGTTTCTTGCATGAAATAAAACACTCACTTCTTGCATGTATTAAAAACGTTTCATTTGTTGTATGCATTAAAACACTCGTATTTGCCAGATATTGAGCTGATATGCGATCAAATTAACACCTAAACTATCTATTCATAAAAGACAACGGACATCCATCAGAGTTAAGATCAATTGGTGTGTCGGTCATAAACTTACTTTCCATTCTGTGTGTGCGTAACACCTTCTTAATGTTTGAAACTTCCATTTTTCGATTAAATCTTCCAGAGGAATTATCCTTGCAGCCGCTACAAATGTCGTCGTTTCGTAGCTACCGCCGCTAAAACTCACGTGAGCGAACAATTGACGATGCACGCTTCTGATTGGTTGAATACCACGTGAATACATGACCGGTCTTGATTGGCCAATGTGATGTCGATTCTAAAACGACTACCGGAATCACGCCCGGATAACAAATACTAAACGATATTTTACTAAAAACAAACTCGAAAACTACCAGGCCATCCCTGTTGATGTTGAACTGATTACAAACGGGATATATCTTAATGATAAATTATTTCGATTATTCAGATTTCAGCTTTTAGGTTTCAGATTTTATAAGTAAGACTAAATAACACCAGACTACTCAATCACATTTTAACAAACATAGGCCTACTTAGTATAAATCAAGTCTTAAGCATCTCTCATGAATGAGTGTATGTTGGACAAGTTATTAAAAAGTTGGCTTCATTTTCTCACACCATGACAAAATGTTATGTCTATTTTCCCTTGGGATTTTTGGTTTCTTATACCGCCTCCGCTCAGTACGTAGACAACGACAACTGGAATACAAATGTAATGGAATATCTCCTTTCTCATAAACTTTCCTACACAATGAAAACTTACTAACTATTAATCCAGTTTTATTTATTTTTTATTTTTAGGTTCATGATACTTTGTTGATCACAATAAGCAATGAACTTCGAATTTAAATTCTTTTCATCTAAAGTTTCACCTTAAATAAGCAAATTTTGATCAATTTAAGATCTTTTTCAAAGGTGAAAACCAACACTTGAAATTATGATAAAACAGTTTTTAATCAGTAATAAAAGCACCATATCAATTTGTATTTCATCAATATTTGTTAGCCTCAGGTAGTAGCTGTACATTACTTTTCTATATGAACAGGATAATTGGTTTTCGACCACATTCCAGTTTCACTGCCGTATTTGAAGAACTATCTTTTTAACCCTAAGTATCCATTTTAACATCCTTTGATGCAGTTTCTTCACTGGTAAATTTTCAAAATTAGATCAATTAACATTATCGTCGGCTAACTATACCTAGCTACCGTCGGTACAAATAGATCTTATCAATGTATCAAACAGTATACGGCTTGTTTTCAGAGGGGCATCATGAAAAGATGTGTTTGGTTTGGTTTGGTTTATTTTGTTTAGCGTCCTATTAACATCTAAGGTCATTTAAGGACGGCCTCTCGTGCGTGCGACATGCATGCGTGTGGTGAGTGCGTATGTGTGTTGTGGGAGGCTGCGGTATGTTCGTGTTAAGTCTCCTTGTGATAGGCCGGAACTTTTGCCGATTTATAGTGCTACCTCACTGAAGCATACTGCCGAAGACATCCAGCAGCACACCCCACCCGGTCACATTATATACTGACAACGGGCGAACCAGTCGTCCCACTCCAAATATGCTGAGCGCTAAGCAGGAGTAGAAACTACCATTTTTAAAGACTCTGGTATGTCTCGGCCAGCGGACAGAACCCAAAGCCTTCCTCAAAGGGGCGAACGCTCAACTAAAGGCCAAAAGTGAGGCATTGTCAAGAGAGACATTAGGAAGAAGAAAGTTGTTCAGAAAGAAGGGAAAAGATAAGATCCCAACTTTAGTCGCCTTTTACGATCATGCAATGGGGGCAGCAGGTACAATTCTTACGCCCTACCTGCAATTACTTTTAACTGAGAAAAGACTTTCAAAGCTTCATTGTATAGGTTATCATCTAGATTCTTTTAACTACCATCTAAATAAAATACTACACCTTAGTAGTTCGTCTACTAGTCTACTAACTCTAACACTTCGTCACTACAATGGAATATATTCCGAATCATCCTTTCTTCCTTTACTGAATACAATAATCTTTGTTTTACCAATGTTTTTATTCAATTTCCATGAATTATAGCAGTAATTTAACTGGTTAATTTTGTATTGTACACCAGTAATGCATATCAGTTCATATTTCTAAAACGGGTCAAGCCAAATATTTGAAGATCTATTTGAAGTATACAAACCAATTTATTTATTGACGAATTTCGGCCCAGTATGGGGCAACAAACGTTACATATAATATATATATCAACATAGAGTAGAGGAGCCACAAAAAGTGTTTGCGGAACTTGACTGGGTTGATCATCGGCGATCAGGCAGCTCAAGAGGTAGAACGTTCGGCGGCCCCGGGTTCGAAGCCCGGTCTGGATGCTGAATTTTCTCTTCCCTTGTTACATAATTGACGAGCTTGCCAACCCTTGTTTAAAGCAATGGTAGTATGCTTAGCAATGGGATATCCGAACTTGTAGTCTTCAGGGGCGAAACCTGGAAAAAGGAGGGAGGAAAAAGCAGAACTGGACTGGGTCGATCATCGGCATCCAGGTAGCTCAGTACATTGTACATGTAGGCAGAACATTCAGCTAGCGTTCCCGGGTTCGAACCCCAGTCTGGCTGCTACGTTTTCTCTTTTACAAGGTTAATTGGCGTGATTATTGTTATTATATATATTAATATGTTTAGTAGATAAATCCAAATCATAGACTTTGCAGACGGACCACAAATGTTGCAGTTGGACTAAAGAAAAACAATACTTTCCGCCCATAGTTATCGAAATCCGAACGAAACTAGAACTTTGACCGAACTCGCTAAGTCAACCTACAATATCAACGTCAACTAATACACGATGAGCAAATCGTTATACTGCTCTCTAAGGCCTTGTCATTATTACCGTTGAATTATAAGTTGATTTCAATGTGTTAATCCATGTTGGACATGACAATTTGTGAAAAACAAGAGGCCCGTAGGGCCTGTATCGCTCACTTGGTTTATTTGAGTAAACGTCAAAATCATGTTTATGTTCATTTGCTAATAGCTTTATTTGTTCTCAACTGCTTCAAAGATATAACCCAGAAACAAAGTCAAGATTAAACATGATTGTATTTAAAGAAACTTTATGTCCCTTTTGGTGGGGAAAGAACCTGGGCCTATTGTTTTCCTCAGGATTGTGTTCATCTTTTGATGCCCAGCAAGGCTATATATGATTATGGGGTGCGGATTTGAATGGTTTCAAGGAAAAAACAAAAGAAATAAGTCTTCAAGGGTGGAAAAAGACCCCAAACCCCAGGGGCTGGGGGTTGAGGTGGGGCCTCATATTTTGTATAAATTTTAATCCCAACCTCCCGAGGATGTTACCACTAAAATATCAATGTCATACATGCTTAGTCCCAGAGAAGAAGTCATTAATATCAATATTGCCAAATGGACCCCTTTTGACCCCGCCCCTTAGGCCCCCAAAGTGGTCAGCCCCATTTGTACAATTTTGAATCCTTACCCCATAAGGATGATACCAATCAAATATGGGCGATGTACATGAATTAGTTTTAGAGAAGTTGTTTATATATCTTTAGCCAAATTGACCCCTTTAGACTCACCCCTCAGTCCCCTAGGGGTCAGCTGGACCATTTATTGTGTTTTGAATCCCCACCCCCTAGGGATGCTACCAGTCAAATATATGTATGACAGATATTCATCACTTACTTCCAGACAATTAAACGTCAAAAGCATTTTAGCATTTACCCCTTTTAGCCCTGCCCCTCAGGCCCCCAGGGGAATCAGTACCAACATTTGTACATAAGGATGCTACAAATCAAATTTGAGTGATATCCATTGCTTGGTTTCAGAGAACATTTGAGTGATATCCATTGCTTAGTTCCAGAGAAGAAGTCCTTAATATCAATTAAGCCAAATTGACCCTTTTTGGCCCCGCCCCTCAGTCCCCAAGGGGTTCAGCCGAACCATCTGTACAATTTCTAATCCCCACTCCATAATGATGCTACCAGTCAAATTTTGTTCAATTCCGTTCAGCAGTTATGAAAAAGTTGATTGTTGCCCGACGGGCGACAACGGAGGACAGATGGACGACAGACGACGCATGCCACAGAATGGTACAAGTCCTCTGGACCAGGTGAGCTAAAAAAGTATCTGCCGTACAATGTTTCCCTCCGTGTTTTATAGCGAGTATTTGTTTTCATTTCTGCATATGGTCTTCGCGAACTTAATTATCTGTTGTGTTACATTACACACCCCATATTGTGACGAACATTGAATTCAGCTTTAGTTGGAACCTCCACATGTCTGGTTAATTGTTAGTGTAGAATTGCTGCACCCAACGCAGTTATTAATTCCCTGTTTTGACGCTGTGCCAACAGATGTAGACATACACCACATATATTCCGGGTAAAATCCTCTCAAAAATGAAGTTACGGCAGAAGTATTCTATATTAAATCCAGGACTGTACGTAAGCATTTACAGGTTTTTCATTTCTATAGATACCCCCCCCCCCCCCCCAAAAAAAACCCCCGGAAAATCTGAAGGACCCAATACACTCTTGGAGCCGCGGTGGCCGAGTAGTTAAGGTGTCCCCGACACTTTATCACTAGCCCTCCACCTCTGGGTTGCGAGTTCGAAACCTACGTGGGGCAGTTGCCAGGTACTGACCGTAGGCCGGTGGTTTTTCTCCGAGTACTCTGGCTTTCCTCCACCTCCAAAACCTGGCACGTCCTTAAATGACCATGGCTGTTAATAGGACATTAAACAAAATAAACCAAACCAAACAAACCAAACCCAATAAACTCCATCAAGGTATCCCGCTTAGAATCTTCGTTTTAGCCATGGGTACGAAGCTCACACGGCTGTAATCATCAAGCTTTGACAATGGAATCTTACACTCAAGTCTGTGTCAGGTGTGAGCGCTTAAAATCTAGTCATTGTGCATATTTGTTCTTTCTTTCTTTTTTAAAAACAAGAATTCCACGGAAGTGGAGGTGTCGCCTGTGTATGCGAATAATTAAAGGGTCATAACTCTTTAAAATTAGGACTTGAATAAAAAAAAACAATAACAAACTTGTCCACAGTATTATGGTAACGAACATTCTATTTTCGCAAAAAAAATTAAAGGGCTATAACTCTTTTAAAAAGGTCCGAATAAATTTGGTTAACGAACTTGTCCACAGTATTATGGTAACGAACCTTCCCATGCAGTTTCAAATTAATCCAGTAATAATTATTCAAGTTATTGAGTGGAAACCATTTTCGCAAAAAATTAAAGGGCCATAACTCTTTTAAAATGGTGCGAATAAATTTGGTTAACGAACTTGTCCACAGTATTATGGTAACGAACCTTCCCATGAAGTTTCAAATTAATCTTGTAATAATTATTCAAGTTATTGAGTGGAAACCATTTTCGCAAAAAATTAAAGGGCTATAACTCTTTTAAAAAAGTGCGAATAATTTTGGTTATCGAACTTGTCCGAGCTATCATGGTAATGAACCTTCCCATGAAGTTTCGAATTAATCCGTTCTAAACTACTAAAGTTATCGCACGAAAACCATTTTCCGGACGACGCTGACGCCGAAAAGTAATACCTATATGTCTCCTTTTTCAAAGGCGACACAAAAATCAAAGGTGTATATTAGATTATTTTAAATGTGTGTCATCAAGTAGTATCAACCACTCATTTTCTCTCTCTAGTATTGTAGTTTATTACAACTCAAAGGCAACTGACAGAAAATAACATTTATTTTATTTGAAAATAATTTTACAAATTGATTTCTTTGATATATATGAACAATGACATGACCATGATGATGAAAGACACAGGTAAAATAATGATTTCTCATTATGAATATGGCACTCTTAGCAACTGTAACATGATTTTTTAAGATCTTATTTTCATGGATGTTCATGACTTGTTTTTTATCTCTAAAAAAGCATTATGTAACCAAAAAAAACCCAACGTCAGTTATACTTCCTTATGCAGAAGCATAAGTTAAAGATTGCAAGTTAAACACTGTCACAGAGATGGGGCACAGCACCTTGAGACAATTTCTCCATACAAACCTAGGGGGCGGTGGTCTGAGGGTAAGGGTGGGTTTATCTTTCGACAATGTTTGTACAAATTTAAGCATTTTTCAGCTTTTTTCTATTTTTTTCAGGTGCATGATTTGTACAAAGTTATAGGGCATTGGGGTAATTTTTATCTTTAATGTTTTAAAAATAACAAAATTGTATTGTGCAAGATAATTGCTTAAATAACAAGACTCTGGAATCTGGATATTATCAAAGACCAGAACTTCTCAAGCACTGACCCCGAATTCCAGCATTTTTCATCATATGTACAGCTCAACAAAAGGTATGGATGGAATTATTGCTGGATAAATATAAAGATGGTGAGAGTGAAAATAAATGTGAGCAGGATTTTCGTCATCAGAACAACAAAGGTTATGAAGTAATACCCACAGATGAAGTGGCCACATTAGGACCACTTTACAGTCACACTGAAAACGCTCTGGTAACAAGGTACATGGTCACATGATACTGACAATAAGCCAAGCAGATGTGAGTAGGGAGACAGTGATATTAGTCATTTTTATATAGAAATGACTAGACAACACTTCTGAATTTCATGGTTTGTACAAATTTTCATACCAAAATTAAAGTACTTTTCCTACACTTCTCAATTTTCCAGGTACATTTTTTTTGTCTTAACCTGTAGGGAATTGAGGTAATTTTTCATCTTCAATGGGATTGAAATAACAAAAGTACACTGCCATTAACATTTTAAAACTCATTATTGTTACCAATAACTGTTGACTTGTGGCCCAGAATCGGACATGAAATTTGTTTGTTTAGCTTTCATCTAATAAAAGACATGTAATTTCATTACTTCTTATATTTTTCTCATGGGAAATATTTCATTTTTAAGGAATCTGAAAAGAATAATTCCAGTACTTTTTAAGTACTTTTGAGCAAATTTCAGCACTTTTTCAATACTGCCCCCCAAATTGCAGCACTTTTTCAACCCCGACCCCCAAATTCCAGCACCCTTCATCACCTGTACTAACCATGTGAATGAATGAAATTTAACAAAATGATTTTTGATTTTTGTTTATGTAGAACTATGCTTTAACAATGGATTACCCTGCATCACATGGCTATTTCTAACTAACACATATGTATATATGTAATATAAACACTTGTTTTGAAAAAAACCAAAATGCTAATCTGCATCATGTACATATAAATGGTAACATAGGCATTGTTAAATGTATTCTTTCCCTAATTTTTCATACCTTATAAACTTGTCAGGAAAATGATTGTTCAAACATTAAAACCAGGTGAACATGCATGCAACACAAAAAATGTCAAAGGTTGTAGAATGTATGGAGTATATATATATACCAGGTATACAGAATTCAAAAAATCTATGACACATTATATGATTTAAAATCAGTTAACGTTATTTTTCAAATTTTACAAATATCAATCTATCACACTCAGTTGCATTTAGAGTTCAATTAATATAGCTTCCTTTTATTGTTTTTAATGCCAGTACATCTATTTCATCAATGATTATTAGTATTGATCGATACACTTTTACTTTCAAATTTCCTGCAAAAATGCAAATTAAATATCTATGTATGGTAAATTGAAATACAGAGGTATATCACACTGCATTAATGGTAATGCTCTCTCAGAAGCAGTATCATTCAACTTTCATCCTTTCACAGTGCCCCCTGGTGGCTATGAGGAGATCCAAGATGAGATAAGTCCAGTGATCACCTGTCTTGCCTTGGTAAGTTCAGCGGGGTCCGAGTCCAGGGAAGGGTACATATTAGCACAATGAGCTGTTCCTGGAAAGATCATTAATCTCTATATTTTTATATTCTAACAAAAACTTTCAATAAGAAAAAAAAGTGTGTACATTGTATATACACTTATAAAAACGTATAATATAAGAAACAATTGTTAATAAAGCATGAAGATTTTAAGATTATGCTAAGTGTTTCTTCAGTTATACTTCTTTATATATATATATTGATCACATAGTAATAACGACAGTACAGACAAGTAAATTGTCAAATTTTCGAGGCAATCTGCCCCTTTATCAAGACACAGGTAAATTACATACGAACACATATAGACATAGAACATGAAACGGTTACACAAGTTCAGTAGATAAACAACGAACAATATCGTTATGAATGTGATAATGATCCCATCGGGCGATAATTAATTCACCGAAGGCCTATTATAATTAGTCCGAAAACATCTTAGGTAGTTTACAGCTGGTAAAAATAAACATATAAATAAATAAATGAATAGAAAAAATAATTTTATCACTAATTCTTTATTTATGAAATGTTGGATTAATGTAATTATACATATTGTTGTATTTTAATAAACTTTCCCAATAACCTACCGTCAATGAAGATGGCAGTAGATCCAGCCACAGAATTGTCGATGATGCCGAGAGCATGCCAGGGGTCAATTGATCCATTTGGAAAAGCAACCTTGGTGACCTTGAGATTTTCGCCTCCATAATTTGTGTTTGTTCGGTTAATGCCAGCCTGGATGAGGTCACGGTTAAACTTGGATCCGAAGATATCAATGCATTGCTGTACTGAGAAACTAAACAGAAAATAGCTAATTCAGTCTATGTGAACTGCATCGAAAATTAATCTTACTTAACCCAACCCATATAATAACATTGCAAATGAAAACTACAAAAATTACTAGCACTAATAACCTTCCTTAAGTTATTAGTTAAACTTAAGTATTCCGACATCCTTTTTAGGAGGTTGTGTCTCTCAGGGTGTCAATCCATCTGATTATACAGGTTAATTTGACCAACATGTTGTGTCCCACAGGGTGTCAGATTAGACATGTTAATCTGACTTATATGTGTCCCACAGGGTGTCGGATTAGACAGGTTAATCTGACTTATATGTGTCCCACAGGGTGTCGGATTAGACATGTTAATCTGACTTATATGCTGACCCACAGGGTGTCAGAACACTGAGAATAGACAGGTTAAACTGACCAATATTTGTGTCCCACAGGGTGTCAGATTAGACAGGTTACTCTGACCAATATGTTGTGTCCTACAGGATGTCAGATTATACAGGTTAATATGACCTATATGCTGTGTCCTACAGGATGTCAGATTAGACAGAAAAATATGACCAATGTATTGTGTCCTACAGGGTGTCAGATTATACAGGTTAATATGACCTATATGCTATGTCCCACAGGGTGTCAGATAAGTATTCAGCAAAATTACTGAGTAAGCAGGACACCATTTTTGTAGCCTTCTCTACACTAGCTACTATTGTTTTATCAAGTGATATATACATACTTACTTAAGAGGGAAAAAGCTTCCAAAGGGTTGGGTTTTATTGCTCAAGTCCGAGGACTGGAAGAAAGCAAATTCTGTACATGTTTGATATGTCCACTGTCGACCTGTGTGATAATAAAGTACCATTATTATAAATATCATTTATGACCACAAATAACGTCCCCTCACATATTAGCTCCCTCTTGAAACATGTTTCAGGTATTAGGTGGGAAACGGTAATTCAACAACCTTACAACAGCTGGACAATCTTATTTTACAAGGTGGGAGGAGGCATTAACATGAAGAGGGTGTGTTATATTATATAGTGGTCAAATATGGTAGTGTGTGGACTAACAACTACTACTGGACACCAAGGCCGTAAAACATACACACATACACACAAATCATATGTGTTCTTATCATCATAATGTATCAAATGTAAAAGTCATATTGGTTAGAGTGAACAGTTGTAGGTCAATACGGCTCTGTTGTTAGGTTAATAAAAACCAGATTACAATCAGAATGCTGTAATTGTATGATACAATGTTAACTTAAATTCATTTGATATGTTTAACTTCATTATATAATTTTTTATGAAATTTTAATTTGCTAAAAAATTCAAATATTTTGTATTTATTCCAACACAAGCATGGAATAAAAGTAGTGGTTATTCATTACCAAAAATTCAACTATTTGATAGACTTAACGTTCTTGAAAACAATAACAAAATTAGTAATTTTAATATAGAAATAGCAAATTATGCTGGAACCTGCCCAAACTGGATTCTGATTTATCTGACACATTGATTATGTTGACCAAACTTACCTCCCTCCCCAGCACTGCTGTTCCAGGCAGTCTTCTGTAAATCTTCTATCATGGCTCTGTACTTAAAATCCAGACATTTTTCTGAGTATGCATCCAGGATCATCTTGTTGACCTTAGCGTACCTGTCGAGAGGAGCTCCCACAGACTCATCATTCATCACTCCACACAGTGTGTCTACGGTTATGTTGGTAGCAATGGCCCCCTACATAGTAATATATGGCAACCTATAGCATCAGCCCCCTACATAGTAATATCTGTCAACCTATAGCATCAGCCCCCTACATAGTTATATCTGTCAACCTATAGCATCAGCCCCCTACATAGTAATATATAGCAACCTATAGCATCAGCCCCTAAATAGTAATATATAGCAACCTATAGCATCAGCCCCTACATAGTAATATATAGCAACCTATAGCATCAGCCCCGTACATAGTAATATATAGCAACCTATAACATCAGCCCCTACATAGTAATATATGGCAACCTATAACATCAGCCCCTACATAGTAATATCTGTCAACCTATAGCATCAGCCCCCTACATAGTAATATATAGCAACCTATAGCATCAGCCCCCTACATAGTAATATATAGCAACCTATAGCATCAGCCCCCTACATAGTAATATATAGCAATCTATAGCATCAGCCCCCTACATAGTAATATATAGCAACCTATAGCATCTGCCCCCTACATAGTAATATCTGTCAACCTATAGCATCAGCCCCCTACATAGTAATATATAGCAATCTATAGCATCAGCCCTCTACATAGTAATATATAGCAATCTATAGCATCAGCCCCCTACATAGTAATATATGGCAACATATAGCATCAGCCCCCTACATAGTAATATCTGTCAACCTATAGCATCAGCCCCCTACATAGTAATATATAGCAACCTATAGCATCAGCCCCTACATAGTAATATCTGTCAACCTATAGCATCAACCCCCTACATAGTAATATATGGCAACCTATAGCATCAGCCCCTACATAGTAATATATAGCAACCTATAGCATCAGCCCCTACATAGTAATATCTGTCAACCTATAGCATCAGCCCCCTACATAGTAATATCTGTCAATCTATAGCATCAGCCCCCTACATAGTAATATATGGCAACCTATAGCATTGGCCCCCTACATAGTAATATATAGCAACCTATAGCATCAGCCCCTACATAGTAATATATGGCAACCTATAGCATCAGCCCCCTACATAGCAATATCTGTCAATCTATAGCATCAGCCCCCTACATAGTAATATCTGTCAACCTATAGCATCAGCCCCCTACATAGTAATATCTGTCAACCTATAGCATCAGCCCCCTACATAGTAATATATGGCAACCTATAGCATCAGCCCCCTACATAGTAATATATAGCAACCTATAGCATCAGCCCCTACATAGTAATATCTGTCAACCTATAGCATCAGCCCCCTACATAGTAATATATGGCAACCTATAGCATCAGCCCCCTACATAGTAATATATGGCAACCTATAGCATCAGCCCCCTACATGGTAATATATAGCAACCTATAGCATCAGCCCCCTACATAGTAATATATGGCAACCTATAGCATCAGCCCCCTACATAGTAATATCTGTCAATCTATAGCATCAGCCCCCTACATAGTTATATCTGTCAACCTATAGCATCAGCCCCCTACATAGTAATATCTGTCAACCTATAGCATCAGCCCCCTACATAGTAATATATGGCAACCTATAGCATCAGCCCCCTACATAGTAATATATGGCAACCTATAGCATCAGCCCCCTACATAGTAATATATGGCAACCTATAGCATCAGCCCCCTACATAGTAATATATAGCAACCTATAGCATCAGACCCCTACATGGTAATATATAGCAACCTATAGCATCAGCCCCCTACATGGTAATATATAGCAACCTATAGCATCAGCCCCCTACATAGTAATATCTGTCAACCTATAGCATCAGCCCCCTACATAGTAATATCTGTCAATCTATAGCATCAGCCCCCTACATAGTAATATCTGTCAACCTATAGCATCGGCCCACTATATAGTAATATCTGTCAACCTATAGCATCAACCCCCTACATAGTAATATATAGCAACCTATAGCATCAGCCCCCTACATAGTAATATCTGTCAATCTATAGCATCAGCCCCCTACATAGTAATATCTGTCAACCTATAGCATCAGCCCCCAACATATTAATTTATGGTAACCTATAGCAACAGCTTCTAAATACCTAATATTGCTGGTACATAATTTACTCTATAAATCCTACACCAGTGTTATTATCATACCTACATAAAATCTGTACTTTAGACATCAATTTTAAACTGTAGATATATAAGAATATCAATTTATGGTTTCAATAATAAAAAATGATCAAAGAAAAGTTAGAAATCAAATACCCACCTCAAAGGCCCGGTTGTCTTTGTTGTATTGGACAACACCCTCAAAGTTACCCGCTATATTACTGATCAGGTTAGCCACATCTAACTGGTAGTCAGGGCTACTGGGGTCAAGGTCATCACACATACTAACACATAGAAAATAAAGGTCAAGTTCAACACACAAAATGAGGAATATAAATGAAAGGTCAAAGTCATCATTTTAGACTTAATATCCTTATTTAGGAAATTGGCCCCAGACCTATACATATAGGAAAAAGTCAAGGTGAGACCATAAATACTGAATAACAGAAAGTAGAGGTCAAGGTCATGAAACATACACCAATATAATGCTACCAGAATTGTTTATCTTTTTTTTTACCTTCAATGCAATTTCCAAATGTTGATTACATCCAGATACACTGTATTTAATGTAAACTGTGACATATCTACAATGGTGGACATTAGGCTAGAAGTACCTACTCACCTAAACATAGTCTTGAGTGTATTACGACCTGTGTCTGTCTGTAGCTTACTCCCAAGATCCTCTGTAGCTGCTGCCACATTTTTATTACAATTTGGACCAGTGGTTGCCAAGGAATTTGTCACAACACCAAGATATTCTACACACACAAAAAATCCTCAATTAATTCACATGATTGATTTCACACATTATAAGGTACAAATCCCTAAATACATGAAATCTGTAAGACTTTGTGCTGCATGAAAAAACTGGTGGTAGTGATAATAAATTTTATAATTTACAAAATATTTATTTTGAATGTAATACTGTAGGAAGTATATTGCAAATTCAGTTAAGTTATAAATATTTGATGTACATCAATCAAGATGAAATATATTAAAAACACTCAAAACAGTATCATGAAATAAGGATTCTTTTAGTGAAACTTAATTATTTTTTGGTATTTACCCAAGACTTACCATAAAAGTTGAGTACAGCCCTGATCGGGGCACTAGAGGCAACAGCACCGTCTACTAAGTGTGGGTACTTAAGTCTAAACCAGGCAGACAGAGAACCTAGCAAAAATTACACACATAATAATCAAAATTAAATAGTCAGTTTTTTTTAAAACTACCCATTCAGGATTTGACAAGGTGGGGAAAGTACATAAGTCAATCCTTTTCAAAGTACTTATTCAGGATTTGACAAGGTAGGGGAAAGTATATATGATTAGTTTTGTACTTTTCTGATTTTGCCATTTATCTGTAAAATATATTTCATAGGCCCTGCAAATAAGTTACTACAAATGTTTAAAGACACCTGCACTAGCAGCATACACCTTGTTATTCACAGGTGAACTCATAGAGTTAATGTGTCCAATATGACAGTGTGTAAAGTCAGTGTTGGCAAGGACAGTGGAGCATCTAGCAATTCTGTTGGATAAGGTTGGATGTTAGTCATGTTACAGGATGTCATTAAAGCCTGTTGCTAGTAAAGTCAGGTTTCACTGAATTACTAATCACAGTAATCAAGCCTTCAAAAAGACTGAGTTAGCAATGTTCTAAAATGTAAGAAGATTCTGGGATATCTTGTTACAGTCAACTGGTACTTACCTGGATATGAGCCTCCAAATGTGATTAGTTTATTTTTTTCTAATCCAAACTTTTGTTTTGCATAAGTTATGAAGTAAGCCAAGTCTGCCAAAGCCTGTTCACTGTTTAAGAATATAAGGTTCCCTGTTCCCATATCACTGAAATACCAACAATTATATTAACAATGTGATACTGATAAATTTGTTAAATTTACATAATGTTGTCAAATATTCTCTTGTACAATACATACATTTACACAGGTAAGCAACTGAAACAGTGTGTTTTAGTTTGTGAATAATATGATTTTACAATCTGCTGATATTTACATCTGCAGACATATATATACAAAGAATGCGCTTTAAATTCATATTACCCGGGTACTAGCGCTGCCATTGGGTGGTACATAAAATTAATATAAGAGATGTAATTTATATAAATGGATACACATTATACTGTCGAAATTGATGCAGAAAGTACACAAATATACAAAATGATAGTTTACATACATGTATATGCATTCATAGATTTCACATACATTGTTGGGTGACTTTTCCCATAATATCTGTGTTCCAGTTGCAGGCAAAAAGCATTAAATTTTTGGGCATAGTCAATCCATGCACCTTCAACCATCCAAATCGGATCTGCTGTTCCTTCTCCTCCAATCATCACAAATACTGGACCGCCTTTCTTGTAAAATGTGTCATTAACAAAATATCTCTGAAACAGTCATTATACATATATCATTTACAAATAGAAAGGTGAAATACAAACTTATGTATAACAAAGATTTTCAACTATTTCAATCTTATATGTAACCAAATGCATGCTATAGGTTATCAGGTTACTAAAAACATGTACAATTTCTTTTTATTGCTTTCACAAAATCTGTCTTCACAGGAACTATCACAATAAATTTCACATTGTTTGAGATTTACAAATTCACTGTTAAATGTCCATATGCTCCATTTTTTTCACGTCCATTTTCTGATTGCTTTCAAACAAAACATCACATATTTTTTACCCTTGTAGACTGGAAACCAACTAAGATTTTGAATTTTTTTGTTAAAATTTCAACATAAATGTGTTAAAGGTAGTCACATGAAAAATCATCCAACACATATTATGTATTTCCTCCCAGTAAGTATTGCAATTTGATGGTATATGCTCGTATAGATACTATTTTAAGCATCTTGAATTTTCACATCAATGTACATGTACATAGTTAAGACCAAAGAGCCTGTTAATTATAATATAAAACATAGCCATATTTGTGTATACTAAAATCATGAACACCTAACACCTTTTTGATCGAGGGTAGTAGGGTGGCACAGTGGTAACATATGTAATTGGTGAGGAAAAATGCACGGCCAGACAGGGGTTCAAACCTGGGACCTCCGAACACTAGCCGGATGCTCAACCGACTGAGCTACCTGGTCAGGGGTGTTCATCCCAGTCCAGTTCTGCTACATTCCTCCCTCCTTCAACAAAGTCTTTGACCCAGAAGACACACACGAGACAACCTATACAACCTTTGTGTGTATTTAATTTGGTACCATATGTACATTTATTTTGTAATAGGGGAGGAAAAATGCACCCCAGAAAGGGGTTCAAACATGGGACCTCTGAATATTTGCCAGGTGCTCTACCAACTGAGCTACCTGGTCGCCGGTGTTCATCCCAGTCCAGTTCCGCTACACACACTTGCCTTTCACCTTATTAAATGGTCAGAGTTAACGTTTGATTCCTCTTTGGTCGAAAGTGAAAAGGTATGGAATCAAATGCCTGACCTAACAGGTTACCCCTCGAGCACTTCGAAATCCATCAGGGCCAGCAAGAGTGCTTAATTTTCTACTGCAGAAAAGGCTTTTAAGCAGAGAAAAGACGTCAAAATGTAAAACAATTTTCTGCTATGATAGCAGCTTGTATAGTCACGTACGTATAGTAACTGTAACAAGTTGAATTAACTTAAATATAAACCACAATTACCAACTTGTTTCGTCATTTTATAAAGAAATAAAGTCTACATTACATTTGATTAGATTATAACATATAACAGTAAGATTCTGATTCTTTGAACACAGCGGCGGGAGTCGTAAGGCCTTAAAGCCTGACAACAGCCGGCTGTTTCGCTATTCACCTGTTGCCAAGTGGTCGTGTCAGCATCATTGAAGTGGTCCAATCTTTGTGTAACCCACATATCAGGAGGAAGCGCATGGTTTGATTTTACATTGGGTGTTCCCAGCATCCCACCTTTCGGCCGACCGCGGTGAAACTTCGGCATATATGCATTTATTTTGCAAATACTGCACACTAACACAAATATCGCTACTTTCATTATGTCTGCCATCTTGTACCATCACATGATCTAGGTGAAGTCACGTGAGGTTAACGTTCGTAGCCACTCTAGACTTTACTGTAGATCGCTACGAATAATTAAAATTGTGTCGCAAGGTCATACAGTAGTCATGTGATCAAACGGCGGGAAATAACAGCGTGGTTAGCGTTTATCACAACAAACTCAAGATGGTAACGCAGTACGAAAAGTTACGACAGAAGAATTTAGAAGACAACAGAAGGATCTTAGCAGAGATCGGATTGGCAAATCCTGTAGGTTTGATATTTTTTGAAATTTTACGTTTGATCATATCATTTATAACTTAGTATTTTGGCCTAGTATTTTTTCTATCAAAAGGGATTAATGGTAAAACGATCGAACTTTGCTGATCAAAAAAGTATTCAGCAAAAATCGGCATTATTTTGTTACGTAAGTCTTATATATTCTAATTTGCCTGCACTGAAACTGAGATGATTTTCAATGAAAATTATTAGGTATGGAAAACTAGAAATAATGTGAACAGCTCGCTATACATCTTAAAATATAGAATTAAGGGGGCAGGGCACAAACTTATACATTACCAATAATTAAAGCTATATCTATCATATGTAGCCACGGGTACATGTGGTATCCTAGAACGAATATTCATACTCTGAGTATACTGCTGTCCATATCTATATATAACCAGAGACATATATATATAATGTCTCTGCTATAACACCCAGAGTTAAAATCTTGAATCCTCACTATGGTACAAAATACATGGTAGTGGGAAAGCATATGAAACTTATATATATATTTGTTTATGCTACAACAGTTGCTATTTAAGAACAGTACATATAGAGAATATTGGATTTTAACTCTGGGTGTTAAATGTATTTACCAGATACAAGTGCCAGTGATGTAGCTATAGGTCACCTGCAGGTCCAGAGTGTCAGAGATCAAATTTTGTTCCCAATCCCGTCTTAAAATGTAGGATAAATATATACTATAGAAATATAGAGAGTATTGTAATTGATTCTTTTATAAAATTGTGCTTAAATTTGATAATTAGATCCGGGGGGATCCAGTCTTGATAATTGTATGCAGATATGTTTCCAGGGTGAAAAAAAGGAGTCCATATAATACGTACTGTGATTTATATATATACATTAGGTCTTGCACAAAATAGCAACAATTTCAAATGGTCATTTGGATAATTGTATTAGTAATTAAAACAAATATTTGTTTTACAGTTCAAAGGGTTGCCAAAGGTCTCTCTCAAGAAGGGTGTCTTTAGCAGAACTAACAAAAGAAAAACAGAGGATTACCCAGCCCGTCCAGCGAAAAAGAGGATTGTAGAAAATCTTGAAAACACTGGGTCCCTGAGGGGCAGTAGAAGGAAATCTGCTCGACTTCAAGGAAAGGTGGTCATCACTTCCAGTGTCGATGCTTTCCTAGTTAAAATGATATGTGTTGGAGTAACAATTTTCGTTAACTTATTGGCTATCAATTTTTAACATACATGATGTACACAACATGACAAGGCCTACATGGGATACACTTGCTCAATACCTGAATGCTGTCTGTACAGTATCAGTGATAAATCTACTGTAATTTAATAAATATATTCATACCATATGCATGACGACAACCATCTGTATGATATCGTCCATCTGTCATCCAGAGCTACATTATCACAGCTTCATTGATACAATGATCCTGAAGGCACATTTCAAAACTTATATATTTTCAGTTGAAATGAATACCACTAATATGGAAAAAGATAGTGTCGCATGAGTTATCTCTCTTGAAAATTATTTAAATGCAATATTGTACAATGATGTTAGAATTGCTGTATTAATATGGATATTCATATAGATGTTTTGTTTTGCTTTATCTGTATGCAGGATTAATATGGATATTCATATAAATGTTTTGTTTTGCTTTATCTGTGTGCAGGATTAATATGGATATTCATATAAATGTTTTGTTTTGCTTTATCTGTGTGCAGGATTAATATGGATATTCATATAAATGTTTTGTTTTTGCATTATCTGTATGCAGGATATTCCATCAAAGGAGGAACTCAAGGATGAGTTGGATGAATGGGAGGAGGCTGAGTCAGAGAACAGACATCGCCCTGTTGATAAGAATAGGCCCAACTTTCATGGGCCTGTAGATGGTAAGTTATAACTTCTTGATGTAGCTCTATTCATGATAAACACTTTCCAGCTATGTAAAATAATGAAAACACTTGTTCCTAGAAATGTTATATACAATCAGAAAAAAGATTGATAATACAGCCTTTTGTTGAGTTCTGACCAAACTAGCATGTTGAAATGTAAAGTTGGCAAAACCAGCTTTTGTGTGGAAATTGTTCATTGATCTCTAGGTTATAAAGGTCATTGTTCCGTTAACATTGTTGATAACCTGATTTGACCAAACCAAAAATTGTTAAAGGGAACTTCACAATTTCTATGTGCCTGCTTAGCTTCATCAGGTTGTGAACTTGTGAATCAGATTTTCTCGCTCTTTGCCATTGTCTTAACATGTTGTCTAGAAAATTGATCATGAAATTATCTTTTGATTCCCTGAAAATATGTGATAATAACAGAAACTCTGTTTTAGGTGTGGAAGTAGGAACAGTTTGGGAAACTCGAATGGAGGCATGTAGAGCAGGAATACACAGGTATGTCTTATGGGGCAGGAATACACAGGTATGTCTTGTGGGGGTAGGTATACACAGGTATGTCTTGTGGGGGTAGGTATACACAGGTATGTCTTGTGGGGTAGGTATACATAGGTATGTCTTGTGGGGCAGGAATACACAGGTATGTCTTGTGGGGTAGGTATACACAGGTATGTCTTGTGGGGTAGGTATACATAGGTATGTCTTGTGGGGCAGGAATACACAGGTATGTCTTGTGGGGTAGGTATACACAGGTATGTCTTGTGGGGCAGGTATACACAGGTATGTCTTGTGGGGCAGGTATACACAGGTGTGTCTTGTGGGACAGATATACACAGGTATGTCTTGTGGGATAGGTATACACAGGGATGTCTTGTGGGGTAGGTATACACAGGTATGTCTTGTGGGGTAGGTATACATCATAGGTATGTATTGTTGGGTAGGTATACGGTACACATTATCATAGGTATGTTTTGTGGGGAAGGTATACGGTACACATTGGAAATTTGTGAAAGGTATTTAAAATAACTAAGGTTCAGCTACAAGTTACAATATAATCAGCTGAAATTTGTATCAAGCCTGTTGGTCTCAGGAAAGTTCAACAATTTGTGCCTTTATATAAATTTCAGTCATTTGAGCTTTGAATTTCCATTAATATGAGGGAATGTTTGTCTTAATTTTAAAATTTGAATTATATTTTGTGTTGTACTGTTCATTTGAGTACAGACCGACTGTAGCAGGGATCCATGCAGGACCAGAAGGAGCTTACTCCATAGCTCTCTCTGGAGGCTACGACGACAATGTCGACCTTGGGGAAGGCTTTACCTACACCGGGGAGGGTATGTATCACCCCATGGTGGGAAACACTTTTTACCCACTTGGTACCGATGTTTGTATGATAACTGCTTTGCAGGGCCAAAAAAGGCCAAATTGAAAGTAGTTAGGAACTTAGATGACTGTTCAGGCCTATTGGCCTCTTCTCTATATCATGTATAATCACATGCAATGTTCACTATTTATTCATGGATGGTGGAAGTATATTAATGTCGGCTCACTTTGCTTTTATTTGCATTATCAAATATCAGAGTGGTGTTTTTAAAAATTAACGATGTGATGTTATTGACCCAATATCAGTTGATGCTGTTTGTGTCTCCATCAATTGTACAATTTGTGTTGAGATATTTTGAATGAATTCATTCAATTATGTATGTTGAAGTATTCCATTTAAACCATACAAAGTTGAACAAATATCCAGTATAAATATTTTGTTTTAGGAGGAAGAGACCTGAAGGGAACGAAAGCTAATCCCAAGGTATGAACTGGGTATTATGTTATGTTACTATGTGTGTTTTTATCGTACATAATTGTACAGACGATTGTCGTCTAGCTCCAGGCTATTATAAAACCTTTAGCTTGATCAGCAGTCACTCCGGATCACAGGTTAAATCCTTGGTGGGGGTGACAGGGGCACACTACTCACTTTCCTGTTACACTATGTATAAAAAAAAAACAATCTCAGGTTGAGCAATTAAAAGTTGTCCATCCTCGTGTCTCAACTCATCTCTCGAGTTAAATGTCTTTGTATATTTTGTTTATCTTAATTTCTATTTTATTCTTTCTTTTTTGCTATGTATATTTTGTTTATCTTAATTTCTATTTTATTCTTTCTTTTTTGCTATGTTGTTTTTGTTCGTGACAATTTTACCACGTAACTTGAGAAAAAAATTCTTCGTTGTTTTTTTGTGGTCATTTGTATATTTTATCATATATGTTTTACAGGAGAAGATTAAGTTTTGAGTTTTTAAACATGTGTCTGATTCCATTTCTATATTTGCAAATACAATATATTTAAATCAAATCAAAAATCTAAAATAGAACTTTGATTTTAGCTTCATTTCTGTGATGCATTATATTCTTTTGACATGAACGATTGTATGAGATTCACCTTTGAGGTGAACGTTACTACTGTATGATAGGTACTAGTGTGTTGGCTATGGCCTACATTTACAAATTAACCTACTTTGGTTACTATACACCTTGCTTCATTTCTGTCAATTTCTTGTTGATCCAACAGCTTTTTCTATAGATTAGAAGAAAATACTTC
The DNA here is from genome assembly GCF_902652985.1 of Pecten maximus. NCBI lineage: Eukaryota > Metazoa > Mollusca > Bivalvia > Pectinida > Pectinidae > Pecten > Pecten maximus. The sequence continues at coordinate 17,053,794 of NC_047028.1, forward strand.
CTCTAATGACTGACCATAGTATTTGTTTGAAAGTGATTATGATCACATAAGTTATTTGTTGAGGTTTGTTATTTTTTATACAAGAAGTGAACACTATAATTCAATTGATTTACCTGTATTGTAGGTGACATTTGATATAAGATGGCCATTTTCTTCTACCTTTGATAGGCACAAAGACAGTGGTATTGAATTCCAATGTAGGTTTGTCAAACTGTTGTTGAAGTTGATTATATATATGGACCTAAATAAAACAAAAATTAAAAATAGAGCATTTTTTTGTGATTTTCTGATGGAATGGACTTTCATATTATTGAAATTTTTTTGTTATGTAGAACCTACGGACTGCAGCACAGTCAAAAGATCAGGAGTTGACACGTGGAAACCTGGCTTTAAGTCACAATGTGACAAGTGGCCATCCTGTCCGTGTGATCCGCGGATATAAACTGAAAAGTCCTTTTGCCCCAGAAGAAGGATACCGATACGATGGTGAGCTTTCTATATTGACTATGGTTATAGATGTGTAACAGCAATAGTCTGTTATCACATGTTGTTGATAAAGGCTTTATTGAAAGTATTTGGTTTATTCGTTGCTTTGTTTGTCAGTACATAGCTACGTTAGGCTTGGTGTATCGTTCTATTAAAATATCTTATACTAAGTTCCAGTCATCAAATACAAAATTGGCTGTCAGTCTGTCCGTCTGCACTTTTATTTCCATTTCCATGCAATAACTTTCCTTGGGCCGATCAAACTCAAACTTAATACAGTGCTTTTTAAAAGTGCTTGCTTGGGATTGCTTTTCTGTGTCAAAGGTGCTGCTTTGAAGTTAATAGGAATGACAAATAGTTTTGAGAGGCTCCAAGCCCCCTTGAGGTTGAAATATCTGTTTACAAATGTGATTACTAATTCAACTTTGAACAAAATTCATGCATGTCAAAATACAGATTGCACTGTTAACACCTTGCCTGATGTGTATGTGATTATTTGTTGACAGGTTTGTATCAGGTGGAGAAGGCTTGGTGTTGTGCTGGACTGTCCGGGTTCCTGGTGTGGAAATTTGCAATGAAGCGATGTTCAGATCAAGCCCCACCCCCATGGACAATCTTGGATGTAAGTACTGAGGTGAAAACTGAATATGATTAGAGATTCCTGAATCCACCACTGTTTTTTTGGTTTCATTGCATTGAATCACCTTGAAGTTTGAGGGGGGGGGGGGGGGGGGGGGGCAATAGTTAAGCACCAGCCTCTTAATCTCGGGAAATGATTCACAAGGTTCAACGCTCCCTAACCATGTCGGTTGATGTTTCTCGAGAAGCAGAGAATAAGCTGTCCATGGGCAAGACACTTTACCTTAATTGCTCTGGATGGCATATGATGGGCCATCCATTTGTTGTTCAGTGAGGCAGTCACCAACTACTACAAGATGAACCCACCTCAAAAAAAACCAGGCTGCTCACGGGGCCATAAACCCAGCAAGCAAACCATGCAAGTTCATTAGCATACATGTTAAATCCCATACAAATCAGGTGGTAGATTTTATCCCTGTTATATAATCAGCAGAGACATAACATTTACTTTCACATTGTACTTTTTTAGGTGGCAAGCCCTTCCAAGGACAGTGTAATGTCCGACAAATTCTCAGAGTCTGGTAAAAGTGATTCAGGATTTGACTCTGATGAAACTGGCAGCCATTTTGGATCACAAGAATCGTCTACCACAAGTTGTCTTGGAAGTGAAGATGGTCGATCAGTTAAGTCAGATAATGACAATCAAGAGGATATCGAAACAACACTGACAGAGGAAAATGAAAAAGTTGAAGGGAAAGTATCAAACACGGAGACAAAAGTAGAAGCAGAAAAGAAGGAAGAGATCTCAGAAAATGTAGAGACTGAGTTAAATGCAGAAAAGAAGGACAACGACTCAGACTAGACAGAGAACACAGAAAAAGAAGTAGTAGCAGAAAAGAAAGTGGAAATCTCAGAGAATGTAGAGACTGAATTAGAAATGGAGAATAACAAAGAAGAAAACATCTCTAATATGGAGGTGGAATTACAAATAGAGAGAAAGGAGGAAAGGGAAAAAATAAAGGAAGCTTAAGAAAACAGAATAATCAGTCGATAGGAAAGAGAGCAAATCTAATGAAATCATGGAAATTGTTGAAGAGAAGGAAAGATAAGTGATGAATTGGCAGGAAATTGATGATAAGGCATTTACTTAATATCAGGGGAGGTAATTGGATGGAGCTATGATGAAATGTTCCCCAACTCTATTTTATCCAACTCAAAAACAGAAATTATTGTAGTATCATTCAGCAAGCCTAGAGGAATAAAATATTACCTCTGACCCAAATCATGGCATTGGGCATATAATATATATCATAATATAATATAATTGTGAATGTATTTCTGAATTCAGAATGTACAATTTTAGTTTCATATTTGGGGAACAAGCACATGAAACGTTTTTTTTTTTTTTTTTTGTAATGGTACTAGTCCAAGATAATTTTGATAATGCAAAACATATTATTTACATATTTAAACATGCAAGTTCCATAGCATCATACAATTTATATATTATAATAGTATTTCACATTCGCACTAAACTTGACATATCTGTATTTTTAGACTTTGTCGAAATTGTACATCAATACTGAACTGTTTTTGTACATGATTTTTATTCTCTTTGACAATTTACAGTTGTAAAGAATGAAGTTTTGTGTTGGCATGTGTACTAGATTTTAATATGCGAGTGGATGTATGTTTAAGTTGTCTCCCTTGAAATGTTTTATTTTTACAAACATCTGATAATGCAATTACCCAAGTTAATATTTGATTATCAAAATGTGCTTAAAAAGTTCTACCGGAAACCGAGAGTCTTACTGTAGTGTCCCTTTCCTACCAACTAGGTACCACTTCAAAAATCTTGGTTGAAACTGATGTTACATCATCTTGAATTGGAATTGTTAGTGGTAAGAAATTGGAAAATGAAAGCTCTTGATAGGCTTCTCAATATCAGATATATATATATATATATATGTATTGCATAATCTCATTGGCTTTCTGTGGTTCTGAAATCCTCAAATGAAGTCCAAGGTTGCTTTTTAGTTTATCAGTTTAATAATGTGCTTGGGTATAAATGTTGGATTTGTTTTGTATTGGATTAGAAAAATGAAATCCAGTACATTGTATGAAAGAAATGAAATTGAAGGTTTGGAACAAATTCATATATAGTACCTTTACAGTAATCCCTGTAAGCATGGGTTGCTGCCTGAATTTCATTATAATGTACATATAATAATTTGAAATAGTAAAGATCTGTTCAAATGTTCAAAAGTTCAAATGATCTGAATTTCTTATATTAATGTTAATATTGCTCCCAAATAATACAGTTGAAAGATTATCGAATGATAGATTGTTTATAGATAAGTACAACAGATTTTATATACAGATATAGTGTTTATATCAATGTTATTTTAAAAAAATATATATGTTATGAAGGATATTGTCATATGGAGATCATGTCATTTGATGTCAGCTCAATGAACGCAGCTATAGTTGTAAATAGTGTAGTTTATAAAATGCATTTCCATTTGGTTTAGTCCAATAGAATCTTGGTATCTATCCACTTTAATATACTGCTAGATGTGGATGCTAAGAACCATTGCCACTCTATGTGGTTTAGTATTTGTTTTGAAGTTACAAAATATGTACATAGAGAAAACATATTATGAATCGAAATCATGCTTTTAAAGATGTATTGATACTGTTAAAATAGCTGCTATATAAGGAAACAATTCTTGTTTCTCTTTATCTGGTCTATAGTACAAGTCTGTTGGTAATACACAGCACACCATGTTGTCTAGATCAGACTAGAATATTGCAGGGTTAGATGTACATAATGTATTTTTGTGCCATGATCACACTTCCTTTTTGAACGACAATATTGTAAAGATTTTTTGTGTCTTTAATTTGTAATACTGGTGATTTTAAAGTCACCATTTTCATTGAGAATGTAAATATATTTCTGACTGTTACAGCATCATTAACAAATATTTTAACTTGAGATTTCAAAGTTCCCTGAAATCCTATTCCTGTACTATTTTGCTTCCAGGGTTGGGAAGGAACCATAATACATACAAATTCAAGTGCTATTCCAGTGAAAAATTGCTCAATGGAAGGACTCCAGATTTGTAAAATAGAAGTGATTTAATGAAATTATTAACTTTTTATCAGTCATTTTCTCCAACACCCACTGTGCATAGAACTTCTTTATTACTAGAGTCCTCTCGTTAGATATATATTATTGGAATAGCCCAAAGTAATTTTAAATCAATAAATGTCCCGGACATAGACTAGCCCATCTCTTGATTGAGCCAGGAAACCTAACTTTCATTTCTTCAATGTCATAATCATTCATAAAGAAAACATCCTCTATCATATTTCCTTACACTTGAGTTTACAGTTGTGTTCTTATTAAATGTTCTCAAGATTTTGAAGAGATTCATCACAAATTATGTTCAAAATGTTTATTTTTGTTAAAAAATTTTGATACAAGTCAAATTGTTTTCACAGCAGAATCTTTAAGTTGAATTTTTGTTTTATATTTTTAAATAAAATTTTGTTTATATATAAGGACAGTCGTTTGGTGTTTCTGCAGACTTGAAGGTATTGGTGTTATACATAAGTTTTCACAACAGTAAGACCACTGCATCTGTTTAACTAGACATTTAAATTGAGAAAGACCCATCGAGTACTTTCAGAGAATAAGTGGTTATTAACTTCAAATGTCAAAATAGGTGCAGGTCAGCTGTTTTGTTTTCCAGTCGGGCTCAGTTCAACATGTCAAGAGATATATAAAATTTCAGAAGGATCAAAAAAAATTCACAGAAAGATGGACAGATGACAGAAGGCAAATTGATTAGCCCACCATTAAAAAAAAGGATTTGAATTTTGCCGGACATATTGTATTATTTTTCAACATAAATCCCCTTCAGTATTTATTCACTCTTGCCAGCTGTGTTTAAGGGCCTCATGCAATGCTACTTTTATAGAACTCATTTTCTTGGCTGTTCAGAAAGTCCGTCATCATCAGACTGAAAGTGGGTGCCTGAAATAGCTGTTTTCAGTTTTGGAAATAGATGAAATTCTGATGGAGCAAGATCAGGTGAATTAGCTATATAGGTGGATGCTTAATTTAAAGCCACAATCGTAAATGGCAGCCATGGCAATGACAAGACTTCTGAACAGGAGCATTGTCCTGATGGAATAACACCTTTATTAGCTCACCTGCCCAAAGGGCAAGTGAGCTTATGCCATGGTGCGGCGTCCGTCTGGCGTCAACTTTTCATTTAAACAACTTCTTCTCAATAACCAAGAGGCCCAGGGACTTGATATTGGGCCTGTAGCATGCTGGGATGAAGGGCTACCAAGTTTGTTCAAATAAATGACCTTGACTTTCATTCAAGGTCACATGGCTCAAATCTTTAAACAACTTCTTACCAATTACCAAGAGGCCCAGGGACTTGATATTAGGCATGTAGCTTGCCATGGTGGAGGGCTACGAAGTTTGTACAAATGAATGACCTTGACCTTCATTCAAGGTCACATGGGTCAAATAGGCTAAAATCTTCAAACGACTTCTTCTCAATAACCAAGAAGCCCACAGACTTAATATTAGGCCTGTAGCATGTGGTGTGAAAGGCTACAAAATGAATGACCTTGACCTACATTCAAGGTCAAATAGCCTGAATTCTTTAAACAATGATTTCTCGTTAGCAAAGAGACCCGATATTAGGCCAGTTGTGTACTGGAATGAAGAACTAGAAAATTTATTGACAGGAAGAAACTTAGCCTCGCTGATATTTGAATAAAGTAGTTATCTGCATAGTATCTGCAGAAATAACCTAAATCAACTTCAAAGTTGCTGTAGTGCCAGGTGAGCGATACAGGCCCATTGGGCCTCTTGTTGAGCTTTCCACCGCACTAAAGTTTAATATTTTCCCGTAACTGCCTTAGAAGTGAAGCATATTATGTGCCATTGATTGTTTGTCCCTTTTGGAAAAAATCTTCCAGCAGAATACCATCTGCATCCCAGAAAATGGAGACCATAACCTTCCGAGCTGATGGAACATTCTTTGCCTTCTATGGTAGGGGACAGCCAGGGTGCTTACATTGTTTCGATTGTTCTTTGGCCTCGAGAGTAAAATGATGGATCCATGTTTCATTCATAGTGACAAATTAAATCTCTCAAGAAAGTTGACCTTCCTCAAACAAGAGGCCCAAAGGGCCTTAACGGTCACCTGAGATTTGAAATATTTCGGCCAACTAAATTGACCCTTTTTGGCCCCACCCATCAGTCCTAATGGGGTCAGTCTATGAAGAGTATTTGATTCTAACATATAGTAGATAAGAAGATTTTTGAAATTTCAGTCAATTTGACCCTTTTTGGCCCCTGCCCACCAGCCCCTGGGGGTCAACCAGGGCAAACATGTACATAACATCAAACTGTAATCCCATGCTGATAATTTGAACCAAGTTAGAATGAATTCCAATACAAATCCAACAAATAATAGTCAAAAATGTGATTTCCCTATATAAACTATAGTAAAGTTTACCCCCTCCCCAGGGGCAAACGTGAGACCCCAGGGTCATGAAATTCACACTTTTGGTAAAGCACCTGAAGAGCCTTCCATCTATGAAGAGTATTTGATTCTAACATATCTGAGAGTAGAGAAGATTTTTTGAAATTTCAGTCAATTTGACCCTTTTTGGCCCCGCCCACCAGCCCCTGGGGGTCAACCAGGGCCAACATGTACATACCATCAAACTGTCATCCCATGCTGATAATTTGAACCAAGTTAGAATGAATTCCAATAGAAATCCAACAAATGATAGTCAAAAATGTGATTTCCCTATATAAACTATAGTAAAGTTTACCCCCTCCCCAGGGGCAAACGTGAGACCCCAGGGTCATGAAATTCACAATTTTGGTAAAGCACCTTAAGACCCTTCCATCTATGAAGAGTATTTGATTCTACCAAATCTGAGAGTAGAGAAGAAGATTTTTGAAATTTTAGTCAATTTGACCATTTTTGGCCCCGCCCACCAGCCCCTGGGGGTCAATTAGGGCCAACATGTACATACCATCAAACTATCATCCCATGCTGATAATTTGATAGAAGCTAGAATGAATTCCAATACAAATCCAACAAATAATAGTCAAAAATGTGATTTCCCTATATAAACTATAGTAAAGGTTACCCCCTCCCCAGGGGCAAACGTGAGACCCCAGGGTCATGCAATTCACAATTTTGGTAAAGCACCACAAGACCCTTTCATCTATAAAGAGTGTTTGACTCCACCATATCTGAGAGTAGAGAAGAAGATTTTTGAAGTTTTAGTCAATTTGACCCTTTTTGGCCCCACCCCTCAGGCCCCTGGGGGGTGGGGACCATATAATTCACAATTTTGGTTGACCTTCAGCCATAGAAACTTTCTGCCAAATTTCATTGAATTTTGTTAAGTGGTTCTGGAGAAGAAGTCGAAAATGTAAAAAGTTTACGGACGCACGACGACGGACAAAAGGCGATTAGAATAGGTCACTTGAGACTTCGTCTCAGGTGACCTAAAAATCCATAGTGTCAAATCTCTGAAGAAAGCTTTCTCATTGAAAGATCCTTGGTCAGAAGCAGTGTGTATGTATGATACCAGTATAGTGTCAGGTCAAGAGGTCATGACCTTAAGAGTCACAGAGTGTTGTGTCAGGTCATTTCATGATATAGTATCAGGTCCAGATACGGTACCTTATTCAGATATGGTATCACGTCCAGATATGGTACCACGTCCAGATATTGTACCACGTCCAGATATGGTACCACGTCCAGATAAGGTATCAACTATATAGCATTGGAGGAGACTCTCAGATCAACATAATTACAGTCTATATAAACAGGACCTTCACAGACATTCAACATCACATATTGAGAAGAACATTACAAAACAGAACATGTTATTAAGAGTGTTACGTACAGGAAACATGGAAACACAATGTGACGAACAATGCGCTCCCTTGATTGTTGATGAAAGAGAGAAAAAAAACAAGTATCAGAAACAGAAAATGGACAAGGAATAAAACACAAAATATTGTGACAGCATTTGAAGACAAAATAGACCTGGAATCGAGACAAACCAATGGTGATTATTGCAGACTTGACATAGGCAACAGATGTTTTGTAGTTGCCATCAAGTTTCATTGCACCGATTTTGCAAAAGCTGCTTGTCTTGTTTACTTTGGAGTGCTACCTAATCAATATAAACTTATTACCAAATGAGACCAGTCCTTGGGTACACAGCCCTATATAGTCAGAGAAAAGTAGGACTTAAAAAGAACATCCTCGAGCTACCTCCTTCAATACAAGGCTCACAACATATCAATCATCCCTCGTAAAATAGCCTATTTTCATTTTCAAACAATCATATTCTTTGTCCGAGATGTAGCATCTTTAAATAACTTTCAATCCTATTAAGGAGATCTAATATATGACCCTATTATATTCTGTTACATTTTTTTTTTTTACATATGATCTTTAAAATTTCAACATACCAGGTAAATGAGGTATACTAATCTCAGTCTAAAATAATTGTGATAAATTACAACATAACTCTCCTTTTATTTTTTAATATCAACCATTAGGAAAACATGTTATACATCTAATATGTATATAAAATCACATTCATTCAAATATTGCAGTTCAACATTATAAAGCAAAATACAGGAGGCATGTTCTTATGGGCAGTTGATAGCGAAGATGGATTTTAATAGCATAGCACTGCTGTTGAGCCAAAACACATAGCTATTCAAGGTAAATCCTAATCCAAGTCCATGCACATTATGGATTTACTGAGCAAATCATTCCGTAAATTCTTACCAGGCTGTAATTTCTTTTGACAAAATTTTTGAAAATGTCTGAATGTACATGCATCAAATTATTTGCTTGAAATATTTGTGAATCTCCGCTACCATGTAGAATTGTATGCTCAGCAGTACAGTGTATAACATAAATGGAACTTAAAATACCATTATTTACTCGCGATACTGCATTAATAGCTTATGCCACATGTGGCATCCGGCTGTCTGTTAACCATACTTTTGTGACAATGTTAACTTCAGTAAATATCAACAAAGTTTGAAGAACTTTGGATGCAGTCATATATGGACAAGATCTTGGATGAGATTGAAAATGGGAATTATTTACCATAATTTGCAGAGTTATTGCCCTTTGATATAATATGAAATATAACTTAAACTAGTGTAATTTGATATAATTACTCTCACATCCAAGTGGGCGATGCAGGCCTTCTGGGCCTCTTGTTTATATATATATAATACTGATATTTATTTCAAGAGGATTCCTACTTCAAAAAATATTTCCTAGGTATTTCATAATGGTAAGCTACGGCATTGGATCATCATATCAAGAATTTATAACATATTTTATATATATTATACAAGATATAGCAATAACAATGTTTTGAATGAGGTTCAAGTCTGCAATTTCATGATGATGAGCTGAATATTCACAATGAAAAAGGGACTTTAATGAATGGTCACTGGGGATATTTTTGTTATGTGCTCAGGTTTTTTTATTTAGTGATTGGAAACGTGCCACAAATATGACTTTTTCAAAACAAGGACAATCCGTGTATAACGTGAACTATGAATAAAGTATTAAAAAATAAAATTGGCAAAATATAATTAATACATAATGAATTTCTACAAATCACAGATAATATTGAAGATAAATGCCCACATGGCCAATAGACTTTACATATACAATGTAGCTATAATTCAGATATAAAGAAAGCACTTTAGAATTTAATACCAGTTTGCAAAACAGTACCAATCTGAAGGCAAGACATCTAGGTATTAAAAGGTTGATAAATACATAGATATACATTACATACCCCTTAACTCCCCTTTCAATTTTTTCTTGAGCCTTTTATTTTGAAAGTGGTCAAGTCTTACCAAAATCTTTCAAATAACATTGAACTTGTTTTTGAGACATGACAACATAAAAGCAAACTTATACTGTAAATCACTTAAATTTCGCGAGTACTTAATTTCGTGAACTCACCTCATTCAACTTATTCGCGAATACATAATTTCGCGAATTCTGATCTCAAAATGACTTTAAATTCACGAATGAAGTTAACAGGTCAGCGATATTTCCATGTTGAGAGTGAATTGAGTTGTTTTCAATGTAAATAAAGCTTTCACGCCCGTTCATATGTAGTGTTTTGTGATATGAAATTACACTCTGATATAAGTTTATAATTTATCATTCTATCATTACTTTAACAGCGATGTCTGTTCACCAACTAAAGATTACGGTAGATTCAAAATGGACGTCACTTATTCTTGTCATTCTTATATAAATATTCGCGAGGGATTTGAATTCACGTTTGACTCTCCTCGCGAATTAATGCGAAAATAAATCCCACACGAAATATAAGTGATTTACAGTCAAAAGAGTAGGTGAATCTTCAAGCATAACTATCATATTTCATTGAAGTTAGTAGCTTAAAGATAACGTTTTGGACTTGTACATAAACACAGCACATTCTTATAAAATCATAAAGTGATAGTATTATAAAATAAATTAATTTTTTTCACATTCAAACAGAAATGTACATTATTCAATTGCTGCACTCTTTATTGGGTTCCCATGTCGTCTGGCATCCAAAGTTTTCCTACTGGCTTCTCCCCCACAGAGACCATTGTCCTTGTGACCAGGTCCAAGACTTCATTGTGCAAGTCCTCTATGCTCTTATCAGCATTAATTTCCTGCAAAAAAACAACAATATACCATTCATTGTACAGGTCAATCTTACCCATCTCACCAACAATTTAGCTTGCCATGCAGTTTGTGCGAAAACTCAGTGGTCGTATTTAGATTGAGACTGGTTTATACTACATGTATCAATGAAACATTAAGAGTCAAAATATGTTGTGAATGTCCTTCACATTTTCTGGAAAGTAAGGTTTTAAAAATTGATGCATAAAATTTTCTCAACTGAACTCTCAACTTTCTGTACAAAAGGTGTCGAATGTGTTGCTAACCAGGGTGGTAGGTACACTACTCTTACTGTACTTCTAGGTCACCTGAGACAGTCTCAGTACACCTATTGCGATTGTCTGGCGTCGTAAACAATTTACATTTATGACTTCTTTTCAGAAACCCCTGAACCAATTTTAATGAAATTTTGCAGTGACCTTCCATGGCCCAAGCTCAACTAAAATTGTGAATTATATGGTCCCCACCCCTCAGGGGCCCCGAGAGGTGGGGCCTAAAAGGATCAAATTGACTAAAACTTCAAAAATCTTCTTCTTACTTCCCAGATACGATAGAATTAAATACTCTTCACAGATAGAAAGGCCTTAGGTCCTTTACCAAAATTGTGAATTTCATGACCCTGGCGTCTCTTGTTTCACCCTGGGGAGGGGGTAAAGTTAACTATAGCTAATATCGGGAAAACAGTTTTGAGCATTATTCTGATTGCTATTGGAAATAATACAAAGGTGCTGTTGCAGGAATGCTCTAAAACCGCCCACGAAGGAAATCGATCCTTTACCTAATGCCCGGATAGACATATCCATGGGGCATCTGATAGTACATATGAAAACCTTGTTCCGTTCCGGACATGCCAGAACGAGGCCAATTTGTACCAAAGTCGTAAATACTCACAAGCACACTTTATCAAGTATTTATAAGGTTAAAATGTTATTTGGTTGTAAGGAAAATTGTACTAAAATTACATTTATATATCGGGCAACGTAATCGGATATCGATTGTATGAATCTTTTTGTTAGTTTCTGTGAAATTTGACATCAAACATAAACAAGAGGCCCAGAGGGCCTGTATCACTCACCTGGATTTCATGAGATATGAAACAAGAATGATGATTAAGTATAATTGTCACTGGTATTGCTATGTCAATATATCATAGGCATCTTATATGGGTACGTGAGGATTTTATGTCAAAAAATGCATTAATCCATGAAATAAAATTAACTTTTGGCAAAACCCCATAGGGATGCTACCACACAAATGTGAGTGATATCCATTGCTTAGTTTCAGAAAAGAAGTTGTTTAAACCAATTGACCCCTTTTGACCCCGCCCTCTGCACCCCGGGGGGAGTGGGGGTCAGTTCCTTCCTGTATAAAATTTTGAATCCCTACCCAAAAGGATGCTACCAGGCAAATATGAGCAATATCCCTTGCTTAGTTTCAGACAAGAAGTTGTTCATATCAATTCAGCCAAACTGATCCCTCTTGGCCCCGCCCCTCAGGCCCCTGGGGGGGTCAGCCTCACCATTTGCACAATTTTGAATGCCCACCCAATAGTGATGCTACCAGGCAAATATGAGCAATATCTATTGCTTGGTTTCAGAGAAGCAGTCGCTAATATCAATATAGCCCAATTGACCACATTTGGCCCCGCCCCTCAGGCCCCTGGGGGGTCAGCTCCATCATTTGTACAATTTTTAATCCCCACCCCATAATGATGCTACCAGGCAAATATGAGCAATATCCATCGCTTGGTTTCAGAGAAGAAGTCATTTATATCAAGAGAGCCAAATTGACCACTTTTGGACCCGCCCCTCAGACCCCTGGGGTGTCAGCTCCATCATTTGTACAATTTTTAATCCCCACCCCATAGTGATGCTACCAGGCAAATATGAGCGATATCCATCGCTTGGTTTCGGAGAAGAAGTCGTTTATATTAAGAGAGCCAAATTGGCCCCGCCCCTCAGACTCCTTGGGGGTCAGCCCCATCTTTTGTACAGTTTTGAATGCCCACCCAATAGTGATGCTACCAGGCAAATATGAGCAATATCTATTGCTTGGTTTCAGAGAAGCAGTCGCTAATATCAATATAGCCCAATTGACCACATTTGGCCCCGCCCCTCAGGCCCCTGGGGGGTCAGCTCCATCATTTGTACAATTTTTAATCCCCACCCCATAATGATGCTACCAGGCAAATATGAGCAATATCCATCGCTTGGTTTCAGAGAAGAAGTCATTTATATCAAGAGAGCCAAATTGACCACTTTTGGACCCGCCCCTCAGACCCCTGGGGTGTCAGCTCCATCATTTGTACAATTTTTAATCCCCACCCCATAGTGATGCTACCAGGCAAATATGAGCGATATCCATCGCTTGGTTTCGGAGAAGAAGTCGTTTATATTAAGAGAGCCAAATTGGCCCCGCCCCTCAGACTCCTTGGGGGTCAGCCCCATCTTTTGTACAGTTTTGAATCCCCACCCCATAGGGATGCTACCAGGCAAATATGAGTGATATCCATTGCTTAGTTTCAGAGCAGAAGTCGTTTATATCAATTCTGTAAAATTGACCCCTTTTGGCCCCGCCCCTCAGACCCCAGGGGGTCAGTCCCTTCATTTGTACAATTTAAAAATTCCTACCCCAAGGTAATGCTACCAGTAAAATATGAGAGATATCCATTGTTTGGTTCCAGAGAAGAAGTCAATTATATGAATATAGCCCGATTGACCACATTTGGCCCCGCCCCTCAGGCCCCTGGGGGGGTCAGTCCCATCATTTGTACAATTTTGAATCCCAACCCCATAGTGATGCCACCAGGCAAATATGAGTGATAGCTATTGCTAGGTTTCAGAGAAGAAGTCGATTATATCAATAGCGCAAAAATGACCCCTTTTGGCCCTGCCCCAGAGGCCCCCAGGGGGTCAGTCCCATCATTTGTACAATTTTGAACCCCCACCCCATAATGATGCTACCAGGCAAATATGAGCGATATCCATTGCTCGGTTTCAGAGAAGTCATTAATATTAATAGAGCCAAATTGACCCCTTTTGGCCCCGCCCCAGAGGCCCCCAGGGGGTCAGTCCCATCATTTGTACAATTTTGAATCCCAACCCCATAGTGATGCTACAAGGCAAATATGAGTGACAGGCATTGCTCAGTTTCAGAGAAGAAGACGTTTATATCAATATAGCCAAATTGACCACATTCGGCCCCACCCCTCAGGCCCCTGGGGGGTCAGCCCCATCATTTGTACAATTTTGAATCCCCACCCCATAATGATGCTACCAGGCAAATATGAGCGATATCCATTGCTCGGTTTCAGAGAAGTCATTAATATTAATAGAGCCAAATTGACCCCTTTTGGCCCCGCCCCTCAGACCCCTGGGGGGTCAGTCCCACCATTTGTACAATTTTGAGTCCCCACCCCATAGAGATACTTCTGACCAAATTTGGTCAAATTCTGATCATTGGTTATGAAGAAGAAGTCAATTGTTGACGGACTGACGTTACGGTATGGCATAAGCTCACCTTGGTCCTTTGGACCAGGTGAGCTAATAAATCAATACGTTGTATTATTGTGTACGACAAGGACCACTTGTATCGCCCGTACATTTTTTCCACATACATTTTTCAACATTGATCCAGTGATTCGGCACAACTTTCTTTTGCTGGTATACAGAGGGATAGTCAAATATGTTTTTAAAACACTAACATTGATAGTACTCGCATATTATCGTGCCGAATTTGCCGCTTGATTTTAAAAATGGTATTTTGAATTTGATGAAAATTTTCGAATTTTGGTTTTCTACGTCATCTTGTACTAAACTCGTTTGTTTTTTCATGGTCAACTGTTTATCATTTTAAACTACAATGTATGTACAATACCTAGTTGTGAGAAAACCTCTCAGTGACAAACAGAAATACCACTTATGGGTCTGTGAAAAACACAGGTATGCTTGTAAACGAAAAAGTGAAGTAGATGGTGCTATGGGCGCGCTTATGGGTCAAGTGGAAAATAACATCTTGTTCCATATGTATTTTTCATAGCTTTACTGGAAAATATAGTCAATTTCAAGAAATCGCTGTGGGCGGTTCTGCAACAGCACCTTTATTAGAATTATCTGTCTGTTGAATAGTACATGCATATTGGCTTTGACTGACCCACATGGGCTTGAAGGGTAGGGCCAAAAAGGGTCAGATTAACTGAAATTTCAAAAAACATCTTCTCAAGACCTAAGTAAGGTAAAATCAAATACTCTCAACAGATTGAAGGGTCTTAGGTGTTTTAACAAAATTGTGAATTTCACTATAGGTAATATATGGAATTCATATTTTTGACTTATCATTTGTTTGATTTCTATTGGAATTCATTCTAACTTAATTTGTTAACATTACCAGCATGGGATGACAGCATGATGGTATGCACATGTTGGCCCTGACTGACCCCCTAGGCTGATGGGCTGGGCCAAAAAGGGTCAACTTAACTTAAATATTTCAAAACTCCAGTGACTGTTAGGCATGGACCTCTTGTTTAAGGTTCACAATTATTAAATAATGTTTATGGGCATAGACTCAAGAAATTAGACTCAAGAAATTAATGAGCAGCCAATTCCAATTAAGTTGAAAATTCAGAAACTGTAAACCCAGCCGTTTTCAACAATTACCTCAAAGTCCTATTTCAAATCACCATTTTCACCTACTTAATCATTAATTCCTCAAAAGGATTTCATTCCTAATTATATGTCATTTTCCAAATTCTTGATCAATCTACACTGTAAGAAATCCTAATCAATTGACCAGTTAAAAAGATCAGCTGTGAAAAATTCACCTTCCAAGTAGAATCCTTTAGTTTCTCAAAATTGCTCAGAACTTTCTTTTGAAAATCGGTCCGTTCATAGCGCTCTCCCCCAAATGTGCCTCTCTTCGCTGCTGCTTCTGTATCCAGTGTGAGAAAACACACCAGGTCTGGCCTTGGAAGTCCTATGTCTGGCTGTTTACACCACTCGATATCAAAGCCCTGCAAAGACACAGAAAAATAGAATCTGGGAATATAGTCCACAGTGCATTTAAGACAATATATACTGTAGGTACTAAACTTTAACTATGTACCAATGTGGTGAAACTGCCTATTGTTTTCCTTTACTGTTATCTATAAAAATTTTTTACCTTTATCTCATACCTGGTACGATATCTTTTAACAAGGGAGGTAACTTTGAATTATAGGTATTGCCTGTCCTGATTCGTCCTTACACTGCATCAAGATTTAAACACTGAACTATAACTCCATTTCTTCCAGATATAATCAAAACATCTAATATTCATAAGCTAAAAGTATAGAAGCACACTATTAATGTAACATACACGTGTTAATATAGATTCATTGCAAAACAATAAATTTCAAAATTCACATAAATATGACATAAAAAGACACTCAGTGAAAACGTGAGAAAAAAGAGTCACATCTGATATATAAAAGACTTTGTATAGAATATAAGGTAGGAGATTACTAGCTTGAAGCTGATAAGAACATGCTATATTGCCAACCAATACTTCCCAATCCATATAGTGAATATTGGATGTTTTGCCCGGTTATTAAACAAAGTAGAACGTTTCACCCCTGCAACGTACTGGTAAAGCAAAATAAGTTATTCAATCACAAACAAAAATCTTTCCAACAAACTGGAGAGTAATGGAGAATTTGAAAGAGAGATCAATTTGATTTAAAAAAAAATTGTTACTTACTGGCTTGGCAGCTGTAAAGGCAACACCTGAGAAAGCGTACCTATCCACAATCAATGTTGTTCCAGAGTTCAACAGTTCCATAATATGTGGCCTGTAAGTATGAAAGACATATAATGATATCAACTACACTGCCATCCACAAACTTGAAAACACATGAAATCTAAGAAAGATCTAAGAAGAACTTCAGAGAAATAGAAATAATAAATATCAACATGCTACATGTTGCATTATTTATTTTCTCGATCATTCAAAAAGATCCATCAAGAATTTTCTGAGAAGGAGGATAGCCGACATATCAAGTTTTCCTTCCAGTGCTTCTGAAGAAATAGTGATATCAAACTTAAACTGTCAAAACCCAAGATGGACTGTGCCATTTTGTTGTTCCAATTTGACTAAAAATTGAAATGGCAGATCTAGGGACAGAAGAAGTTTGAGAAATATTCTTAAAATACTTCTCAAGTGACAACATAAAAATGTCGAAATCACAGGCCTACCTGTCGGCTATTAAGGCATTTTGTTTTCCTGGTCAGACTCAATTTTTTTTCTCAAAATTGTTCAACATGCACATTTACTGGTAGGGACAATTGTGAATTATGAAATTTGAAAAAAGATCCTCGAAGTACTCCATAGAACAAGAGGCCCAAAGGGCCTTAACGGTCACCTGAGATTTGAAATATTTCGGCCAACTAAATTGACCCTTTTTGGCCCCACCCATCAGTCCTAATGGGGTCAGTCTATGAAGAGTATTTGATTCTAACATATAGTTGATAAGAAGATTTTGGAAATTTCAGTCAATTTGACCCTTTTTGGCCCCGCCCACCAGCCCCTGGGGGTCAACCAGGGCCAACATGTACATACCATCAAACTGTCATCCCATGCTGATAATTTGAACCAAGTTAGAATGAATTCCAATAGAAATCAAACAAATAATAGTCAAAAATGTGATTTCCCTATATAAACTATAGTAAAGTTTACCCCCTCCCCAGGGGCAAACGTGAGACCCCAGGGTCATGAAATTCACAATTTTGGTAAAGCACCTTAAGACCCTTCCATCTATGAAGAGTATTTGATCCATCTATGAAGAGTATTTGATTCTACCAAATATGAGAGTACAGAAGAAGATTTTTGAAATTTTAGTCAATTTGACCCTTTTTGGCCCCGTCCACCAGCCCCTGGGGGTCAATTAGGGCCAACATGTACATAACATCAAACTGTCATCCCATGCTGATAATTTGATACAAGTTAGAATGAATTCCAATACAAATAATAGTCAAAAATGTGATTTCCCTATATAAACTATAGTAAAGTTTACCCCCTCCCCAGGGGCAAACGTGAGACCCCAGGGTCATGCAATTCACAATTTTGGTAAAGCACCACAAGACCCTTTCATCTATAAAGAGTGTTTGACTCCACCATATCTGAGAGTAGAGAAGAAGATTTTTGAAGTTTTAGTCAATTTGACCCTTTTTGGCCCCACCCCTCAGGCCCCTGGGGGGTGGGGACCATATAATTCACAATTTTGGTTGACCTTCAGCCATAGAAACTTTCTGCCAAATTTCACTGAATTTTGTTGAGTGGTTTTGGAGAAGAAGTCGAAAATGTAAAAAGTTTACGGACGGACGACGGAAGACGGACAAAAGGCGATTAGAATAGGTCACTTGAGACTTCGTCTCAGGTGACCTAAAAATTGGTAAAAATGTTTGTTTATTGATGGACTATAAAAGATGGACCATAGATGAAAGGCGATTGGAACTATAGCTATAGCTGCCAACATTCGATGATAGTGAGCTAAAATGACAATATCCTGAAGGCAGGCGGCAGCTCACTGTTTTTCCCATCTGTTGGCAGAGAAGAGGAGATGGACAGAGTGGTCTTCTATTTCAACTTTGTTGCCAAGGTAGTTGTCAATCATCTTGCCAATGGTAGAGGTTCTGTCTGAAATAAAATCAAAAGTTATGATGATGATTAAATAGCCATTAAAATTATACCAATTTCTTCATTGGGACCTCTTCAACGATGAAAATTGTTCTTCTTGTTTTGTCTTCACACTAATACCAGAGACATATATACAGGCCTATATTGTTTTTCGGCCTATAAAGGATACATTTATTTTGATATTTTTTTGGATGCCATTTAACTTTGACATGAATTGTAACGTAAGGGCCAACTTTCACCCATGGATCACGGGGGCATGACATTATGGGTATTTCTGGCTATATTTTAGAATATAAAACTAGACACTCTCCTTACTCCTATAACATACGAGGACGCTGGTCGGCTATTTTTCTATCGGATATGATTTTGCCGACTGTTACACGGCGCCTGTCAAAAGTATCTCGCCGTGTAAAACCTCTAACATTGTTGGAGTAACACTCTCCTGTGCTTGGACTGGTCCGTTTACTGCACATGTACTTGGGGCAAGAAATTATATATTGTAGATTCTAGATCTATACATATACTATATAGCCTCATATTACTATATAAAATGGAGCTTTATATAATAATACGAGGCTATAGGCCTATAATAAATATATACAATATATAATTTCTTATCCCAAGTACCTGTGGTTTTCTGATCTGTGTGATCATGGTGTACCTGGAAATTTTAACAGTTTAACACGCTCTCCTTTTGATGTTAACGCCTGCTCGAGTTTGCTGCATTGTGTCGTTTTCCCACTGTGGTCTCCCCCTTCAAAAACGATCAGCGCACCTCTCTTCATTTTGCAGTGTCCTAGTGGAGAGTTTGCGATGTTTCGGTACGAAGTCCTTCTACCTGTCCCGCCAATTTGCCGAACTTGACTAAATCTACTTCCGGTTTTCAGGTAGTTTTCAGCTGTCCGTACAACAGCCTTTGGGACAAGACTATGAAATAACATCATGACAACGAAACGCTTGATTAACATAATCGTGTGGAAACATCAGTGATACTGACATAATGTCAGCCATTTAGTCTCTGCGTACATCAAGTGCTTTTGCGGATTTTCCGTTGTCGGTGCATTCGATACAGAATGGTGTTATACACATTTTAAGGTAGCGTGTTCTACCAACTTCTAGGTTTCTTGTCGCTTGTCTTTCAAAAGCAGATTTCGGGGGAAAAAAATACATAATTGCCCCGTCTTTTGGTCATTTGATTGATTTTCTAGCAAATGATGATTATATGTGTGTATACCTCGGAGGAAAATATAAGGGCCCGGGCACTTTCATAGAAGACTATGGGGCGCCGTTTTACTATTTATTCCCATTTGGTGATATCATCTATTCAAATAGGTGATATCACCTATTCAAATGAGTGATATCACCTATTCGAATAGGTGATATCACTTAAGAACTTTTTAAAGTGATATCACCCACCCGCATGAGAGAGAGAGTAGTTCGGTTAGCCGAGGACCGCTCACTATTAAACTCAGATAAAGCTCTTTTATATCTTTTATACAAATTTCTACAAATGTTGTCAAACCATGGCTTATCCGTTTCCATTTTAGCCGAAGTACCAATATGACAAGAACATGAACAATCAATAACTTTACTGTTGGAAATACAAAATTTATCAAACAATTTGCGTGTAGATTCTACATGAAACAAAATCATTGAGACATATATCGACACTTTCTTTCGAGCAATCAAGTGATTCAACACAGCTATGTATTAAAAGTCTGGCGTTAAATATATCACTCGTAACGCTACTACTGGCCTCATTTGACCATCTTACCTTTGTTATAGTGGTATACGTATCATTACCTTGGCAACAGTTACATAGAAAGGTATCTGATAAACAATCTAAAACAAGAAATATTGGTGCATGATCGGAGTATTCCGTAAAACCACCTACTTCAAAACTTTTAATAGACGACATTGAACCATTATCCGTCAATGCGTAATCTATAACAGAACAGCCATTCGAATTAACAAATGTTAATTTACCATCCAGATCGCCAGAGGTACGACCATTTATAATTTGAATACCCGTTGTTTTACAAAGATGTAGTAAATAACGACCAAAGGTGTGAATTTGCTTGTGTACTCATCACAGTTTGTCAACTTGTCACCCGATCACAGCCAGGTAAGTTGTGAATTTTATCACAGGTAAGTTGCAAGATTCCTTTGAACTGCAGCCAGAGAACTTTAGATCACAGTCCTACCTGTACCGGCATTGAAGATACATTCCCACTCAGCCAACATGTTGTTTTTGCTATATAAACATTACCTGCGTTTACCTGTGGAAAATGTAGGTATAGTCTGTTTCAGTATACGTATACATGGGACTCGATTTCAATTTTTTCAATTTTTTTTTTATTCACTTTAGGCCATACAGCCTATCAGTATATACAGAATTCATTTATAACATCGATAATACTAAATATGGCATGCAGTAACTATACTAATATGACTTACAAGAACGCAAAATATGACAAAAATTAGTTAAGTCAAATGTGTAGACGAATGTTACTTAGAGTTATTATCCGTACAAAAATTACATTCAATATTTTCTGTAATACATCTACATAATCAGAACATAAGGTATAGAACCATGTAATAACAGAATCATAAACAACTAAACCATACATTTTTATTGTTAAGATTCCATAAATAGTGGTCTGTCCGGAACGGGAACATTAAATATTACTGATCGGTCAGAAAGCCGTGTCTATGTGAAATGAAATACAAATTGACGGATTAAGTTAAACAATTCTACGCTTGAAAGCTTCAATAATAAATTTACCTAACAAGTTTAATTCCTTTAGATTGTTTGATTTTAATAATTCAATAACCTTCAAAACTGAAGGTTATCCCAGAAATAATTTTTGATATATTTTTTCCTGATATCAGCGTAGCACTGGCATACAAGAAGAAAATGATATTCATCTTCAACATCTAAAACATTACATTTAAACAATATCTAAAACGTCTATCAATATTCCTGTATCTTCCGGATACGATTGCTAAATTGTGTGATGTGAGTCGTAATTTGGTTATCATAATTCTTCACTGTTTTGGAAGAGATTTAGTTAAATACGATTGTAACATTACCTTGTCAACCATGTGCTTATAAAGATCGCATTTGTTCGACATATTGATTGAATTGAACAAGGATTGATTAGCCTGATCCATAATTCTCTGTTTAATTAAAGGTAAAAGATTGACATCCATATGAGACTGACGAATCCAGACATATCCAAAGCCAAGCTCAAATAACTTCTGTTTTAGATAAACTAGCCATTTATGCTTTGGATGATCCTTTAAAGTTTCACTGTAAAGGAAATCATACGCCTCGTTTAGGATACAATTATCGGATTTTAATAATTTAAACCAATATTTAATCATTCTAAAAAGTTGGGTATTTAAGAGAGGTTGACGACCAAGTTCAATGTATACCATCGCGTTACAAGTAGATTTCTTAACCCCAAGTAGATGTTTACAAAATTCCAGATGAATTTTTCCTATTTCTACTGCTTTAAGGCTTCCCCAAATTTCGCAGGCATAAAAAACAATGCTGCCGACATAAGTATCAAAAAGATGAAGCATTGTAGGTGACTAACAATAAAAGTGAAGAAAATGTTTAAGAATCCCTTTAAAAATATACATTCAATTTCAATTTCTTTATTGACTGTAGGCCATACGGCCCATAAGTACATATTATAAACAAAACAATACATGATAATGGCATAGAACAGCAATGCTACAGTACAAATACAAAGTGGAGTACGGATTAAAGATATAAAGATCGGATTTTGTTTGCTTCAAATATAAATTTGCCTAAGCGACTTAATTCTTTGATATTTTGTACACTTAATAACTGTATTAATTTGAACATTGAAGGCTTTTGCCAATAGTATTTCTTAATGAGGCGTCTTCTTAAATTGGCTCTGCAGACTCTCAAGATGAGACTACGAAACAACACGATGGATGTGATGCAGCTTCACATCTTATCCACTTGGAGTATTAAATCCAGGATAATGACAATTATATACCCTTGATCATATACTTGTGTTTCCTGAACATTAACATTCAATTTCATAAAGTGAAATTTGTAACAATAAAAGATATAGAAAAATGAATTATATATGTATATTTAGTATACATTATCTACAAACTGTTAACAGCATGTAGCACAGGTAATACAGGTAACACAGGTAACCTGAGAATCAATTACCAAAACAGGCTATAACTTACCTGTAATTAGTGCCTATTGTTCTCTATTGTTCCTACCCCCAATGTTAAAATAGGATATGTTGGCTGAGTGGGAAGACACCATAAGCTGTAGGTAAAACCGTCCATGGCCGGAGGAGGTTGGGGTTTGGTTGGGGATGGGTGTGTTAATATGGTGACATCTAGCTGGAGGTGGTCAATTAACGTACATACCGGGTGGCACAGGACGCAACAAGGAGACACATTTTAACATTCACAATGAATCAATTTTATGGTAAATGAATAAGTATTGTGTTAAAACTGTCCATTTTCTAATATATAATTTAATAAAATGGTGTATTTGTAATAATCAGTTTGAAATTAAGAACATTGTATGAAATCTCAAGGAAAAATATATCATTCAACAGATACAACTTCGAATTCACTTCCCTAGAAAAAACAGTATTTAGGACCGTTTTGGTCATTTAGATCCATCACCTAGTAACGTGTTAATTGGTGTCTTCCTCATCCCGTGAAAGTGCCCGTTTTCTAATAGAAAATAAAGTATTTTCTAAACGTCTAACCGATTTGAAATTAAGAACAACAATGTATGAAATGTCAAAGAAAATATAACATTCAACAAATTAAATTTCACTAAACTAGAAAAACAGGAGTATCCTGGACCGCGTGGGTAATGTTGACCCACGGCACGATACGAGTTTTTGTATTTTTGTATATCGACCTTAATTTGAAGACAAATTTACCTCTCATAACATCAATGAAATAACGCAAACTTTATACCGATTTGTTAAATTATACCAAACCAGAAATCAAACGTGTGACTTGCGTTTAATGTCGGTCTATTTCGCCACAAAATAGGCTTTAAATCCCAGTGTGTTTCGAAACGCTATGAGGTGATGCAGCCAATATGGCGGCGAATTCGGTGTCACCTGGGTTTCAGAATGAGGCACTCCGATACTTCAGGGCATGGGTGATATTTGGTAAGATATATAGACTGTTACCAGTCTCCCTGATATACAGGTCTCTGATGAAACCAAGCAATAGGCTTTGTATACATCCTCGTGCAGCCAACAGTTCAGCATACTGGTGCGCAAAACGGTTTTACAAAAGTTTTCCCTATTTACCTAACTGTTTCCAACCTTATTTATTTCGATGAGAAATGATGAACCCAAACTATTTTTAATTGATAAGTACTCGAATGAATTACACAATATATTGAGCAGTAAATACCAATGCATGTACGAAGATGAAACTTCAATAACTGATACCATCTTTCCGGTTTAGAAAACATACAATTTGCCATTGGGGTAAGATTTTAGGTTACTGGAATATGCCGGGTCGTTTTGTTATCCCGCACTAAAAGCGTTTGCTGTAACTTCACAAAACATAGAACACGCTTTGCATTGGCGCCTTTTGGTGTGGAGTAGTTTGTATTTTAAATAATTTGCCCGTAACAAGGGATAGTGGTGTCTTTTGCTACGTGTTTTCATTCTAAGTGACATTTCTGTAACCATAGAAACAATTAGTCAAAATCCAAAATATAACCAGCCTCAACATCGTTTAAGATATCTACACAACAACTGTTTGGCATATTGGTCTAATGGTCTAGTAAAGTGTCATTTGCAAGAGAAAGGTTTCACATTTAGTTCTGAAGTGTGGTCGAGTTTCGGTTGTAGAAACACTGCACTAACTGAGATTTTCCCCGTCGGAATTTTTTCGTGTCATTATAATTAGCCAATTAAGGTACTTTATGGATGTAATCCAAACAAATTGTTGATTACTAATAGTTTATTGTAGTCAATGTTTAATGCCAAAACTCTGTCCATCGTGTTTTGATCGCGATTATTGGGTATTTTTGACAAAAATCATAGCAAATTCGTCGTTTGACAGTAGGGCAGCCGGATAATATTGAGAATCAATCAAACACGGCAAGTGTATGAGATTAACGAATTACTGATATGTATAAAGGAAATAGCGTAGAATTCCCTGGGTATCATCATATTTCGAATAGTAGGCCTATGTTAAAATGCCATGTATCACCATAAAACATACCCCAGCCATGTCCTTACGCCCTTCGGGTAGATACTCCCCGTCGGATTCGTAACTTCCGGTATCACCCGGTGCCCCTGCAAACATGTCATTTGATCTGTTCTGTTTATAAGTACAGCACGCAAAATAAAAGAAGAAAAACAGTTTAAATATCATAATTTCGATGCGTTTATAAGATCAGATCACACGAATTTACAGGCCTTTGTGCCTCTTGTTTTGATGTATTTTCTTATACTCCTTCGTTTCTGCATTACGAACATCCGACGATGATGGGTTTATATCGGGTTGATTGAATGAAAAAGCGTTATTTTGTAATGCTTTTAATAAAAAAAGTAAAACTCATATATACAACACATTTGATGTATTAAATTGGACAAAAACCTAAAAACCATCTTTGTAAACCAAGAATGTTCACTCTTGTTTTCACTCACGTTCAGTGCTATGTTACACAGGCTTTATATTGCCCCGGGAGCACTTCCTGTCTATGAATCATTAGCAGTTTAATCCTCTTCCTTCCTTCCCCTTTTCCTCCTCTCTCTCTCCTCATCCTCCTGATAAGTATATATAATTCAACTCATATATAAAACAAACACACACTATAGAACATTTGAATGAACCAAGAATGTTTTACACAGGTACATTTCAAGTTGTCACTTCAGAAACAGAGTTCCCGAAAGATCACATTTTCCTCGCGTTGTAGAACCAACCAAGATACCTCAGTGCCCTATACGTCTCTAATCATGTGATGTCATCAACCGGGTCACTTCTCAGACTTGACCCCTGAAGTCTTTATACCAGAACAACAAACAGATTCTCGTCCAGCATTCCTCTCACAGCACTTCTCTAGTGCCACTTTATATTTGCGACAAGCGGATTCGTCATAATTCTTAGCTACAATCGAGAAAAGATGTATGTATCAAAAGATGATAAACAGTGAATTTATAAGCAATAAATAAACTTCGTAATGTTCATATATCCCCTTATTATTAAAAATTATCACAGATATTTAAATTAACGCCACAAATATTTATCAATTGCATAAACAGTATATCAATCTAAATTCTTTCCTATATTGCAATTGATAGGAACAACAAGCCACTTTAGGGGACATTGTCTCCCAGAATGCATTGTCTGTGCATATATACAACAGTCCATCCTATAGTATGTGTTGGCATCTAAATTACATAGTGTATTAATGTATAACGGCTTGATATTTAATCATCAATAGTATATTAGTAATTAGATATACGGTTATTGTGACATCAGAAACTACGTACCTTGCAAACAAGCCTGGATGTCGCACGCTTGTTTTTGACAAGGGTCACGAACAGGCTTCTTTTTATTCCAAAAAGGCATCACTGAGTCACAATTCCATGGAGACGACCCCCTTACATCTAAAATAAAAAAATAATATATATGTACGTGGTTTTCAAAAGCTGGATCTCATGGAGATCGTTAACAAAAACAACAACCAAAAACACAAATTAAACTTTGGGAATCTCCAGACATGATTAATATAAGTTTGTGTCGAAACTATGATTTTCAATCAAATATTTCAGAAATTTTCGGTCATTTTTTTTCCAAACTAATCAGAATTTTTTTGTTCAATTTAACTCATAAGGAGTTCCAAGTTAAATTTAAAGTTGAATTTTATTACATCGACATTTTACGTTGGATTGGTGTTGGGAATTAAAGGACTCACACAACTAAATCAGCCAATCAGCATGTGTTTCACCGGAACCAAGTCCCTGAGGAAAATGTGTTTCTTAGGTTTGTAGCTGTTTTCCTGAGTAAATAACATATGAAATGGGTACTTTCTATATACGAGAATAAAGTGTAGGGTCTTGAGGTTTGGAAAATCAAAAATATACACTCCTACTGAAAATAGAATGGCTCTAATATGCCATTAAACCTATACAATAACAACATTTATCCGATAGAAAAAACTTCCAACTTTAATTTGATATAAATTTAACATCATTTGAACTTCAAACGAGCGAATAAAAGGATGGGGTCACTAGTAATAACATATAGTAAATTATTTAGTTGTGCGAGGCCTGAAAATGATACTTTTCGGAACACTTCGGCAGTTATTAGTACAGTCACATCCGTCTAACTTTCACTTTCGTGAAACTCAAACTGGTATAGTATTATCATTCCAATGACCGAAAAAAATAGGAGTAAAGAACATTTTACGACTACAATTCCGGAAATTATCATAATTTACAGGGCTGATCTTCAACAAGTTGTTATTTTGTCGCTTAAGCCATCATTTTTTTCAGCTACTAATACAGTACAGTAGTCACGTTATGTTTGATTACCAAGTACATGTGTATGTAATATAGTAGAGAAAGATAAAGTTTGAATCAAATCGGTTCAGATATGAAAAATGTGAAATAAACGTCAAATAATCCTAAATCATATTATTTACCTCGGTAAATAGTAATATAACAACTTGTTGCCCAATGTCATACTGGACCGGAAGTTTACAATTTCTCAGGAGTGTTCTATGCCGTCACTTATTAAGGATGCTTACATTGAAATTACAAAATTGGACATAGAAAAACATACCTTTATATAATTATGTGTTTCATCACAGGTAAATTACCCTACTAAGTCATTACAAAAGGAAGGGGTAAATGTAAAGTTATTGTTAAACAAAGAATATAATTTAAGTTATACTTGTTTGGACTCGTTTGGATAAGTTATAGAAAACGTCCTGGCTTTATTTATTCACATAAAAATACATGAATAAATTAAAAGAAAAAAAGCGTTGTGAACACAAGCACATGGCTTTTACAATCACTCGTTGTTCCCCATGCAGGGGTTCTCTTGATGGTAGGAACGTCCAGTATCGTTTCAGTAGGCCTATCGCCTGAAAAAGAATGTAGGCATTGTCACAAAGCCGGCACGACATACCAGAAAGACTATTCGAATCCTTGTAAACAGTTAAGTCGACCACCAATATTCGGGTCATCTTTCAATACTCAATACAACAACAATAAACAGGTCGCTGAAATATAATTGCCCATGGCGAACGACAATTATTAGCCTACCACCAACAGATGATGGGCTATTCAAATCGCCCAGCGTCCGTGGTCCGTCCGTCCCTCCGGAAACAATTCTTGTTATCGCTATTTCTCAGAAAGTGCAAAAAGGATCTTTCTCAGATTTCATATGTAAGTTTCCCTTAGTACATAGTTATGCGCATTGCATTTTTAGACTGATCGAAAACAACATGGCCGACAGGCAGCCATCTTTGATTTTGACAATTGAAGTTTGTTATCGCTATTTCTCAAAAAGTTATCAAATTTCGTATAAAAGTTTCCCTAGGTTCATAGTTTTGCATATTCCATTTTGGGACCAATCGGAAAAGTACATGGCCGACAGGCGGCCATCTTGGATTTTGACAATTGAAGATTAATTGTTATCGCTATTTCTCAGGGGACTGAAGGGATCTTTCTCACATTTCATATGTATGTTCCCCTTGGTCCGTAGTTATGCATAATGCATTTTGGGACCAATAGGGAAACAACATGGCCGACAGGCAGCCATCTTAGATTTTGACAATTGAAACTAGTTTGTTATCGCTATTTCTCAGAAAGAGCTGAAGGGATCTTTCTCAGATTTCATATGTAAGTTCCCCTTGGTCCCTAGTTGTGCATATTGCATTTTTGGACTGATCGGAAAACAACATGGCAGACAGGCAGTCATCTAGGATTTTGACAATTGCAGGTTGCTCCTGCTATATCGTGTTAAATAAATTTAATAAATGTTTTGAAAGAAGAGCGAAAGAAGGAAAAAGAAGAGAAAAGATCAGTCTTTCATTTGAATGATACGTATCATTCAATGGTGGGCGTCAAGATCCCTCTGGGATCTCATGTTCCTTATGGGACCTAACAACACTTTTCTTTTATGTCAGAACAATGCAAAAGAGGTAAAGTCATGATGAATTTATTTCATAGTCTCTCTGTCAGGAGAAAGCGCAATGGGCTGTTCGGCCAATTCAACATTCTAGAGGCCACTAGAGCCAATTTCTTTCGTATTCTTTTTCGGATAGGGTACGGAAGGGGTAGAAATGTACCGTCCGGTATTCTTTTTCGGATAGGGTACGGAAGGGGTAGAAATGTACCGTCGTCCATCACCTATTGGTGACGAAATTTAGCGTAACTTTGGTTTTCTACCCAAAATTCATGATTAAAACTAGCTGTTTTCCAATCCCCCAAACACACTGTCTAAAACAAAAGCTTAATTGTTGCTGTAAAACCATCTAAAATAAAATATACTGCGTGAACGTAAACTCTCGATGTATGTCCCCTTTTTAGCGACGGAATGAACGGAAGTTGCTGTAATTGTTCACGAAGGTGTGTCAGATATTTGGCTGGTTGAGATGTTAGAAACGTCGATATTCAGACTAATCAGCAGTTCAGGCTAAAACTTAATTTGACTCAAGGAACCAAATAAGTCTAGCATTAACCATGTGCTCAGTGATAGTTGTTTTGGCAAGTTGCGTCCTTGCCAGGTTTGGGGTGGTGAATATAATAGCTTCCTTCCACGAATCTGGCAGTTTTGCTGGATGAATATATAGCATTGAATATGTTTAAAAGACACATCAAACTTGTTTCATTTTTTTTTTTTATAAATTGGTATTTGGTGTCGTCGGGGCCTGGTTTGATATGGTGAGATTTGTTTACGAGAGTACGTATCTTAAATGGAAAGTTTGCTTGATGTAAACAGAGACCTATGTCTCTGATGTAAACTTCTGCGTTGGCAGATTTAAAGTTCAACTCCTTTTGTTTCTCTTTGTGTCTTGACGGATTGAATTTTTTTGAGTGGTAAGAAGCATAATAAATTATATTGGAGTGGTTAGAAACATATATTATTATATTTTTTTACCAATTCATTTGCAATGATGGGTTTGAATGCGAGGGTTTTGTCGTTATTGGACAATTAAAATGTCCCTTCTCGCTGTTTTTACGGGTCGTGTCCCATACTTTCTATGTGTTTGATGGTATTGTATCTATACATATTCCTGCTGCCTTGCTTTCTTGTCATTTTTATACACCCGCCGTGAAGGCGTATGTTGGTGTCACCCTGTCCGTACGTACTCATCATTTACATTGTCCGGAGGTTTCCCGCCAAAGTACTGAATGAATTTCAATGAAACTTCATACAGGTGTTCCTTACAACAAGTTCGGGAGACGAGTCGAATTTCAAGGTCGTGGTTTGTGAATCTAGGTCACTGTTACTATTTTTAGAAATCTTGTATAAGTTTCATTGTCCGGAGGTTTCCCGTCGAAGTACTGAATGAATTACAATGAAACTTCATACAGGTGTTCCTTGCAACAAGTTCGGGAGACGAGTCGAATTTCAAGGTCGTGGTTTGCGAATCTAGATCACTGTTACTATTTTTAGAATTTTTCTTTAACTTTCCTTGTGCGGAGGATTATAGCTGTGGAATTCATGAAGTTTACTACTCCACACACAGTCATTTGGATATCTCTTGGTAAATAAAGGTAACCACACTGTATCCAACAACAATTGACTTTATTCCATTTCAGCTTGCACAATCATTTCATTGCACATCTGCATGTATACTCTTATACCTGCATGTTATAATCACCTACTAACCTTGCGCCACTAATATTCCTTTTTCACACCCAATTTGTACATGTTTATAGTTAATTCTTTCCTTCAAATAAACTGTGCGTTGATTTTCATGGCGGGCGTATTATGTACCGTTCGCGGTACTCTTGTTTTATTAATCTTTGACCTCCAAATATTGTAACTGCTGTGATTCGCTTTTGCATGGCAATTGCTGTTTTGCCGCAGGACGGCTTTACGATTTGGATGTCAATCGGAGGATTTCTCCAAGAAATGGGACATTTTGGGTCTCGCTATGTTTTTGGGGATTGATTTTTCCAGCAACATTGATAATTGTCTCCGTAAATGTTTTGATGGGGTGTTCGATATCGTTACAATCTACCACCATTAGTTCCTCTGTAAGCATCTACCCAAGATTTTGATATATGGAGAACTCGGTAGACACCCGAAATAAAAACAAGGATGATTTGATTTGTTTTTGGACGAAACTTTCCGTAGGCAAAAATGATTGAAAAAGTGATTTATTATACAATGTATCAACTGTTGTAAACGAAGAAACTGGTGGCACAGTTGTATGGACCGAATGTATTAAACATATTTGAATTATTGTGGACTTTCTAATATATGGCTAAATCAAAATCCTTTCAATTCCAAATGGCTCATTTCCCAGGTAAAGCTTACACTAACCGATCTACACTCAAAACTGGGCAGAAATATGTCGAGGATCTTCAAATTCTTCAATTTATAGAGTCGACAAGAACGAAGTTCTTTTTGAAAATTATCTTAATATTTCATCCAAAAAAGATGCTACAAATACTTTCCGTTGAAACTGGAATTTGGAGAGGTATACCAATGGATGAACGTATCTGCTCAATATGTAATAAAAGAGACACAGGAGACGAGTATCTATCTGAATGTTCTGTTTCAGAAAATGAAAGAAAGTGTTGCTTACCATCCAAATTAATCATGTCCAAAAAATTATCTTTCCTAAAAAAAGTTATGTACATGTTCCCTTGAATAATACTACATGTAATAATAATCGTTCAATGAAACCAAATTTCATCTCTTGAATACTTTCATCCCTCTGTATATTCTCGCATGCGCACTGCATTGCTGGTAGTGTTGATCTTACGGTCTATTATATTACATGTCCCTGTATACCATTGTTTGTAACTGTGTTGAGATTATAATAAACGGAAAAAAAAATTGTCTGTGCACATCTGTTGGAAGAGTTCCAGTCGGCTTTGTGAATATTCCACCGAGGGACAGGTTCATCTAATGGTGATCCATCGTTTTGCAAAATATTGAGAAATGGTCACTTCCACAAAGATCATCACAGACTCTGCCAGAATGGGAAAACAGATAAGTGACTGTCAGTTTTTGGACATCAACATAGACAGGATTTTAGTACACTTGATTTGGGCCTTAAATCTATTACACGGTGTGACTGATGTACAGACCAAGTTTGTTGATAATTACTACGGTTTTTGGGTTGGTTTATTTTGTTGAACGTCCTATTACAAGCCATGGTCATTTAAGGACGTGCCAGGATTTGGAGGTGGAGGAAAGCCGGAGTACCAGAGAAAAACCACCAGCATACGGGCAGTACCAGGCAACTGCCCCACGTGGGTTTCGAACTCGTGACCCGGAGGTGGAAGGCTAGTGATAAAGTGTCAGGACACCTTAACCACTCGGTCACCACGGCCCCTGAACTTCCAGACAGAACAGCATCTATATATGCCCCAGAAAGCATAGAAATAATTAACACAATACATTATATCATCTTATTACTTAAAATAAATTTAATTCAGTCTGGTTGATATACACAGAGGTAATTAGTCCACAAGAATACACATTCAGAACTTCTCATTGTTACGTAACCGCACTTCAAAATCATAATACATTGTACATTTTCAACATCACTCCAAACTATTTTGGGAAAAACAAAATAGACATGTGTTATTGAGGTTCTATCTCAACATTCTTCAACTTAACTTAAAAGAACAGTTTAAATGGCACTTTTAACTTAAGTAACAGAGTACAATGTACAATCACTTTAGTTAGAACGAGAAAAAATTAATAAGATACATATAACTTATATATTTGTGTCCCTGAATTTAAACTCATTTTAAACATATTTTTTGCCATTCACATGCCTTTGTAATGTTGCTACCAGAAAAAAAACCGATTAATGACAGGGGAAGTAACTCCAGACCAGATGGCAGGGGAAGTAACTTCAGACCAGATGGCAGGGGAAGTAACTTCAGACCAGATGGCAGGGGAAGTAACTTCAGACCAGATGGCAGGGGAAGTAACTTCAGACCAGAAATGTCTTTGCTTTTCCTCATTGAATTATATAGGTCTATCATTATGTCTATTATTAGGACATCTATTAATTATATAGTCTATCAATAGGTCTATTATTAGGACATCTATTAATTATATATGTCTTTTATTAGAACATTTATTTATTATACAGATTTGACATCAACTAACTGTCAAAAACAAATAAAACGAAGGTAAAACTCTTTGCAGTTTCAATTGATAACGTGGTATCTTAATCAATAAGTAAAAAACAAATCAAAAATGGATTTGAATGGAAAAAATCCTGTGCGAAATTTTGCGTAGTAATTTGATGATTAAGTTAACTTAATGGTTGATGAGAGGAAAATCCAATGTATAGTACAGTTGTACATCTCTGTCTTTTCTGGGAAATATGACACAACAATGTAAATGCTAACATGTAAAACTGTTATTATAATTATCTTGATGCCTAATAAGACAATGAAAAAAATGGAAATCACTCATTCATATGTATCAGAAATATTACACTTAATTCATTCATATCACACATACTCTATAATATTGTAATTCATTCAATTATGCATGCAAAAATAAATCACTTTTATTTGTTTTTTGCATGGAAAGCAATCTTCTCAATTTGCATATTAAGACCTAGAGACCAAAAATAGCAAAAACAAAAAAAAAACAAAAACAAAAAACAAAAAAATAAATCAATGAAATCAATATCTACCAGAATCATATGTTTTCCTGCACAGGGACTTGGCACTCCAATCCATGGTCCAATATGTTATGTTCCAATCCATATATGGATTGTGGGTTACTGTGCCAAGTCCCTGTGGGACCTGGTATTGTGGCATGACTAGCATCACAAACAGCATTATATCACCTGGCAAGATATCACCTTTATCTTCAGCAAAATAATTCTTATTACTCAATAAAAACCTTATATACTTCACCACAGTGGCAATACAACAAGTGCTTTTATTATCGAAATATAAAAACCTTATATACTTCACCACAGTGGCAATACAACAAGTGCTTTTATTATTGAAATATAAAAACCTTATATACTTCACCACAGTGGCAATACAACAAGTGCTTTTATTATCGAAATATAAAAACCTTATATACTTCACCACAGCGACAAAACCAAAAGGGTTTTTACTATCGAAATATAAAAACCTTATATACTTCACCACTGTGGCAATACAACAAGTGCTTTTATTATTGAAATATCAAAGATTTTTTAACATTTTGGTTGGTGGCAATGATAATAACATCCAATAGCAGCTTTGCTGGAGATTCTTTACCTTAAAACAAAAGTATTTCAGTACTTAAAACTATTTTCATACTCCTATGGAAAATAACACTTTTATCACCCTTTTATTTTTTCTTCTAAATTGTCACTTCTAAAAAATTGTTAAATTAATGTCATGGATAGAAATCATGATCAACTTGTTCACAACACATCATTTTATCACAACTTTCCAATACACATGAAGTCATCCTTCAGAAACTTAATTTTTAACTTGATGATTCTCATAATACCGTATTTGACCTAATAAGGGCGCAGGGCGCGGGTAATTGACAGTGGGGGCGCCCTTATTAAGATTAGTTATTCTGAAGTTTTATGAAACAGACTATACCTTATAGCAGAATACCCAAGGCTGTGGAAACGGTAAAATATTCAGTCATAAAAATATTCCAGATGAAGATATTTATTCATTATCATATTTTAAGCTTAAACATCACTTGAATACTCCTGTAAACTTGTAAACCATGCCAGCTGATCTTTAGACCCGAGAACGTGTGTTCCACCATTTATGTTCAAATGGAACTCTTTTGTGTTCTATTTATAGAAACAGGTGATTTCCCAGATCATATTAGACATCGTTTTCTTTGACCTAATAATTGATTTACAATGTCTTTTACTAGCTTTCTGTTCTGAACAAAAGTTATTTATCAACAAGAATGAAGTCTTTACTTTATCTTCAAATAAAGACGGTAAGTTATTATTTGTATGTGTGTTTAGTTTTGGGTGCTCTTTGCACTGACATGTCATCTGTAGCCTGTAGGAATACACAAAATGTGGCGAAAACATGTGTTCCAGTTACTTAATTTGCTGAAGAAAATTGAACACATAAAGTAGCAAAATATTTCACATGAATTATTACTTTTGAACACCATTTTGACACTCGGTCAAAGATTTATTTCTTTGAAAAAAGGTAGGGGCGCCCTTATTAGGGCAGGCGCCCTTATTAGGTCAAATACGGTATTCAGGAAGCGACTCTTTTGTAGGTAATACGAAGGTGCTCTGTCATTGGTGTGTTTGCAGTTTCCATGGAAACAACTTGTTCGAGGTCATCACCAATCTTGCTGAACACTCTTTTGATCTGTTGAATGGATGAAAAAAAAACCCCATCATATTTGTAGTTAGAAATATTTGTTAAAACATTAACATGACACTTAATGCAACATTTAACCAAAGACATTGAACTACAATGTATATGAAATATCTAACTAAACTTGGTGAAATATAATATACCGGTCACTGCGACCTACATTTGATACACTAGTGAAGTATTCCTCAATGTCCAATCGGTGATGAAGTTTAATGGCTCTCGGACAGTTAAAATATGTTCCCAAGGACAGAACAATATTTCATAGCATTATTCCAATACAACATCTTAGTTTCATATATTTAAGTTCATACATCCTAAAATTCATAATATCCACTTTCCATGCATTAAAAAAGTATGGGCACACTTTTAAAATAGGTAAAAAATACTGTGTTAAATTGACTGACTTGATATTCATTCCTCTTTTACTTTCAAAAGAAATCCATCAGCTTAGCAATCAATTGGGGTTTTTTCCCCCCGACACCAATAACATAGCTAGCTGCGTGCCTTCAATATTGCCATGGAATATATCAGGGGTGTTCTGAGTTAAATGTGGGATCTACCTTGAATCTTCACTCCATGGTTGCATGAGTGTGAAGCTCTATTGACTGAGTAATGGAGCTAATCTCAAAGTCAAACCACAATATCTGATGGAGCTGAATAAGCAATGTATCAGGACAGGTATTCAGACTGGCTATTAATGGTGGAAATTGAAATCTTTCAAATGGATGGACATGTTTAGCAATTTACCTTTTTTGTTTCTGGCGGTTTACCAAAGGAGAGACGTCCCACTGTGTGTGATTCTGTCCTCATTTCTGTGTCTGTAAATTCTCCTTCTTCCACTTCACTCACACCTAAACAGAAACCAGGTCAGATAGTTGTAGCAAAATCAAATTGGTTTTTCAAAACACAAAACTTACCTAGGAACTGCAAGTCAATTTGATGAACATATTACAGTATTTGCCATCACAGAATGTTCAGAATATAGTTTGAAATTACAACAGGAATTTTCTTCTGAAAAAGGATCTTCCGATTTTAACATCATCATACCATATATATGTAGTCCAGTTATCGATGCCAGTATGATATCAAAACAGGTGATAAAGCACCAGAATAATTTCAGACTTTTACATACCATCTACTTAAACAAATTACTCAGGTTTTTGCATATCTATATTATTTGTATTGTGCCATATATCCATCCTGTAATAAGCAAAGTGGCCAGCACATAAACTTTGACTCAATGTAGAGGTTGGCCTTATTTCCGGACAATTAAAGGACAATTATCAGCATTTTTTTCTGAAACTGAAAAGTTGCAAGTCCAATACAACCAGCCTGGGCAAAACAGGTCTCTCTATGCAGTGAAATATTACTGAAGTTCAGTGAAGGTCAAGGTTGTCTGAGTGGGAAAATATGTTTAACAGTCTTGACAGGAAAAGTCATGGTCTATGGCCTAAAAGTCAAGCTTAAAAATATTTTATGAAATTGGAGTTCAAGGTCGTAGACGTTTAGTCATAAGAGATTCCAGGACAGATAATCATCAAAGTGTTGGATAAGGTAGTTAAAGAAAATATGAGAATGGGGAAAAAACAGAACAAAAGGAATGAGGGTCAAGGCAACTGACCTCAGTACTGAAGGTCTGATAAGAAGGAAAACCAGACAATATTTAAGGACAACGGTTTATGAGTAGGTTAAGGACACTACAAACCTACAAAATGAAACTTACCAAGGTTATGAGCTATCAACAAAGCGCATTGGTTCGTTCCTGGCTTGAAACGTATAAACCCAAGCTCTCGATGTAGCGGCTTCTTGGTCTTCGAATGTGATGAAAAGAAACTGAAACGGATGTCAATACCTTTTGCTTACAAGAAATTATAAATATGTAAACTTTCACAAAAATGTTTTGCAGTTGTTCTTATCAAACATTTTTTTCTGTTTAACTCTTCTATAGAGAAGACAACATTTCTTCTATTTTTGATGTTGTTCTATCCCACTAATCTAACATAAACTTAATTTTCTAAGGAAAGTTAAACTGCATTTAACAACATGTACTGTATTCGACCTAATAAGGGCACCTGCCTATATGAGCACACCGGTACCCCCACCTTTTTTCTCTGTATAAAGTTTATTGAGCACACCAAGAGGTGGAGGGCTAGTGATAGTGTCGGAACATCTTAACCACTCGGCCATCACAGCCCCCTTTATTAAGCGAACTCCTTTTGTAATTTTGTAAGCACAAAGTGTGCCTATTAGGCTGATTAGTCCAACAGAGAATACAAAGCTGTACTACAGACCTAAACTGAATGTTTGGTTGTCCCACATGACTAAACGTTAGTTCCTCATCGTAGGTGAAGTCTTCGATGGTAGGATACTTTCCAACACCACCCTCTCCTTTCCACTTTCCAAGTAGCCATGACAATGGTTTTATCATGTCATGAATAGGAGGTTCTGTGTTGGGGAGAATACAAGTATTTTATTTCAATATTTGAATACAAAGAAACAAAGACAACTGTTTAAAGAAAATTATACCACTAATTATTTTTCCAAACTAAATTTTACAAACATCTACCTGGTACACAAATTGGTACAGAAATAAATCAAATAAGGATGAATTAATCAATATAAATGTATATACACAATATTGTTTAACATACCAGTATCAGCAGACATCCTCATGTAGCTTCCCTTTTAGAAATGTGTTTCTTGTTATCTGGCCTATGGAGAAAAACAATTTGTACACATTATAAGACATAATGTCATTCAGGTTGGCGACATATTTCAGGTTGGTAAATATAAATGTGAATGGACTTTGGGATATCACCAGTGTAGAATTTCAGTGCGACGTTTCAGTGACTACACTCTGTCACCTTCATTAGACAAATGACAAGTCCTTTGATGTACACAAATATTGATTGAGCCTATGGACACAAAGGGAGAAGGAGAGGGGTTGGTCAGCGGTGGGTTGCAATTGCCAAAGCCTAAGGATCCAATATGGAGGGACAGACAAGCTTACACTTTGTATGTCTATACTTCATTGTCAAATAATAATTTGGAATTTTCCCTGAAACACACATAGTACATAGGCCTAATCTAGACCTACATGTATATCAACCCAACATATATATATACCACAAGCGTCGCCATCTGTCTATGTCTATATGATACTGGCCAACTTCAACAATTTGAAGGAAAAATGCCAGAGAGGAGTGAAAAGGAGGAAGATTTTCTATGTATTTTAGGATAAAAATTGGATAAACTATTTCATTTTGACTCTACTCTGTGTTGGTATAGTGATAGTAGATGGCCGATTTAAATGAGTCTGTGGTGGGACAGGAGACGATGTCGGGTGGTAGTTTGTTCCACTCATGTGTAGTTTTTGGAAAAAATGAAGCTTTTCTTGTCAGGGTTTTTGAATAGTGTATTTGAAAGGAGAGCTGATGACTATGTCTGGAATACCTAGTAAGGGGACTTGGCCTATCAGATTTCATTATGGCAACTTTGTTGTTGATGATATTATACAACATAGTCCGATGAGCATCTCTTCATCCGTCTGCTAGGGGGTGCAACTTCAGGAGGACCAGAATTTCAGACACTGGATGTGCGGTGATTGTACCGATATTTGCTCAGGATGTAGTGTGCAGTCCTGCTTTGGACCATTTCTATTTGGTCTATGTTGGATTGGGGATGGGGGTCACATACTATGCAGGCATACTCTAACGATGGTCGGACAAGTGATTTGCATGCCTGCAGTTTGACTAATGTTGAGCCAGTTTTGAGATTTCACCTCAGAAAGCTGTGTGGAATTTGCTTTTAAGCAGATGGTATTAATACTGGAATCCCATTTTAGGTCAGATTGGATGGTAACCTCCTAAATACTTTGCCCAATGAACATGCTCTAATATATGACCATGTAATTTGTAGTTGTAGACTGGGATCTTTGGTTTTAGTCACAGATAACACATTGCAAACTGAAAGTTTGTCAAGATCTTTCTGAAGCGTCTCTGCGTCACTTTTGTCTCGACAACCAAGTATACAATTGTGTCATCAGCAAATTAGTCTAATTGTAGCATCAAGGCCCACAGGGATATAATTTATATAGTAGAGAAATAAACTGGGTCCCAAAACTGATCCCTGTGGTAGTCCAGAATTTACATTGACAGAGTCATACTTTTCTCCCTCTACTAATACTGTTTGGGTCCTACCCAACAGGAAACTCTCAATCCAGTTGACAGCACTGTCCCCTTATTCCATAATGTTTTCGCTTGTGGATGAGGAGTAAATGACGGACTTTATCAAAGGCCTTGGTAAAGACCATTCATAGGATGAATAATGAATAAAATTATCAGCCCCAATGGTGGGCTACTCATACTATTTTTTTTCTATAAATAAATCTAACCAGATGTAGATGCCTGTGTAACCTTCTATTTTTCGAATATCAGCAGAGAGTGTTGACCGTGCATGGCGGCACGACTAGCTGTACACAAGACCCACGAATACAACGTCCCTTCCGGAGCACAAGAAGTATACTGTAGAAGTAAACACCTGGAGTTAGGATCTAAGCAAAGGATAACAAACTACACCCTCACCCAACTCAACAACACCTTCAACATAGAAAAAACAACAAATGAGAAAGATCTAGGCATCATAATAGACGAGAACTTAAACTTTTCGGTTCATGTCCAAAAAACAGTGAAAAAAACCAATACAATAGTTGGGATCATCTTCAGAAGTTTTACTTATATGAGCAAAGACATTTTTATAAGTCCATTTATATAAATCTTTGGTAAGACCCCACCTGGAATATGCTTCCGTCATCTGGTCACCTATGTACATCAAGGACAAAAGGGCAATTGAGAACATCCAACGAAGATCTACCAAACGAGTGCCATCCCTAAAAGATAAACCATACCAGGAAAGACTACGATTACTGGGACTACCAACCCTTGAATATCGAAGGGAAAGAGCGGACATGCTGCAGGTCTATAAAATTCTCAACAACATGGAAAACTTGGAAAAAGATAAACTCTTCACACTGTGCGAATACGGTACTACTCGTGGCCACTCAAAGAAGTTATTTAAAAAAAAACATGTAAAAAGCAGAAAACCCTAAACTACTTCAGCAACAGGGTGGTGTTAAACTGGAACTCGCTACCAGAATGTGTGGTTTCAGCCCCGTCCGACAGTAAATAGCTTTAAGGACAGGTTAAACAAGCACTGGCGTAACCACCCCCTGAAATTTGAACCCTCGTTCACAAATCTGGAACAGTAAGATCAGAAATAACACAACAAGTACATGTAGAATGTGCGAGTTCCAATCCAGCTCAACTGGGAAACTACGTCATAAGTATTCCACAAACTGTGTATACAATATAACCATAGTAGAACTATTGGACTATCAGTTAACCGATAAATGTATACAGTCGTAACGTCTACCTTTCTCAGTAAAGACATATACCCCAGTTTTTTATGACCAACTTCGACACTATACTCTGAGTATGTATACGGTACATTATGTATTTTATAACTTTTTAAGTGTATACAATTTTGTGATTATTAAGTGTGTGTGCAACCGGAACGAAGTCGCGAAGGACAAACATTAGTTGTGGGAAAACGCCAAGATACACCAAAGAAGTCAAATAAGACTTATATCGATGTCTTCCAGTGATTCAGTGATTCAGGATAACGGAGATAGTGTTATTAAGGTACTTTCAGTTTCATATTACGTCCCTGGTCACTGTGTAGCTAATCAGCATTTATGGGTCGCGAAAAATCAAAATATAGATGAATCGTGTTTTAAAACAACAATATGTTATGTTTCCATATAGAAAGCTTCATTTCAGATAAGTGACATTTGTTTGATCAGTCAGAAACAGGTTATAAAGATCGTGACAAAAGCAAAATACTTTACCAAGGGCGCCGCCATTGATCTAATATTAACCAATGAACGCAAAGAATTACGCGATGCTTCGGATTTGATATGAGATCACGTGATATAAACGCGCTAACTTTTAAAGTCTTCAAGCAACAAATGGATGAGTGAGTTGATCTGTTTTACGTGGAGCAGGATTGGCAGCCTCTTTAAGCATACGTAATGTACCAATTATTGAAATTGTTGATTATTTATAGTAAATTGATAAGATACTTCATACTATTTTTTTTCATTCCAGTCCAATGTTAGAATGGGTATTTTGACGAAGTGAATCCTAGGGCAAAGACAGCTGATAATACACGTGTGAAAATCCAAAGATAAGAGTTTCAATATACAATACAATTATCTTCGTGTACTGTCGAATATGTTTATGGTGCTTCAGCACAGTTGTGCCAAGTAAGGTTTGAGAAATAACCAAACGGTTTGTAATCAATGATGAACCCCTCCACAAATGTTTTGATGTGGTTACTGTATTTATATTGGATACAGTAACGTTTAGTTACAGTACGGTTATATAGTTAACATTAAAAACAGATATTGTAGATCTAATATAAAATTATTTGAATTAGAAAATGACATAGTTTATAATTGGTATATAATCAGAAACTTCAGAATTCTGAGAGCTGATCAAAAATATTTTTTTTTTGTTAAACAGTAACAATATATCATATTTTGTATTAGAACTGTCGTGCCAGGCTTGTTTTTATTCAAATGATCAAAATAGTGTTGTATTTATAATTGATAATTTCCATGATAAGAAAGGCTATTCACATTCTTGTAAAACCATATAAACTGTCTAATTTTAGCTTTTTACATAGTTTTACAGAAAAAAAACCTGGCACGACATATATAGATAAACACTAATATAAAATTATTGTAACTGTTTCACACACAAAAAAACACCATTTTAGATAATTTGGTTTGGTTTATTTTGTTTAACGTCCTATTAACAGCTAAGGTCATATAGCTCTCCGAATTGTCTAGTATTTATATATATGAAGATGACGGAATGAGAGAATGTCACATGCTTGAAATCCAATACTGGTCTATTCACAGATCTCAAGAATGTCGCAATTCCAGTTTCATAGTATGGTGTCGGAGGTGACACGGATGGATGGGGAGATTAAAAAGGGTCCAAAGATGAGATGGCAGAGAAAAGCTGAAGAATCTGGATTAACTTATCTCCAAGTGGGAGCTGAGCCCAGTGTGTATAACAATATGTTGCTAATAATATTCCAGTTCAATTTTGATTTATCATACAGTATCATGTGGTATATAAAAACAAGAAATGTGTAATAAAAATAATGTTGTGAGATACTTTATTTAGTCTAGTTTGGTTCTCGTAAAACTATAAACAAAATATGTAAATGTTTAATTTGAAATCATTATATATAAGTTTAGTTTTGTTTGTAAAAGTGTAATATAAAAACATCAATTTTTTTTTTTTTTTTTTTTTTATTCAAATAACTAACAGTTTATTATTGAGTAGGAGGACCTCTGTCTCCATGGAAACCAAGATCTGCCAAAACACCATCTGGCATCACTCCAAAGACGCCATTGTCACCTAGTAAAACTCTCACATTCCCATCATCAAACAAGACACCTGGGAAGACTCAGCCCCAAGGGAAACACCCATCAAAAACTCCAAACAAGACGCCAGGCAAACAACCTCAACCAAAACAGGACAGGTATATATAGTCGTCCTTAAATGACCTTAGCTTTTAATAGGATGTTAATTGTTAAACAACACTTAACCAAACCAAAACCAGTTATGTATAACAGTACAAGATTTTCTAGATTCTCATATATATAAGTGTCATCATTGTTTAAATAGTCATGCGACTTATGCCATTTGATAAGATATTAGTGGATTTAGGCATTTCTGCCTCTATATCCTTATCAATATTATAGGATATTAGTGGATGCATATAAAATACGTCATAAAATGTTCTTCTCAAAAGTAAGTTATGTCCAGCCATTTATGACTTATTTGGACACTGTAAAATAAAATAAAGTAGAAGATATTGCATGCTTAAAGTTTATAAGGTAAGACTATCCCAAGCTATTAAAAATGGCACAGTAAGTAGCCATGTAATGTTACATGTTCTCCTCCACATAGCATATTAATGTTGGTTGGCTAAAAGTTTTGATGTAGATTTATCTAATAGATATATGAACTGATTAAAACTGTCCATACTATTAAACTCAACATGTTTGTCAGCGTCTATATCCACCTCAAATATAATAGGATATTAGTGGACAGTGCTGGACACAGGC
Source organism: Pecten maximus (assembly GCF_902652985.1). Lineage (NCBI taxonomy): Eukaryota > Metazoa > Mollusca > Bivalvia > Pectinida > Pectinidae > Pecten > Pecten maximus. The sequence continues at coordinate 17,097,086 of NC_047028.1, forward strand.
TGCCTTATTATATATCCACATAACTATTTTTTTTTTCAAATACAACATAGTAAATATAAAATAAGCCTATATATAAGACACTGATATTTCAACTCCAGATTTTTCCAGAATTCATCCAAGTTTTTCTCTGAGGGTACATTAGGAGATGAAATAACTTCTTGTGACAGTCTGTTCCTGGTATCCATGCTGATTCCCTTTTTAGGATCTGTTGTATCTTTTACTATTTGTGTTGGCATTTTTCAATGAATAATAATTATGATGTTTTAAAAAATATAATGGGATGTTTTTTACAAATTAAATTTAGCACTTTTTTTTTATTGAACCCTATCCCTAAAAATAACAATTGGTTTACTCTGTAAATGTTAATTGAACAGTTGGACCCTGTATACCATTTACATGGATGTGTAAATCATTGAGGTTTTTATGGTAATAATAAATAGACAATACATTTCCTGCTTGAAGGTTTATTCCAAACCGGGCCACCACAGACATTGACATGAGTCACTATGCTATGATGAATGACAAGAATGATGAGAACACACCACCGCCTAAAACTGGCTACCACCAGCAGCTAAACGAGGCACTTAGCAAAGGGCAGAATCCTCAGAATGCAAAGGTGCTCAGCTTCAAGGACAAAGCACCAGAAGCCTCAGCAGGTTGTTTATAATGCTGGTTGTTATATCATGGTATTGACATTTCATAGTTAAATCTCCTGCCTCACCTTGTACATCTATCTAGATTCTAATGCACCAGTTTAGTATGGAGGTCCTTGAAAGAGTCTATCATTGATTGAAGTTAAATTGTTCATACTCCATTTCAAATTCCAGTAAACCCTGTTAAATGATTTTGGGTGGTCAAAATCTAAAGACTAACATTCAGTTAAGGGCTTTTCCCATAAGACATCTACCCCACCCCAGGACTCCAGGTTTGGTTAAGGGGTACCACCCATATAATTTATTTAATAAATATCATAGAAGTAATAGGAAGACAATCCAACCATGTATAGAGGTGTTTTAATGTGGAGTCATGGGGTCAGGTAGATATTTTATTGGAATAGCCCTAACCTATAATTTCATATAAGATAATGCCTTTTATTTGTTTCTAGGCCATCTCAACAACCTCAAGGTATTATACAGTTCTAGTAAATCAGCTGTTCCCAAGTGTTCCACGACACGTTTCATCCCGCAGCAGCCGGACCGGATCCTGGATGCACCAGAGCTACTGGACGATTACTGTATGAACTTATTAGGGCCCACTTTGAGGCCAAGTAAAAAATAATGTGTTTCATGTTCTCCTGAACTTGAATATATATCCTTAAGTGTGTAAGTGGTTGAAGGCTGCTGAAATCTTGATACAGGAGTTTTGCAGTAGATCTTTTTGTGTAATGTGAAATACAAGAAACCTACACCAATAACATTTTTATGCATACAAACTTGAAACACAGTATTTTTTTGTTTGGCCTCGTTCCCCTTCAGTGAATTTTACATATGCATGATTTGTGTTAGGATACAGCATTGTCCATCTGTCTGACACAGTAGGGATTAAACTGTTACATATACATGATATGTGTTAGGATACAGCATTCTCCATCTGTCTGATACAGTAGGGATCAAACTGTTACATATACACGATTTGTCAAGGATTTACCGGATGCAAATTCCTGCGTATATTACTCCCAAAAAAGGTCATGGGACTCTCATATAAAATACCTCTGCGTCCCATGGGACGCACTTATTCATATTTGTTCCTTCTCTGATACAATGTCTTTGTTGGATTCATGATATATTTACATTTAACCTTGACAAATTGGAGCGATCTTGATAAATAAAATATACATCGACTGTTTGGAAATACCTGTTTCTATTTATAGCAGCAAGTGCATTTCCGTTTCAATAGGGGCATATAGGGGGGGTTGAGTATGGACTTGCTAACATAAACAAGAACACACGTGGATCCCAGATCTAGCACACCTTGACTCGTTTGTGTTAAGAAATTGAGGACTCGGCTGTACCACAAAATGTTGTACAATTTGAATGACAATGATCCTAGGAGTGATTAAAGTACAGAGTGAAAGTCTGAGAAATCAATCAGGATAATTATTTCACAGAGAACTTCAAAAAACGATCTTTTTATCTTATATTCAGCCAAATCCTCAGCTGAAATTTGTGATTATATCTTGGTAAATTGTTAGCAAAACATTTTGATCAAGTGCTAGACAAATGACAAAGGCACCTGCAAGAAATTAATGCAAAATCCATGAAAGAAAAAATGCATGCTGCTGAAGATGGTTCCGACCATCTTTTTCCTCCAGGGGAGATAACTCTGATAAGAGTTAGACTTTCTCAAGTTTTTATTGATGATAAAGGAATTGTGCAAATTTAACTACAGTTAGTAGACATGGGTATATCTGGGGGAAGCAAAACAATATGATTTAAAATTATAAATAATATTTCAGATCTAGTTTTTTTTTTTTTTTTAATGAAATAACCTGCACTGTACAGATTAATCTTAATGAATATTTAAAATTCTGAAATGGATTCCACCAATTGTATTATATTTCATGATCATTGGTTTTAAAAAGTGAACTATGGTTTTTACTTTCAAAACAATTTTCAAGGTTCTTGGAAAGAAATTTTAAAATACTTGTAGAAAAAGAAAAAAAGGAACAACATTTATTCCAATTAGAATATTTTTATAGTACAATAGAACATGTGATTATCAATGATCACATAATGCATACTTTAAAAAAACCCAGCAATGTTAAATATGTGGACTCCCATTTTTTCGTCATGGACCCTCAAAATTTTTGGCTGGCAGTCCCAAAGACTCCCAGTTTTAAAATGTGAGGTAAATCCCTGATTTGTGCTAGGATACAGCATTGTCCATCTGTCTGACATGGTAGGAATCACAAGACATCTTCTCTGTGAAGCATTCTGTGAAAAATAGAATATTATACTAATTTTCTCTTTCTAAAAATAGTAACACAGTGACTGAGTCATTTTACATTTATCACAGGAGACCAAAAGCCTTGTGGATATGGGACAGCTGGTAGATTCAAGGAAAAACTGATTTAATCCAGATGTACAATACACAAATCTACTGAAAAGCTATTAAAATGAATAAATTTAGATAAGGAGGAAAAAATAAATAAATTGAGAATATTGAATTATTTGCTTTTGAATAGGGTACATTTGTGTATGTCGATTATGTCATTTAAACACCAATATAAGCCCTTTAGGTTTCTGGAGGTGTATTGTAACGTTCAGTTCATAAAAATGATATTTTTCACCTGTGTGAAGATGAAAGTATTGATACTTGTTTACTATTTAGAAATATGTTTATTGTCTGAACAGACTTAAACCTGCTGGACTGGTCGAGTAACCATCTAGCCGTAGCACTGGGAGGAGCTGTGTATTTGTGGAATGCCTCAGATGGGTCCATTGTCCAGTTGATGGAAATGACCAGTACTGATGATTATGTGTCATGTGTGTCATGGATAAAGGAAGGAAACATTTTGGCTGTAGGCACAAATATGGGAAACACTCAGGTAAACTTCTGATCAAACTTCTGATCAAACTAAGTTAGTCCTCAGGTCAAACTCGGGTAATTTTAGACATCTCAACATACTCTAGTAATCTTCAGGGAAAAAAAAACTAGTGTCACCTTCACCTCAAGGTCAGAGTAATGTCACCTGATTGACTATAGAATTATGTATTGCATAGTTGGGCTTGTCAGCTCATTGCAGAAATACCCAGAAAAATAAATGACTGCTTTTCCCTTGTTTATGTCAGAATATTCATTTGAACTGTGAAGTAAAACATGGCTGCCTCACTTCTAATTGCCAGAATTCTCTCTCTCTCTTTTTTAATGTGTTTTTTTTTTTTTTTTTTTTTTCCATTTATTTATTAATTTTGATTGTGTCAGAAATTTTGTCTAATTTTATATGAGTTGCCTGAAATACTTAACCTCTTTCAGCTTTGGGATGCTGAAAAACAGAAATTGGTGAGAACCATGCCTGGTCATTCATCTCGTGTAGGTTCTCTTGCATGGAACACATTCATCCTCAGTAGGTAAGTTAACTAGGAAAGTTTGTTTATATAAAAACACCACGGTTCGCTCACGATGTTAAACACTATTGGCATTAAAAATTGTGTCAATTTGAAACTATGGTGGGGATTGGGGAGCTGTTGTGAATTCAGGCGGGAGGGGGGGGGGGAGAGTACATATAATTTTGGTTGGAAATGGGATGGGGGGGGGGGGGGGGGCTGTTGTGATTTAGAGAAAAAAGAAATTGACATGTGCTTGTCCAATTTGTGTCTTTGATAGTGGAGCACGGTCTGGTATAGTGCGTCATCATGATGTACGAGTGGCTGATCATCACGTCGGCACAATGTCCAATCACACACAGGAGGTTTGCGGGCTCAGCTGGTCGCATGATGGGCGTTATCTTGCTAGCGGTGGTAATGACAACCTGCTGAACATCTGGGATAACAACATGTCACACGAGTCTGTGCCAGTACACACCTTCACACACCATCAGGCAGCAGTCAAGGTATTCAACTAGGCATACATATACTCTGGGCTAACCAGGCATGATGTAAACTAGGGATACCTACTCTGGGCTAACCAGGCATGATGTAAACTAGGGATACATACTCTGGGCTAACCAGGCATGGTGTAAACTAGGGAGACATACTCTGGGGTAATCAGGCATGATGTAAACTAGGGATACATACTCTGATCTAACCAGGCATGATGTAAACTAGGGAGACATACTCTGATCTAACCAGGCATGGTGTAAACTAGGGATACCTACTCTGGACTAACCAGGCATGGTGTAAACTAGGGATACCTACTCTGGGGTAATCAGGCATGATGTAAACTAGGGATACATACTCTGATCTAACCAGGCATGATGTAAACTAGGGAGACATACTCTGATCTAACCAGGCATGGTGTAAACTAGGGATACCTACTCTGGACTAACCAGGCATGGTGTAAACTAGGGATACCTACTCTGGGGTAATCAGGCATGATGTAAACTAGGGATACATACTCTGGGCTAACCAGGCATGGTGTAAACTAGGGAGACATACTCTGGGGTAATCAGGCATGATGTAAACTAGGGATACCTACTCTGATCTAACCAGGCATGATGTAAACTAGGGAGACATACTCTGATCTAACCAGGCATGGTGTAAACTAGGGATACCTACTCTGGACTAACCAGGCATGGTGTAAACTAGGGATACCTACTCTGGGCTAACCAGGCATGGTGTAAACTAGGGATACCTACTCTGGACTAACCAGGCATGGTGTAAACTAGGGAGACATACTATGGGCTAACCAGGTATGATGTAAACTAGGGATACATACTCTGGGCTAACCAGGCATGATGTAAACTAGGGATACATACTCTGATCTAACCAGGCATGATGTAAACTAGGGATACATACTCTGGGCTAACCGGGCATGATGTAAACTAGGGATACATACTCTGGGCTAACCCAGGCATGGTGTAAACTAGGGATACCTACTCTGGGCTAACCAGGCATGATGTAAACTAGGGATACATACTCTGGGCTAACCGGGCATGATGTAAACTAGGGATACATACTCTGGGCTAATCGGGCATGGTGTAAACTAGGGATACATACTCTGGGCTAATCGGGCATGGTGTAAACTAGGGATACCTACTCTGGGCTAATCAGGCATGATGTAAACTAGGGATACCTACTCTGGGCTAATCAGGCATGATGTAAACTAGGGATACCTACTCTGGGCTAACCAGGCATGATGTAAACTAGGGAGACATACTCTGATCTAACCAGGCATGATGTAAACTAGGGAGACATACTCTGGGCTAACCAGGCATGATGTAAACTAGGGATACATACTCTGGGCTAACCAGGCATGATGTAAACTAGGGATACATACTCTGGGCTATACAGGCATGATGTAAACTAGGGATACTCTCATATAATTTAATCTTAGAAAGAAATTGATGCTGGTTTAATTACAAACACAACCTAAAAGAAAATTTTAATCCGATGTTGATACCTTGCTTTAAAAACTGGTTTGATAGTATCCATCATGTTCGTCCATGCTTTATTTACACAGTATCTGCTCAACTACTTCTTAAAGATTTTCCAAATTTTTGTGTGGTTACATCTGGGGAAGACAATATGGTTAGGTCACTGTGACCTATTTGGACCTTATACCTGCTTAAGTCAAAAGTCTGTTCTGGACCATATCATTATTGTTATGCAGTATGCTTTTAAAATGTGAATTTATTAATGATAATTTATAATGATAAAGAATGAATCTTTGATATCTTTTTGAGTCCTTCTAAGTATTACATTCAGTTTCATATATATCTGGGTTTGAATGGTATGTTCTATGAAACAAATAACCATCTTAGAAAATATTTTGTAGTTCTTTGACAAACAAGTCTTGGGTATATGTTGATCTCTAGGCGCTGAGTTGGTGTCCATGGCAAGCTGACCTGTTGGCCAGTGGAGGAGGAACAGCAGACAGACATATTCGTTTTTGGAATGTTTCCACTGGATCCTGTTACAACTCTGTGGACACTAATTCTCAGGTATCTTTCATTGGTGTACCTCTTCTGGTTAACCCGGTATAACCCCATTATCATATCATGCTATATTAATTGTAAATCTGTTTCCAAAACTAAACAAAAACAGCTGAAATGAAAATATAACACATTCACTAACACTGCACTTGTGCTTTCTTCTATGTAGAAAAAAGTCTGCTTTTGATCCACTTGCAATACTTTTTGATTTACTCAAACTGAAAGTTGAGTCATTTAACATAGGCCTATCAATTGAAATCATAGTGCTATGCCCTATGCTCTATTCAACTTAAACGACCTATGGCTCACCTTAGCCTGTTCTGAGCACTCCCCCCAGCCCCCCAGCCCCACCTCCCAAGTCATTGATTTCGCAGTTTACAGTATAAACTGTTCATTAGCAAAACCTGTTGTAAATCTGTACATATGCTGACTTTGAAGTTGCTACATTCTCCAAATCCTGGTTTACCTAGTCACCTGCTCCTAATGCATAATACATGTGAACATCCACATCAAATTAGATAACACAAGAGACAGTCCAGTAGAACTCCACTTCAACTTCCAACTTTCACACTACAAACTGGAAAGGAACGGAATACTACTTGATACACCAAATCTTTACCATAAGACTACTGGGGAGCAATGTCATGAGTAATTGTTACATCCTATGTCAGACATATTATCAAATACAAAGTGGCTTTACACTTTTATTTAAAAATGTCACCACTTAACAGCTCAAATGATTAAGTAATTTGATGCAGAGTAGCTGGATCTCATTAGGATTACATCATCAATATTGAAGCTTTCTTGGTTCAGACAGAAAAATCTCAATTAGTGGAATAAGATTTATAAGGCTCAGCACACAGTGTCATACTGGGATTCATCATCATTTACCTTTACATTTCTATAATGTTAGCAGCGAAATCTCAGTCCTTGGGAGAATATTTATAGGGTTCAGAAATCAGCACAGCCTCATGCTGACATTCATAATTTACTTTTTGGCTGTTTTTTTCTGTCTACATCACACACTAGTGATTGATTCCATTAATACAATTTACTGGGATAAGTCTATTCACCCTTAATATGGTAACAAAGTTTGAACAATTACCCATCCAGTCATTGCCCATGAAATGCGTTTGCAGAGTGGTGGTAAATTGGTCCCCATGTGTTTGTTGCCATTTCCGAAGCATAATTTCAAAACTGTTTGAAGATAATTAAACAGAAACCAGGTCCTTGCATTGTTTTAGTGGTCTAGTGGTGCCATTTGGTATGGACTCATTTACATTTCTCACAAGTTTCCTGTAAAAAAAGGAAACAAATGGTTAAAGACCTAAAAAGCGCACTTGATGCAAACAACCAAATTCAGAGAAGAATGGGTTATTACCATTTCTTGAGCGTGGCACAGGGGATGTTGATGACTACATCTTGTTTTATCAGGCTTTTCTTGAAAGCAGATGTATTCATTTTAAAAAATTCAATCTAAATGTATATCAAAATTATCTTAACTTTGGGGCTTTTTCTAAGGGTTTTGTGGGGCCCATTCAATTAGTGGGCCCCATTCCAAACTGAAATTATTTGATATTTTCGGTAAATTCCCAAAATTTGCAGTTTACTCCTGAAAAAATCTTTTCCAGTTGTTTACCAATTTTATTTACAAAATGAGACGAAAAGGCCCCAACCCAAACCAGTGAGAAAAAGTCATGAACTTATGCAACTGTACTCTAAAATCTGCTTCAGGTTTGCTCTATCTTATGGTCAAAAGAACACAAAGAACTCATCTCTGGACATGGCTACTCACAGAACCAGCTGACCATCTGGAAATACCCAACAATGACAAGAGTGGCCGAACTTACAGGTACACATTTTGTTCTGTCAGACTTTCCAAGTGTAAATAACGTAGACTGCACTGATTTTCCTATAAAATTTGCTTCTTGTGACTTTCACTTTATAAATATTGGACAAACTTATATTTACCCACATCATGTTGAATTTGCTTCACAGAAAATTCCCAACTTTACATGTTTATTTTTCATAGCTAATAATGCCTTAATGAATATATTTCTAGGATAAATCCTCTTTGATATGGTGGAATAATTAATTTTTTTTGTTTTCATGGTAAATACTCAAATGTGATTGGTCGAAAAATTCTTTTCATTCTTCTATGAAAGAAATTCTGAGAATGGCGCGAAAAATGTGACGTCACAATACGATAATTGACGTTGCGTATTGATTTCAGAAAAAGAATCCCATTTAAAACCAGTAAAATTGTACATAAAACATGTTTTAAATTAGAAAATCATTTTCAAAAATTAATTATAAGCGTTGATGTCAATTATTTTTTAGTTTCATCGGGGTATGAAACAAATTTTGTTTGCAAACTTCTGTAAGAATCCGCTATGCGGATTCATACAGTTTATAATGTACAATGTATTTAGTTACTAAGTGCTTTACGATTCTACTTGCTACACATAGGGGCATCGGTGGCCGAGTGGTTAAGGTGTCCCAACACTTTATCACTAGCCCTCCATTTCTGGGTTTTGAGTTCGAAACCTACGTGGGGCAGTTGCCTGGTATTGACCATAGGTCGGTGGTTTTTCTCTGGGTACTTCGGCTTTCCTCCTTAAATGACCCTGGGTGTTAATAGGATTTAAACCAAATACATCAAATTGCTACACATCACAGCTTGTAATAGTGTTAGCAGTAAGAAAGGGTGTAGTCGGCTGTCAGTTTAATGTGACCGGGTCGGCTGTCATATCAACCTGTCCGGCTCATGACATTTCAGTAAGATGTTAATCATTGTACAATAAAAACAAGCTTGAGCAGGCTGCCCTGCCATCTTTGGACATCATTTTCATATGACCTATGCTGTAACTGGATGTTAAACTCTAAACAAACAAATATTTCTATTGTAAAAAAAAGAATGTTTAGGAACGTCTCAAACATTGTTTGTTGTTATAAGAATATGTATCTTTTTACAGGACATACAGCGAGAGTGTTGTGTCTGACAATGTCACCAGATGGCACCACAGTAGCTAGTGCTGCAGCCGATGAAACTATCCGACTCTGGAAATGCTTTGATGCTAAACCAACAGCAGCCAACACAAAATCCAACAAGGACACAAGTAGCTTTGGCCAGATGCGTGCTGGAATACGTTAACCTTCGGCACAGTCCAGTCATCTGAGAATAGATTAAACTTCTGCTTATATGAATATTGGAATGTTTAAAATTCTCCACAGAAGCTTTCATGGGGAAATGTGAAGCATAATGATACAACTGTGATGCAACTGTTCTAGCGATTTACCATGGTTGTGTTTCTGTAAATGGCAGAATAAGTTTAGTTTCCTGGTACTCTGAAACCAGTCCGATCAAACCCTTGTGAAAGCTGAGAGGCTGAGCGTAGGTAGATTAAAACCTAATGCAGACACCAACAGTCTATCAATGTCATATGTCAGTTATTAATCTTGATTTCACCAATGAATTGGATGCTTATATGTCTAATTGTGCATGTTAAGGTCTCATTTTTAGGAAAGTGGGGCATTTTCTATATAAGTCTTCCCAATTTTTGAAAAAAATGACATTTAAGGGATATTTTCTGAAACAATTAGATATTTGACAGATTTTCCTGAAGCAATTTCACTTGAACTGAAGCTGTAAATAGTTGAACGTTGTATATATTTACTAACACAATGGCATTTTATGATGTACATTTGTAAACAGTTCCTGAAACAGTTTGACATTTTATATGAATTTGACCTTCACTGAAACAATGTGACACTAAAAACAGCTAACACTGTAATAGATTGTACATATAGCTAAAGGTTTGAATACGAATCCACATTAGTTTTGTTTGGATAGATATTTTGAGATTTTATAACATTACAGATATATCTGGTAAATAACATAGAAATCCATACCTGTTAATGACCTAGCTGTGTCTGAAGGTTATGATGGACAAAGAGAATTGACCTTTGACCTGTACATATTCAAGATTGCTTGATCTCCATCAAGGCCTGATATTCTGTAATAAAATCTCCATTGAGGTGAAGCCACGAAAGAAATGCTACATAATGTCAGTCTGGGACTGAGATTAATCAACCAGAAAGAACTCCAGGTAATGGACTCCATTTCCTATATACAAAGAAGCAAAATTTCATAATCACAAATTACAATGAAATATTTTTACCTGAAAGTTTAGACAAGACAGAAACATGTAGCTGTAGGTAGCATGTGATGTTGCAGTCTGATGCATGAGAAATCCAATTCTATCTGTCCGTGATCAAGCTGTTCTGAATCAATGATATCCATATATTGATCTAGTCCTGACCAAAGGTTTTTTGGTGATGTGTTTGATTGTGTAGGTTTTTTATACAACTGTAAAATGTTGGTGTATGTATACTTTAATACCAACAGTCCATCTGTCAAGTTTCTTATAATGCCTTAAGTTCGTTCAAAAACTATTTTGGTGTTGATTTTTGCAAGAATTTCCATCGGGGTGTGTTAAAATTTGTTAACTTTTGCAAATTTTTGACGTTTGCTCTACTTTATGGCATAATTTTAAGGTAACTTATTTCTTTTCTTTTTATGTTGGAACTACAAAATGTATATGAATATGTATGGACTGATGGCATATGAAAATCCCAAAAGGCCCTGTTAAGACTTGGTTTAACCTGTTGAAAGTGCATGATTTTGCTCTGTGATGACTTGACATTCCTGTTGAAAGTGCATGATTTTGCTCTGTGATGACTTGACATTATCTATGTATTAAATATTGTGATTATGAAAGTCATTCTGGGAGCAGTTTTGCAAGGATGGTGACAGTTCATCATATAATCATACGGAAGTCATTAGTCCATATGAATGTCATGACCTCATTGTTGAACATGGTCCTTGAAGACCAGATACTTGATTAATTGTAATAATACTAGTGTAGCCCTTTAATATATGTAGAGTGAATGTGTTTGTCTCAAACCAGCCCTTAGAGGTAGAATGAATGTGTTTGTCTCAAACCAGTCCTTACAAATAGAAAGAGTGTGTTTGTCTCGGACCAGCCCTTACAAATAGAATGAATGTGTTTGTCTCAAACCAGCCCTTACAAATAGAATGAATGTGTTTGCCTCAAACCAGCCCTTACAAATAGAATGAATGTGTTTGTCTCAGACCAGCCCTTAGAGGTAGAATGAATGTGTTTGTCTCAAACCAGTCCTTACAAATAGAATGAATGTGTTTGTCTCAGACCAGCCCTTAGAGGTAGAATGAATGTGTTTGTCTCAAACCAGTCCTTACAAATAGAATGAATGTGTTTGTCTCAGACCAGCCCTTAGAGGTAGAATGAATGTGTTTGTCTCAAACCAGCCCTTAGAGGTAGAATGAATGTGTTTGTCTCAGACCAGCCCTTAGAGGTAGAATGAATGTGTTTGTCTCAAACCAGCCCTTACAAATAGAATGAATGTGTTTGTCTCAAACCAGTCCTTACAAATAGAATGAATGTGTTTGTCTCAAACCAGTCCTTACAAATAGAATGAATGTGTTTGTCTCAAACCAGTCCTTAGAGGTAGAATGAATGTGTTTGTCTCAAACCAGTCCTTACAAATAGAATGAGTGTGTTTGTCTCAAACCAGTCCTTAGAGGTAGAATGAATGTGTTTGTCTCAAACCAGCCCTTACAAATAGAATGAATGTGTTTGTCTCAAACCAGCCCTTACAAATAGAATGAATGTGTTTGTCTCAAACCAGTCCTTACAAATAGAATGAATGTGTTTGTCTCAAACCAGCCCTTACAAATAGAATGAATGTGTTTGTCTCAAACCAGTCCTTAGAGGTAGAATGAATGTGTTTGTCTCAAACCAGTCCTTACAAATAGAATGAGTGTGTTTGTCTCAAACCAGTCCTTAGAGGTAGAATGAATGTTTGTCTCAAACCAGCCCTTACAAATAGAATGAATGTGTTTGCCTCAAACCAGCCCTTACAAATAGAATGAATGTGTTTGTCTCAAACCAGTCCTTACAAATAGAATGAGTGTGTTTGTCTCAAACCAGTCCTTAGAGGTAGAATGAATGTGTTTGTCTCAAACCAGCCCTTACAAATAGAATGAATGTGTTTGTCTCAAACCAGCCCTTACAAATAGAATGAATGTGTTTGTCTCAAACCAGTCCTTACAAATAGAATGAATGTGTTTGCCTCAAACCAGCCCTTACAAATAGAATGAATGTGTTTGTCTCAAACCAGTCCTTACAAATAGAATGAATGTGTTTGCCTCAAACCAGTCCTTACAAATAGAATGAATGTGTTTGTCTCAAACCAGTCCTTACAAATAGAATGAATGTGTTTGTCTCAAACCAGTCCTTACAAATAGAATGAATGTGTTTGCCTCAAACCAGCCCTTACAAATAGAATGAATGTGTTTGTCTCAAACCAGTCCTTAGAGGTAGAATGAATGTGTTTGTCTCAAACCAGTCCTTACAAATAGAATGAATGTGTTTGTCTCAAACCAGCCCTTACAAATAGAATGAGTGTGTTTGTCTCAGACCAGCCCTTACAAATAGAATGAATGTGTTTGTCTCAAACCAGCCCTTACAAATAGAATGAATGTGTTTGTCTCAAACCAGCCCTTACAAATAGAATGAATGTGTTTGTCTCAAACCAGCCCTTACAAATAGAATGAATGTGTTTGCCTCAAACCAGCCCTTACAAATAGAATGAGTGTGTTTGTCTCAAACCAGTCCTTACAAATAGAATGAATGTGTTTGCCTCAAATGATTTGAATGTATATGTTTGTAGTAATTATCAGATAATATGAAATAGGATGATGATCTCCTGTAAATAATATTTGCCTAATGATGTAGTACAAATGTCTTTCAGTAATTTTGTGATACCAGACAGAATTAAACTTTTGATATACTAGCAGCATTGGTGTGCCTCAGGAATACGTTACTGAAACTGGACTACTTTATTTGGTACATGTAATGATCTGTTGTGATGTTGGACCAGTGTGAGTCAGGTTTTCTGAATAAATACTCTTGTTTGGTAATTTGTACTTGTTTTATTTGATATGCCCCTTCCATGATATGACTGGAGGCAATTAGTCTTGCCCTTCCTCTCTCCATCCATTCATCCATCCATCCATCACAAATTGGATTAACAAGTTTTGTCATTCACTCAACGGTGGTACAATCCAACAAAGTTTGTTCAAATAAATGACCTTGACATTCTTTCAAGTGAGATGTGTTAACCTTCCTTCTAAAACAAAACCGATAGCCTTTGTGTCCCGACATTATTCTGTATGTGTGACTAACAGTGCCTGATAACATTTGGCTGTGACTGTTGGTGATCTTTGTAACATTGTTTCCACCATTTACTTGTTACTGTGTGTTCTTCAATGCTCTGACATGTTGACACAGCTAGTTTGTATAAATTTCTATCTGCCTAAGCCAAGATTTCAGGATGGCCAGGTGGAATGGATCGATATAGCCGTGGACAGATTGTTCACAACATTACACATACTTATAGGCCTATTATATGTTTGACATGTGTCATTGTGTGTCTATCATATCATATTTAGAATTATCAGTTTATAAATAGCTTTTTGCTTTCATCATTCATGCGTGTCCTCTATCAGATGAAATATGTACTGAAAAACCGAGACATTTACCATCTGTATTCATACCAGGAGCTTTGCTAGCTACACTTAAAAAAATGAGTTTAAAAATGGGATAAATTGATATGAAAATGGAAAAAAAATCCCGTTTAGATTTAATAACTCCTTAGTTAATTGATGCGAGACGTTTTGATTAACTCCACCAGTTTGAATGCCTTTGTCTCGGAAAACACAACATTCTACAGCCAATTTTCTTTATGGTCGGTTAAATGATAGCATTGAAGTATTTGGTCTAAAATGAATAAATGGTCAAAAAGCGAGGGTAAAAATGAATTTAAAAAAAAAACAGTTCTCGCGAAAAATGATGAAAAACGTGAGTCCGTCGGAAACCGTCGGCACTTTCAGAAAACGAAGAAAGTACTTCCTACCAAGTAACATTTTTTTTTATTTTGGCGGTTCCTTTTACAATTGTAGTTGACAGAGCTTGTATCGTGTCCATGGTGTGTCAGTTATCTTTAAAGACGAGCTAATAGGACTCGTCAGATTAGTTATAGAAATATCTTGTCTCATATACACAAGCGACAAAGACAAGTCACCCTGCATTTATCGGTGACAGTTCGATACACCCTCACAAAGAACAAACAAATACCTTCAATTGTCACACGAAATATCTTATTTTATGAATCATTTCTGGGTCATATGTTATATCTAATACCAATGATAAATAGTTATTGTTTTCAAAGTCATTGATAAAAAAAAAAAATACACGTTGAAGTCGACCCGTGCGAAACTTTCTGTGCATTCCAAACCTGTCCCCGACGTTGTGGTAGGATTCCAAACCTGTCCCCGACGTTGTGGTAGGATTCCAAACCTGTCCCCAACGTTGTGATATGTGTACCGGCTGTATTAGAAGTACGTGTGAATAACTGTCCAGAAAATATACAATGTATGACTTTAAGTTTAAATGATCGATAGCCACTTATGTAGTCAAACATTTGGTATGATGAGATATCAAGTGGGGGCGTATATATGGTTTACAAGGTTTATTGATAGTTCTGTCGGATCTATTTTACGTATGTTTATGTTTACCGTAGACTTAAACACACACACACAAAATACTATCCATGAACATTTGTTTTACTTTCCGTAAGTGAAAGGGCTGTTTCGGACAACCAACTTTGCCATCCATTTACCTCTATGTGGTTAAATAGACAAACATCAATATTTTACTGTGAATAAATGCTTTCCTAGTGTCGAGCAATCTAAATAAAAGTATAAGAAGTTAAATGTTTGTAATTTCCGCTCCTCTGCGATGTATACAGTACCTGTACCCACTCTTCAAAACCATTGGGATCTGATATATTTTGTTGCAGTCTACGAGTATTTGGACCTTTCCTGATGTGTATTTTCCCGCAATTGTAAAATAAATAAGGTGTTTACATACACAATTGATAATGTAGAATATATACTCAGTATAGGTTTGAATGTAGAGCGAAGAAAAATGCAGATGTTCATAAGTCCCACGTCATCATTAATCGATCACTCCTGTTATCGGTGTAATTTTTTTCTGCGGTGTTTTTAAATTCTCCACGTGAATGGTATAGTTGTAATAAATACAGCTATCGTCGGTTGTGCTTGCCTGTTTATTTAAGAATACTTTATATCTATGTCTACTTTAACACCCACAAAAGAGCTGTGTATACACCCTAATATATCATTAACGGAATAGGCAGAACCGGGGTATACCCGAGAACGGCATGTCCAAACTCGGCCGCCATTCCGCCGGGCGGTGTAGTCAAATTGCACCAGGTACGGCGGGATTTTAAACACGACCTCCTAAGTCACACTTTTGGCATGTAATCAACTTTTCTCTGTACGTACACTACCGACACACAACATACGTGTCCAATCTTATTTTGCTGGAGATCAGAGATGAAAGGTAAGTACACTTTTTACCGTTTTTCGATTTTTCTCCCAGGATATATTGATGTTAAGAGACAGACTGAAGGAGTGTTAGTTAATCAGCTAATTATCATTAGATGCAGATTGATGTCTTCCAAGCTTATTACATGTATGGACAAAGTTTCAATGTTGGTCTAGTTTGGATGAAAGTTTTTATTATGCATGCACAGGTGATTGCATTTCTATTGATCTGCTACGTGTTTCTGATGCAATTAGTCTTGTTAGTTAATTAGCATTCATTAATACTATGTTTCACCGTAAAGTTAACTTTAACATTAACCATATATGCTACTTTTGCATTTCTTTTGTTGAGTGCGTTAGAGTGCGACGACACATCTATAGAATTACCCGTGGATACAGCTTATGTTCAGATTCAGATTCTTTTATTTCTTTGTGTTTTCAACACATCAGAGAGACATTACTAATCAATAGCAAGATAATGTAGTATGACACAATATACACAATTACAAAAGTTAACACTGGCACGGTGTCTTAGTGTTCCATGGTTAACAGACATTTTATTAATTATATATCACGGGTTCAATATGTCCCCACCCCATCATCTATTCCCCCGACTCTATTACCCCACCCCGACCCATATTCCCCAACCCCTACTTCTCCCCCACCCCAACCCTTATTCCCCACCCTACTCCCCCATCCCATCCCCTATTCCCCACCCTACTCCCCCACCCGAACCCTTATTCCCCACCCTACTCCCCTAACCTAACCCTTATTCCCCACCCTACTCCCCCACCCCATCCCTTATTCCCCACCCTACTCCCCCACCCCAACCCTTATTCCCCACCCTACTCCCTCACCCTCAACCCTTATTCCCCACCCCTACTCCCCCCCCCAACCCTTATTCCCCACCCTACTCCCCCACCCCAACCCTTATTCCCCACCCTACTCCCTCACCCCAACCCTTATTCCCACCCTACTCCCCCACCCCAACACTTATTCCCCACCCTACGCCACACCCAACCCGGTAGGCCCACCCGACTCCCGCACCCCACCCGGAGGGCCCAAACCATGACGCCCCCAACCCCCAACTCCGGAGGTCCCACCCGACGCCCCCACACCAAACCTGAGGCCCCACCGAAGCCCCCACCCCAACCCGAGTCGCCACCCTACACCCACCACACAACCCGTAGTCCAACCCGACCCACCCCAACCCGGAGTCACCACCTATACACCACCCATCCTTTATGCCCCACCCTACTCCCCCACCGAACCTATCCCCACCCTGACTCCCCCACCCTAACCCTTATTCCCCACCCTACTCCCCCACCCCCAACCCTTATTCCCCACCCTACTCCACCACCCCAACCCTTATTCCCCCACCCTACTCCCCCACCCCAACCCTTATTCCCCACCCTACTCCCCCACCCCTAACCCTTATTCCCCACCCTACTCCCCCACCCTAACCCGTATTCTCCCACCCCCTAGTTCACCATTGTTTATATATATTATGCATAGGTGGCAATTCTTCATCATAAACACTTTCTAGCCTTGTTCAAGCAAATACACATTAGTTAATTTCAAATCCCACTAATCCACTCTACATACAAGTGTTGGTAAAGTCATGCATACAGAACAAAGGACTTCAAGTTCTATTTAGTCAAGCATACCACCCTCAATGTATAAACGTAAATGTGATTTGTAAGTTTCAAAATTTAATTTTAACAAATCTGCTTGGAATTTTTTTGTTTGTTTCATTTTTCATTTACATTTGAATAAATATATTATCAGAAGATTATCCGAAATCGTAAATAGGTTTACCAGTATATCGCAAAACTAGTATACTAGAACAATGAAAAAATCACAGCTAAGTCCGACGTTAGTTTTTTTAACAGGCCAATGCCCTACCCCTTGGATAAAGAATTAAATACTCTTCAGCTTATGCTATTTTCCGGCATTGAATATTTAAAGGGATTCCACAAATAAATACACTATAAGGGGATAGAATACACATGAGTAGCTATAACATTCATAAAGCTGTTTGGGAAATATAATCAAATTTAATGTCTGTATAAAATAATGTACACGGGGAGCTATTTGACTTACGTTAAGTTTTAGCTGATTTGTAGTCGATACTTATGTATCTATACAATAGAAGGTAATATGATACACACAGTGTATACACTGATTCAGTATGGCTGACATTCCGTCAAAATGAGTAAATATTTTCAAATTAATGTCTAGAAATCAATGGACATTTTAATTCCCTATGCGCATGTTGATTACAATGAATATATTTTATAATTTGTATATTTGAAATTTCTTATAATTTTACATTAATTATTTACAGGTGATTAATGCCGTCTTTCAGCTACCGGAAATAGTCGTTAAACTTATGAATTATATAATGGTTTATTAGAATCACCGGAATTTCCTCTGTGGACATTGGGGGGAAAATCATTCGACTAGAATGCGAATCGAAAAAATTAAGGAGGATGTGAAATTCTAAAAAAGTAAAAATAAGTAAATAAATGAAAAATAAATAAATAAATACATAAATAAATAAACAAATAAAGCTAACAAACCTTTAAAGTTTGGTCGAAATTCAAAAAATAAATAAGGGCAATATGTCGTGTGTGAAATAGCTTTACTACCCTGTACAGTCTCTATTGATACGAATCGGAAGATGATACTAAAGATCACGTCAAATAATTGTTTGTTTTAAACTGATCTATATAAATGGACTTTAAATACAAACCATACTGTTCTGTAAACAAGACATTCTTCACCATCTGAAACGGTTAATAAAATAAGATTATATACTTTAACACACTTAGTTTTTACACGATCTTCACTATCAGGATATATCGGGAATGTTTCACTTTGATCTATATAAGGTCACAATATGTGTGTTCATCAATTCGGGACGATGTTTACATTTGTGTTTTAATCAACAGGAGGAAAATCTATAAAATCAATTTTCATTCATGTGTTTTAATGGAGGTTGTTTTATGTATGTCATTTGGAAACTACTACTGGATTAACCACACACACCAAGTCAAATAATAGACAATACAATTATCACGAGTAAACAATTTAAAGCTAATTTACAGTGAGGGCGGTTAATTAGCAATGAAGTAATCTGTGATTTTCTGTATAATATACTTTCAACAACTGAACTAGGATTCTTGAAGAGAGATATTTTCATCTACGTGAGAATTTTTTGGTAGTCATTATTCCCTCATTTCAACCAATTATTAACGTAACCAGGGCTATCTACAGGAGAACTTCTAGTGTACGCTATAGAAATGTCACGTGGTCGTTATTCCGAATGAATTCACGAATGACATCTTAAAATAGCCATAAAAGGACATTTTAAACTACGGTCTTGACAATGTCCTAGGATATCCACGAAGGATAATTAGCCTGGGTTTGCTGGGAGACTGCATGGCTGATGCTTTTTCTGATATCCGTTGTAGAATACACATTGTCCTCGACAAGGCTCAATAAGGGTGTCTCCTAGCTCCAAAGCAGTCCCAAGACAGGCCTGAATACATAATCTATGTTTTCAAAGACGGGAATAACTCACGAATATGATTTTAAGTTGTAATCCTTTGTCTCAGTGCACAAAAGTAAAACTTCTGTGCAGGTTGGAATGTAGAGTTAATCTTATTGGAGGACAGTAGTAAAATGCCAAGTATCAGAACTCAAAATACAGACAGGAGCCGAGTATCAGAACTCGAAATACAGACAGGGGCTGAGTATCAGAACTCAAAACACAGACAGGGACTGAGTAGACAGGAACTCAAAATACAGACAGGGACTGAGTAGACAGGAACTCAAAATACAGACAGGGGCTGAGTAGACAGGAACTCAAAATACAGACAGGGGCTGAGTAGACAGGAACTCAAAATACAGACAGGGGCTGAGTAGACAGGAACTCAAAATACAGACAGGGACTGAGTATCAGAACTCAAAATACAGACAGGGGCTGAGTATCAGAACTCGAAATCCAGATAGGAGCTGAGTAAACGGGAACTCAAAATACAAACAGGGGCCGAGTAGACGGGAACAGAGGCTGAGTAGAGACGAGACCAAAACAGAGTCGGCCACAGAGTAATCTTATAACACCCGACATTGTGTTTCCTGTTGATTTCAGAGAAACGAATGTCGGCCTCCAGACGGGTTAAGATGTTGTGTACACTTAAACCCCATAGTTGACATATCAGGAATGGTCACTACTAATAAGACGACCTGTATATTTGAATACAAAAGGGAAACAAACTAATAAGAAAACATTTAAATAGGTCAGGTGTAAGCGTCATATAACCACCTACAGATAGGGTTAGATACTGGATGTTTTGTCTGAAACTAAACATAATTAGTTAAGTGTATCATTCCTAGTTCGACGTAAATGTAACCAATGCCAGAGTTTCGAAATACTACCCGAAAAACAACAACAACATCAGCAACAACATGGGAAATAAAAATCTCCCATTGCGATAGAAAGTTCAGGGAATTGTTCACAGCTAGACATCCAGGGGAAGCGTGGACAAATTAAAGGACATTGAGAATAAGACCAGGTGTTACGATGAATAAGCGTCTTCTCTTTCCTCGTCAGATTCTCAAATTTTGAGAAATAGGTTAGTGACACTGAAACCATACGACACTAATAAGCATATAAGAGATCGACCAATGAAGTCATAATTGCGTCCGTAAAGCTTTCATCTTAGTCTTCACTAACCCTACCTGTGTTAACGTCGGGGGTAGTCGACATGTAACGTGAAATTGTGATATTTAGACCAGCTCCTTTAATATACACCTACTTAGTAGAAGCAGAGTTCAATCTGATTACATGTCATTTAAAACTGTTATAAAAGTCGAGCCTATTCAGAGAGAGCGGTTATTCTAACGGTGTTTCGTGTGCACTCATGGAATCTTGTCGTTTGTTCCAACGTCTCCAGAGTTCCTGTAATCTTCTTCTTTTTTTTTTCTTCAGAAATTGGTTTTCGTCCTAGTATGTTGACTGACTGGTACATTTATATGCCTTACATAAAACCTAATTATTATGCAATACAGGAAACTTGGGCTTGATTGAGCATGAACTATTAATTTGAAAACTCCTTAATAAAATTCCAAATTGAAAAGCTCTTTATTTCATTTCGACGTAATGGAAAATGCTGAAGTATACTAAATACACTTTATAAATTGTTGTAGGGTCTAACCACCTCGCCGATGAATACAAGCTATCAGAGTTCTGATTTCCATCGTGTTGGGTATCCAGGAAACACATTGACCTCCATCAAAGGTATGTACGATTTGAATTCATTTGGTATTGACCTAACATTTTACCTACATGGGGGTATACAAGACATCATTTGTATAACGCTGATAAAGTATGTTGGGCAATCAGGGAATTCCATTGTTCGTATACATACAAGGAGGTGTGTGTATAAGATTACATATCAGGTAGATAACAACAGTGTTTGTCAATTAGTTCAATACACTAGTCCGCACCAGAAACTTTCATAACTATAAATATGGTCTTACATGTGTTTATTTAAGGCGATTTAACTTCATTCCTGGGACAGACGCGACAATGCATTACACATATTTAACCTGTACAAATTCTACAACTCTGAACATGTATATATATATGTGTGTGTGTGTGTGTGTGGTATTCCTTACCATTGCAATGAAGGTCTCTATGATTGACAGAGGCGACGATAGTCCGCGATAAGCTTACACAATATCTCCGATTGAAAGCCCCCCCCCCCCCCCCCCTTTTTTTTTTTAGCGTGATTACCACTGTAGCACACGTTCAGAAATGTTATATTATATACATGAACTATTTGTTCATATAAAATGCCCCTCAACAACTGTCGCGTACTAAATCTACCATACATCTAACGCAAAATGTATTACATTTTTTTTAAATGGATTTTTTATTATTTGAACAACATAGAATTCAGAAATAATAACGAAAATATAATTCAAGCTCAAAATCGATCAAACGAAGACAAAATATAAACAAAATATATATCTGCATGGATACTTTTGAAAAGTATAAGGAGAATAAGACCAGGCGTTCCGAGAGAGTAAACATCTTCTGCTTCACCGACAACAACCGCCATACCAATCTAGGTCAAATCGACAACAACCGCCATACAAATATAGGTCAAATAGACAACAACCGCCATATCAATCTAGGTCAAATCGACAACAACCGCCATACCAATCTAGGTCAAATCGACAACAACCGCCATACCAATCTAGGTCAAATCGACAACAACCGCCATACCAATCTAGGTCAAATCGACAACAACCGCCATACCAATCTAGGTCAAATCGACAACAACCGCCATACAAATCTAGAAACAATCCGGGTTTTGTTAAATAGCTTTCGAAATTGATAGGGGTTTGTAATATGCTTCTGTTTTGTTACATTACTTGATTTGATATACATGTACAAGGTAATTTGCTGTAAAACAATCCGTTGACATGCATTTGTGAAATGTGAACAGTCCTCGCTAGATAGGATACTTTGGAACACCACAGGAATCATCAGATACCGTGCTTCCGTCTGCTAGAGAGAATAGCGATACCAACATGAATATACGTAATTTGTTCCAGTTTCATCAATTCCTAAACTTAATACATAGGAAGGAATATTGGATTTAAGGTGAATACACATTTCTTAATATCTGCATTTCCCCCCCTGAGACAATGTTAAGATAAGAAATAAGTACGTTAAGAACTATGAAGGAAACTGGAACCCGGGGACTCTTGGTCTTTGTCAACTAAAATAATAGTCTCAACACCGAGTTAAGTGTTCGTGTTGATAATTGGTTCTCATGGACAGCTCATGTCTCGTGTATAATTCGCACACTAATAGGTAAACATACACAAATAACCTTACGTGAAGTGATGGTCTTAACACTGTTTTTGTATATATAGGGATTGGATTTCACTTTTATGTTAACCATGCTTTTATGGAGCAATTCCTCTAAGAATATATTCTATGGGGCGCGCTAGCGCCACATTTAGAATATATTCTTAGAGGAATTGCTCCATAAAAGCATGGTTAACATAAAAGTGAAATCCAATCCCTATATTTACACTTACGGATGTTGTTTCTATAAGTCTTTGTGATTACAATATTTTTTCTTTGTAAATAAAAAAAATCATATAAAAGTCGGACACAGTGGGAGGAGTCAAATATTAGAACAGCCAATGGTGACGCTTCACAACAAATTGAGACTTTTTTTCCGCGGTAAAAAATAGTTCTGTTTTTTATTATGATATTAACATAAATAACAAAAAACATTTTGAAAGATTATCATATTTAATATTGTCAAACATGTTATTTTTATACATTTAACAATGGTAAACAAACCCTTTGTAACTTAAATTGTAAATGTAAACAAAGCCATGTGCTTGGCGAAAGTAGTTCCCGTACCCTGTCATATTTTCATACGCAAGTTCAAAGGTCAATGTTTCCATGCAAGAATGGTAAACAAATCGGTCTGGTATTGTTATATAGTGACAAAACTTTGCAAGTGTAAATATATGTATGTATGCACTGTTTGGTACCGTATGGAGACTGCTACCGTTTGTCTATCTCCCGGTTCCATCTGCAGTCGTAATGATAATCCTATCATAGGTTTTGTCTCATTCACAACTCACAACTTACAGTAGTGGTATATGATGTAATATAATGTCTTCGGAAAGAAAATATGCTTCTGCTAAAAGACAGATACACATATCAACAGTGGGTGGTTGTTGTTTAGATCAATTAGCTGTTCCAACTTTCGTGAATACCTCGTATATAACAAACTATACCAATTATTTGTTTCATTGTTCCATGACAGCAAAACACAAAAGTTAAAAATAAAAAAAGATAAACAGATAAAAATTAATTAATTAATTAATAAATAAATGAATAAATAAATAAACTTGATGTAAAAGTATTCTGCAAGTTCGTGACGTCAACACTGATCTACCAACCGGAACTCCTCGGTTTTTCCCATTCGCGAGTTCCGAATACTAATTTACAGGTCATAAATTATAATCCTTTAATTTCTGTTTGTGTAAAAGTTACCTATTCGGAACCCATATCACTGGTATTTACCGGTAAATACTGTTTAGACCGAAGGACATGTATATTTCTTATTTCAATTACGGTTTGCTGTTTATTGTATATATTTGCTTTATGTCTTATTAAATATCTAATGATGTATACTGATTGGCTTAACTTTCGTGTGTCGTCCTATCATGTTTCACAGACGTCAGTCATTTGATCAATCAGAGCCTACCGAAAACTATTCATTGATTTGAATGTGATTCCCTTGATAAGATTTGATAAATACCCCTAATCCGTTTAGGTCATTTAAATAACCTAGTTGGCAGAAGACGCACATTCTTTTCACCAACACTGCTGTTGAACAACGCTTTACATTTAGATATGCATACTATCGAACCGGTCATTCATTCTATGAATGCATTGCAGTTATAAGTTGTGCATGTGTATCGGTATATTTAATAAGCCCTATCTTTAGATTGAGAGCAACTCATTAATCACATAAAACACGGATGAAATTCGTTCGTCCTTGTGATAATTGAAAACAAGAAATATCTTTAAAAAAGATAAACGACAAAAGAATATTATACGGCTATGCCGAACAAATGCTGTATGCTCTGACTAGAAATCGTCTGGTGTGACTTGCTTTCAAACATAAAATATATAACATTCTGAAAGTAGAAGTTATGCTATACGATATAAGTTTGCTCTGATTTTTATTCGGTCTAATGGCGTGTTTTTGTTTACGATTCACACAAAATTATCATAGACTTATTCACACATCATACACTTGATACAATTACTTCATTGTACTTGCAGTTGGTGTTCTGAACAATGGAGGAAGTCGTTGATGATTTCGTCGTATGTACCGTCTGCTCCAAGGAGTACGACAATGATAAACGTGTCCCTAGAGTTCTCCTATGTCTACATTCCTGTTGTTCTTCATGTCTGGACGATCTGACAGTCAAACGCGAAGTAGAGTGCCCGAAATGCAAGACGAGACACGAATCCAGCAACGAATCTCTCACTGATTTCCCTGTCGATAGTGCCTCCCGGAATTTCATTGATTTCCTCCGCGTGCAGCGGAAGCCCACTGAAATTCCCTGTACTGATTGTCCAGACGAGGAATTTGCGGAAACGTTCTGTAAAGAATGTTTTGCGTTTATGTGTGGCGTTTGTACCAATGCTCATAAGCGTACCCAGTTAACGAGAAAACATGTTATTACATCAGTAGATGACTTGCAGGACTATGGACTTGACGAATTCCATAGACGCGATACCTGTGTTAAACCTGGTCACGAAGACCAGGTGTACACTTTCTACTGTGATCGAAGAGGATGCGACAAGCCTGTCTGCACGTTATGTGCTGTTTGCGATCATAACCAAACTAACGGACATCTTATAAGAAACCTCAGCGATGTGTACGAGGATAGTAAAACTGTAGTTGAGAGTGTGGTTCGTGAACTGAACACTAAGGAGAGCCCCGTCACAGAATCGATCGACATCCTTCAGCGTCTTTTGGACGACCTCGAAGAGAAGGAAAACGAAATCGATGAAGAAATCGATACAACGTTCAACAACCTTGCCCAAATTGTTAACGATAGGAGAAGCCAACTCCATCGAGAACTTGAGAATCAGTGTCTGTCAAAGAAAAAGGACCTTCAACAGAAGTTGCTGCATCTGAAGTCATATGCCGGAAATGTTCAAACTGCCAACGAGTTCGTATCTCGTGCCATATCCTACACCAATGCTACAGAATTTCTCCATTTGAAAAATACAATCTTAAGACGACTGTTAGAACTCAAAAACCTTTCTTTTACTGCACCTACCAAAGAGGATGTGACTCTGCGTTTCTTCCAGAATCTCAACGAAGAGTCATTTGTACAGCTTATAAAAAGCATAGGAGTTGTAACTTCTCGCGAAAAAGTACCAACGGCAAACACCGTGCCGCCACCAAGTCCCCCGGAAAAGGAAATTACAAAACAAGAAGAGCCAGAGAAATTATCAAGACAGTTCAATAGTTATGCACCTTCCGATCGTTCGGCATTCCAGCGCCAAATAAGTCAAACAAATCCAGCTGAGAAACCGTTATTTCCTAGACAAATAAGTGTCCCGAACTCTGTGATTGACAGACCTGTATTTCAGAAGCAAGCTAGTGTACCGAGTCCAGTTGAAAGACCTGCCTTCCAAAGGCAAAACAGCGTTCCTCTGGATCACGGATTAAAGGACGCCCGACAGAGTGTTCGGGATGACATTATAGCGACTCGCCAGTCCCGTCAACAACAGCTGCCACCGACTCCAACAGTCAATGGGATATCAGGCGAGACACATTCGAGGGACAAGTCTCCCAGTGGAAAAGTTGGTATGCAGACAGGTAATTTGAATTTCATTTTCTAATTTTTGTTCAAGTTCTTTACTTTTATGTGTTTCCAAAAATGCGTTTGGTAACTGAAATACTGCATATTTTCGTGTACAAATTAAGTGTTTTCCAACAGTTAAAATAGGAAATCACAATTTTATTTTTCCAGGCCAAGCGAAACCAAATGGCGATCTTCAGAGGAAGCTGAGACCAGCACCAGCGAATCTTTTCAAAGGCGACTCCAAGTCTGCACCCATCGGTCTGGGTGATTTCCTGAGTACGTAAAGAAATGAATCTACAATTGAATTAAATTGATCCAATACTTAAAATTTACCAAAATGACGGAATTCAGGAATAACAATATAGTTATTTATGATATATTTCTAAATAACGATGTTTCGACCCATTTCGATTTACCTTAATTTCCTTCTTGATTTCCACACGGTTGACAACCTAGCAAAACTGTACTTTTGATTCCTAGAAGGGTGGAAAGACGAAACATCATTCTGCAAGTGCTATATCTATTACTGATTTCACTCGTGTGTCATTCGCACAATCACTGATAATTTGTACACTTAAATGGCCATGAAAATGAGTATTTCAATTTTTTTCCCCCAGTTTTGTTCTTGCTAAAAGTATCATTATAGTATATCATTGATAATATTGATCTATAATTAGAAACAGGAATAATTTTCCAAAATAATACAATAAGTGTAGGATAACTAAATATCATTTAATTCGTTTCAAATACTAATGCACAAAGCACTATTGATATGTACCTTGCGCACACGTTTCATTGGGTTCAATAGTTAATTTTCTTCGTTTCTTCGGATTAATTTTTTTCTATCTTTGATATGTGTATCAATCTTAATTAATTAAACATTTGCTAATATAATGCTGTTTGGTATGAAACAAACTGATTTATTTCTTACCTGGTTCTATGTATTGTGCTATCTATAACCTATCAATATTCACAGCTTTGTACTCTCTAGATATTCTTTAAACATTCTTCTTCTCTGTTATTTATAATTGCACTTCACAGAAGAACTAGAGTGCAAGGGTGAATTGCCCGTTAGGATGGGTGTCGGTATGTATGCGAGCAAAGATATCTAATATATATATCATATAGCGCTTTAAAGTGTTTAGAAACAGTGTAACTGAGTTGTTCAAAGAATTTAAAACATGCGATGTATAAAGATACCCATTAAAAGATTAAGATATGAAATTAGGTTGGTAAATACACCTGACATAACTTAGACGGAAATGGTTATTTCTAATTCTAAATACGTAGTTACAAATGAGTAATCAAATCAAATATAATGTTTGGAAGCAGATGATACTTTGTCTATTCTTTGAACACCTAGTTTAACTACCAATTACTAACATACCGTATTATTTTAAATAAAAACACTGTTGATATTTCACATAACTAGGGGAGGGGTACTTGATTGATAAGAACGCGAGACACTACAAACAATCCAAAGCTTCCGAGATTTATACTTGTTACGTATTTAATCTTGTTTGGATAAACAATTCAGATATGGAAGAGGAAGGTAAGTTTTAGCTTCTGGCTTGAACAAGAGGGCGTTTATTTTGAGTGGAAATAGAACTTTATTGCAGGTTGGGTTTTATTGGAAATAATACGGTGAAGGTATTTTTTACGGTTTTGTTTGCCTGTTAGAAGTCTCACACATATCAGTTTATTTTGTGATAATATCGGTAAGTATACTATAATTGTACGGTATATATACTTATTACAAAATGTGTCGGGCTGTTCATGCTTTTGTAATTGTAATACAGCGTTCGGTGTGTATGTGTGTTTGACAACATTCTTCATATTGCACTAAATCATTAACCCAATAACATTGTCCTTCTTTTCAGTTCCTTGTAGGTACTACCCTGGGAACTATGCTATTGTTAATATTACATCACAGCCATTATTGGATGAATGTGACGTTTCACCGGTCACTTGTGTGACGAAGTTGGCGTTTCACCGGTCACTTGTCTGATGACGGTGACGCTTCACGGGTCAAAAGTCTGAAGGCGACGCTGCATTGGTCAAATGTCTGAAGGCGTCGCCTCAGTTGTTAATTCTCTGAATGTGGCGATGCACTGGTCATTTGTGTGATGAAAGTGATATGTCACTGGTCATTTGTGTGATGAAAGTGATATGTCACTGGTCATTTGTGTGATAAAGTGATATGTCACTGGTCATTTGTGTGATGAAAGTGATATGTCACTGGTCATTTTTCTGGGAAAGGTGACAGATTGTAGTCACTGAAACGTCACACAAAAAATCAAATACTGGTTGTGATACATGTAACTCTAGTAATATAATATTAACACAAAGAGCATAATATACCATTATTTTCCATTCGTCCGTCAGTTTGTCAGTCCTTTAGTCCGTGTGTCACCTAGTACTACCTATGTATATACTTTCATATAGGAATACTGAACTTCGCAAACCATTGTCTGCAAATTATAATGGATACTAACATCGAGTTACTTGTACAACTTAAGCTATAGTCCTTTTGTATTCTCCTTATATAACTCTGTGCCAATAATGTCTTTCTATACGAGTACCTCTTTGGAATTGTAAACTGACGTTGGATCGCCCAATACGTAACAGAAGTATGGCCCTTTGCTTCCTTTTAACACTAATATTTGTCTGTAGATTTGGGACTCTGAATTACAAGTTATGTTATTGATTTCTTATAGTAGGTGTTTAAATCTTAACCGTTTATATCACATTTCAATGGTCTCAATTATAGCTTACATTAATTTATAAATCGAAGTGTTAACAGTGTGGTGTTACGATATTTTGTTTCAAGGTCATATTACATTTTCGTTAAAATGTCTCTTACATGCCGCCAAAAAAACAAAAAAACAAAAAACAAAAAACAAAACAAAAGAAAGAAACATACAAAACAAAAACAAAAACAAATAAAAACAACAACAAAATTTGTTTTTGCTATGTATTGGCAAGCACAGATATTAAAAGGGAAATACAAAATGAATTTGGAATTGGAACTGTTCTTCGTTAGTATATTACATGGACACCCATTCCACGAATTCTCTTTTGTAACAGCATTGGGGTTGCTTCCTTTATAGCTCGATAAAACACAATCTTTGCGAGCTTTTGTAAGGAATTAAAAATTCTGAAATTTGGTGAAAATTTAACTTGTCGATAATCTTAACGGTATTATTACCAAAGTAAATAAAGTATTCTTATTTCGTGTAAGATGTTCAAGACTCGAAACACTGATGAAATGTTTACATTGTTTTTCTATAGTAAATACGCAAACTGGTGTTGAAAATAGCCGATATACTGATAAATGATCTTTGTTTTAGGACTACCTAAATTGTTCGTGTTTTCATTGCATTCTTCAGACCTATTTATTTATCAAATGGTCATTATAACCGAGGAAGACAGGCCTGCACCCAGTTTGATTTAGTGTTTCATATGCATTTTATTGTTATTTTCCATTTTGTTTAGTCATTAACTTACAACTGTAATTACAAAAGTGTTGATGAAGTTGAATTGAAGTATTATACGTTTCATTTAGATTAATTAACACGTTTTAAGTTTATTCATTTTCTGTATTAGTTTACAGTGCAGCATCCATCTCTGAGAACATCTGATCTTTTTAGGCTGTGTTACTTGCTAAACTAGTATTAGTGATTGACGAGCTGTGTGTGGAGACGAAACTGTTTGGTCTAGTAAAAGATAGATAGATGGCTTATAACTAAAGTATGCTTTAAATGTATTGGAGGATTATAGGCAAAATGTTAAGTTCAATGCAAAATCTGCTTTTAATTTTATCATGAAAGAAACCACCATTCCATCGTCATGATTTAATTGACAACTGTTGTTGTAGACGGCTTTTTTCTAACATTCTCGCACATTCTTTGTATATTTACCAATAAAATGCATTTATGTATATAAATTCTTTTTATTTGGGATATGTTCCTTGGAAATTTCTTTTGAAAATTATCCTATTTTAGGATCTTGTTTAACATTTACAGAGGAGATTTTTGAAATATCGTATGCTTTTTTTCTATAGAAAAGACAGCCAGGCCACAACTGTCGGATCCAGGGACCCCGGAGAGGTCATTCAAACCCATAACCCCGACCAACCCTACGTCACCGGTGACAAAGTTCAATAACACTTCAAAGGGAACGTTGTCATCACCTAGATCCCCTCGAAGTTCTCATCCTCCAGGTACAATTATATGTATAGTCAAAAATGTGCAGCGTCATGCTATCATGGCGTAACTTAATTAAATGGAATTTCAGTTATGAATGAAACCTTTTCAATGCCAAGTTACTTTTGATTATGAAACAAAAAAATGTTTAAAGTTTCCAAAATGTTTCTCTGAAGAGGAACTACCGATCTACCGAGCTGCTTCAAAATGGACGTTTTTATGTTAAACACATTTTAATAATTAGGGATAACATACTGTCATACCTTCTTTTTATACACATCTTTACATACAATATTAACCAAAAATATATGTAAACCCAAGGAAATGTTTTTGACATATCCGTTTTGTGTAAGTTTAATATTACATTGATGATACATTTCAAGCAAATCTATGACCATATATAAATTATCCAATCATTAGAAATAAATGAAGTAAACCAGCAAAGCTTCTCAAATAGTAATTTAGATAAAAGAAATTGGAAAATGAATCAATAATTTAAAAAAATAAAAAACGAGATTCGTATTTTTATTTTATATGGTATACTAAGTGAAATGACATGTAATAATGGCCGTCCTAATTGATTTGTGTTAACATTTGATATGTTCCCATGCACGTGACACCCCTAAGTTCCTACCCCTGTTCCTCCTTTCACAAAGGTTTAACACTTTGAGTGTTTCAGGAATGTATTCATTATTTTAACATTGTAGCTCGTTATGTCATGTGGAGTAACGCATGTAAGTTCTCTATGGCGTAGATAAGTTTGCATGACATCAGACGGCATTTCTCACATTAATGTAATTGGTCACGTGACCCAATGGAACACTCTAAGTCCCAGTCGCTCGGAGCTTGATTATGATAAGTCTACGTTAAAAATGGTTACTTAAACGTTTGTGGTTCAAAAAGCCCTATGGGATTAATGTTACTGATAAAAATGTTAATCTGAAATCTGTCTAATTTTAAATATTTGTTATCAAGCTTCAAACGACTGGTGCGTTCTTTATCAAATGCATGTTCTGTTAAGATGCTTTGTCACAAGTTTGAAATGCATGAGCTACCTCAGCAGATATGTATTTGGAGTTTTTGTTAAATAATTCTTTTGGACTATACACACCATGAACAAAGTTCAAAATGCTTTAATCGATTCTTTATTTAGAAAAGAAAGAGTAATGTCCAGTATTTATCTTCAGTCTTTATTTGAATAACCTATGATTTGTTTATCATAAGAAATCATAGAATGAAAACATGGTCTCTTAACTGGCAAATCAGTTCAGTCGGACAAGCCTTGTAGCAATACCCAACTATAGGAAGAATTTTTTGTTTGAAACCATTTCTGCGCATGTGTAGTCGTTACTGCTCATGCTCATACTACGTCATTGTACACACCCAGGTGCTTATCCGTACGGGGACAAAGGAGCACTGTTAGGATTCCATCACCATGGAAACGGGAGAAGTAGGCTCTCATGACTTGTTTCTTCTGCATCTAACATGATTCTGCTTCTTATTATTTTCTTTCATCAAGCACGACTTTCTTTTTTTTATAATCAGTATTACATCGAAGTTGAATTATAAACTACCCCTTATATATTTGGATAAAATTCACTGTTTAAGCAATATTTGTATCTTGTATGGGATAAGAATAATACCCAATCCACCCCAGACAATGGTAGTTTTTATTCGTTATTCGATATATATTTAGGACACAAATTTCTCTTTCTTCCATAATGAACTCTCTATATATACTATCTACATTCTATATATTCAAAGTTGCATCATAATAGCAACAAACTGTAGCAAATAAATGCTATATGATAATTGCAACTAACACCTTTACTAACCGTTTGTAATTAAAAAAAATAACAAAATAAATATAATAAAATATGTGCCCATTTCTTCTTCCACTGGTAACCTTGTAATTCTTTCTCCTTTTCCTATTGTATTCCTGACTTATTTACAGTTGAACACGTTTATGGAGTGTAGTGACATCTGAACCCAACCAATCTAACAACGTTTATTACGTAATATTATCTGTGTTTTGTGTAGCATCTTTGTGTTGTCGTGGGATAATTAGAAACCACTGAAGCTCTGCGAATTTTTTGTATTTTTATTATTTGAATGTTTTGTTTGCATTTGGTTGATAATATTAACATAACAAAGATGATTTATGATGCAATTTTATGTTTATTATTCGGCATTTTTGATATACATTATATTTAGTACAATTTGGTAAATCCTTATTCACAATATATTTTGTACAATCCTTATACAAAGTGCTATATTTTGTACAATCCTCATACACTGTGATATATTTTGTACAATCCTTATACACTGTGATATATTTTGTACAATCCTTACACATATTGATATATTTTGTACAATCCTCATACACTGTGATATATTTTATACAATCCTTATATACAGTGATATATTTTATACAATCCTTATATACAGTGATATATTTTATACAATCCTTATATACAGTGATATATTTTGTACAATCCTTACACACATTGATATATTTTATACAATCCTTATATACAGTGATATATTTTATACAATCCTTATATACAGTGATATATTTTATACAATGATATATTTTATACAATGATATATTTTGTACAATCCTTATACAAAATGATATATTTTGTACAATCCTTATATACAGTGATATATTTTGTACAATCCTTACACACATTGATATATTTTGTACAATCCTTATATACAGTGATATATTTTATACAATGATATATTTTGTACAATCCTTATACACAATGCTATATTTTGTACAATCCTTATACACAGTGATATTTTGTACAATCATTATACACATTGATATATTTTGTACAATCCTTCAACACAATGATATATTTTGTACAATCCTTATACACTATGCTATATTTTGTACAATCATTATACACAGTGATATTTTGTACAATCATTATACACAGTGAAATGTGGGAAATACCTTCATACCATCAGAATTTACTTTAAAATCTCAAGTTACTATATCATCTATTTAGGAATTGTTAGTTAAGTTAGCTTCCAACTTATATCAAATGATTTAAATGAAATATACGGTTGTTTGACAGAAAACATAGATATGGTTATTGTCGTTTCAGATGTTGAAGGAAAGGAACTGTTAAAGTCAATCCAAACCACCCCTACATCCGCAGTGACCTTTGGAGATGTCATTTGTAAGTATATACTTAAACATGCCACCGAAATTGAGGAAAATTTGATAAATTTTACCAAAATCGGGTTTATCGGTCGAATAATGTTCATCGAACATCGAATACTCTGGCAAAAAAGTCAGTACTGCTCTGAATAGATATTAAGAGAAAAAAAATCGCCACTTTGAAGATACAGCCATACAATGTAGTCGTTATAACTGTGTCCTTAATGGTTACATCTCAAAACCGACATTTTAGATTTTAGATTTGCTGTATGATTGCAGAAAATATCTCTGAATTTTTTTTATTCCATTTACAAAATGAACGTCAACCTCCATCAGTTGTTTCAGGGATTAATTTGAATATATCATTTATGTAATGGAGATATCACACAAAAACGAATTGTACCGAAGCGGTTTATGACGAGAGTACTCTCCATCTTTTGTTGTTTTTTGTTTTTTGGTTTTTTTTTTGTTTGTTTTGTTTTTGTGTGTTACTGATCCAAAACATTAAAAAAATATAAGATAATTTCCTGTATATGATACCTGTGGAAATCTACTTTTATTAACGAACTCTTTTCTATTAGAAATTATTACGCCGCTGCATCATCAAGTCAAAAGCGACGTTACAAGCGTAAACAGTTTTACGTTAGGGGCTGATAACATAATTTGTCAAGCCAACAAAAATGCTTTACAAGCAAGAATAAATCAAAAGGTACTGTATATTTCTGTTAAAGGTCCTTACTTCGTGTTTGATGTGGAGACAATTCACATGGAGAGGGAGGTATCAATTGATGGAAAACAACTCCGAAACCGGAAGTCGGGTAGCCCTTCAGGTATTCCAAACAGTAGTAAACAACTTCAGAAGTACAAAGGAATTGTGGGTACTTTTGGTTTCAAAGACCCAGGTAAATATTACTACGAGGTTGATGTTTCGTTCACAATACACCAGCCTCTCGAAGAAACATGGCTTGTATTCGAGTTAGGAATTGGTCGAGCAGACGACATTGACAAGCACCATACAGTGGAACGACATGAGCACTCAAGGTCATGTTACGTTGCCCGATACCCAGAAGATGGGAAACTGGCACAAGAATTCTGGCACAACCGTGACCTTTTGACCTACGTGCCCTTGTCTGACAACACGACTGGCCTGACAGTCGACGTGACCTATGGTCTTGTAGTGGACACAAAGAGAAGAAAGTGGACAGTGTCCGACATAAAAAGAGAGAAGAAGCTCCATACCTTTACTGGTATTGATTTCTCAGAACCTCTCATCCCTGTGTTCGGCACCTACAACCCCGACCTTGTCAGTGTCGAGATGAACATCAAAACGGGATCAGAAATAACGTCATTTCCGGCATTCTTAAAAGGCTTTTGATGCTGCTTAAACAGCATCATATAGTTCAATGGACTATCACAGGAAGAAGAACATTTCTGAGAAATGTTTGATATATATCACTTTTATCGAGTTTGACATCTAGAATATTTAGATGTTTTGCGTTGTTGTAATAAGTATCTTCATAGTCGTTTTGTTGAACGTAGGACTTTAATGTCATTCCAACGAAAAGAAATCGTTGAGATTATTCAGAAAAATACTATTCTGTGATAATGTTTTACCAAAATGTCTATATCATACATACTGTTTTGGTCATTTATAAACAGTTGCTAGATTGGCCACTGTATGTATCCGGTGTTTCTTAGCACATAACATGTATATCGCTGTCAAGTGTATATGCAACATTTTAGAAAATTATACAACTTATGAATCTGAAAACTGATACCATTTTTTTTAAATAGTTCTAAATATATTTGTGTGTAAATTAGAATCATGCTCGTTTACAATATTATAATGGTTGTTATCGGTGGTCCAGTTTTTAAAAGAAAAATGTGTTTTTTTTCGGAAATTATGTAATTGATACAAAATACACAATGAAGTATTCAATTAAGATGGATGGATTGCTTTTCTTCTGTTTTTATAAAAACACAATAAAGTATTCAATTGTAAATTAAGATGGATGGATTGTTTTTCATCTGTTTTCATGAAAACAGGATTTATAGACGATTGGTTGTAACTGCTTAAGATTTCATTTCGAGTTTGACTAGACGTTTCATTTCAAGAATATGTAAAGAGAGGATAGGAATATATAAGAAAATAGGTAATGTTTTTACGCTTGTTGATTTTATTCCTTTATTGAGCAGTTAGTTAATCAGTGCTATATGTCTTGAAATACACATATAATTGTAAATCTGTGTTCTATAACATAATTATATTGTCATTATTTTCAATAAATTCAGTTATTTTTGATAAATTCATATCTCTACATTTTGGATAAATATTTGTTTTAGCCATCCATGCATACTAACATTAAATAATGCATGTCAAAATAACTATTTGTTTATGTTTGTTTTATAGGATCATATAACTAGGGATATATTTTCACTCCACAGTAATTTTCAAAAAGTCTCGATCAACCAGACGCTTGATCAGTACGCATTTATTCTCTGCATGGCGTAACACGCGCAGCCAACAAAAGTCTGGTTGAATAACACAACTAAGAATATGTCCGCCGAAAAAAAAACTATTTCATGCCAGCAGTTATGACATACCAACATATCTAATGAATCATTTTCATTAAGTAAAATACACTTGTGTATTATTTCGCGAGATAATCACGATTATTGTATCTATTCAAAGACACAGATTCGCAGGCTTGGTTGTTCTTGTATGTTGATTTTGATAATCACGAACTATTTCTGTGATAACTACCTCGAAAACGACAATACGCGAAAATTCAGTAATGCACACTATTCGGTATAACAATGTCATATTATTCATGTTTTTATTTAAAAATTGTTCATGTTTTTTTTTTTAATGAAACCCGTTGTTTTAAATGCATTAGTTTCATATTTTAATGCCATTTTTTTTTCAGTAAAACGAAAATTAGTTGTAGTATGTCTATTACCTTTCAGATGCCTTAATTCATTTGTGGTTGTCAGCGAAAATGATCATGTTGCAAACGAATCATATTCTATTTCTCTGTGTGTTTGTGTTTATTGGTTATTTAGGCATACAACATTTTTCAGTATCAAATGATGAACACCAATCATAAGCAAGTAATAGGGCCCTAAAATGAATGTATATTATTTCATGATGCAGATTTTTCTTGTTTTAAGTATGTCCTCATGACTGACATAAACGATCATTTACGTGTGAAATTCCGGTGTATATATGTATCTAATATGATAAGTTGTCATTATTATTTAAAATAAATTATTCATAGTATTCGATTTCTTATATATTTTTTTTTATATTTTTAATATTTACCCACGTATGACATTAGATAACGACTGGTCTTCATATAGCATATTTTAGATAAAATCATGGATATATTCGAGTGTTATAATCATGTAAATGTAAATATTTACAAATAAATTATATTTTAGTCTACCAATAGTTAAAGTTATATATTTGTTATCTTGAGTACATACCTGTCTGTCTATCCATTTAAAACATTTAAAAAAAATTGAATCTGAAGTTCTTTCCTTTTTATATCAAAAGATGTTTTCCCCTTGAAATGTAATTTGCGGTTTTTAATATAACAAAATAATAGGACCGGGTGTTCCGGAACTTTCTCTGATTCGACATTGATTCCTGCCATGTTGATCTACGTCAAATTCTGGTAATGTAATGTTCTTAAAATGAAAACCGTGATAGTCACAACAGAACCACCAGATACATCAAACAACACCGAACCGAGCTAGATTCCCAAACATCAAAGTTAAATATATATTTGATGAAATGCAGACCAAAAAAAACTATCTTTTGACGATTCACATATTTTACTATCCAACTGTTGTTGAAAAGGTGTTGAAAAAAATTAATACGTCTAAATTTAACCAATTATCAACTTCCTAAGTGTTGCTTCAAAACCCCCAAACATCAATAACATATCTTAATTGACCTCGGATTTTATCCTATAAAACACAAATGTCATTCAACCGTCACTTAAAAAAGAAAATACACTTTCTCAGCACTCACTACCTTTAATAATTAATACTTAGCTATATATTAGCTATATCATTATCCCATTTCTCTAAGACATTTCTAGACAATAATGTCACGGTTGTATGGACTCAATCTGTTTTATCAATATTTAACACTACGTTCCTGGTTATCGCCTCAGGTGATAAGATGCATCCCTAGATACGAT
This sequence comes from Pecten maximus, assembly GCF_902652985.1. NCBI lineage: Eukaryota > Metazoa > Mollusca > Bivalvia > Pectinida > Pectinidae > Pecten > Pecten maximus. Next base: position 17,135,214 of record NC_047028.1, read on the forward strand.
AAACACTGTCTTACGTCTCACATCATATTCAGTGTGTTACAGGTAAAATGAGTGCATTGAAGTGGATACTTCTCGCTGAAGGTAAGTTTTATCACTTGTCTGATCTACGCTTAAATCTTTTAAAATCTTGACTTCTTTGTTAATGAGAAGAATTCAATTAATGACGTTATTTTTATATAAAAAAAAATCCTGTTGCCAGCTTCTTTGCTCATATTTTAGACACTCATGACACTGATACTTACTTAATTTGCTACTGAGTTTTGCTCTCATTTTTAACGTACTTCCTTGTTACATGGTTTCAGTGATTTTGTGATGCACAAAATATCAATTTTTACGTTTCTTTTTCTTTAAAACTGAAAAAATGAGCAATAAATTGGTATCTTACATTTAACAGTTTCGTATACCTGGAGGTAAAATAGAAAAATAAATGCATTAAGGAATAGAAACTCAGAACATTATCTTTATCAAATTTGTTCTGGTGAAACTGCAATTAAGGTGATATTAAGCCACATAGTATATTAATTTGACAGGAAATTAATAATAGCCTGTCAGTTAACATGTTTACCTTGTTATACCTGATATTGTTGCCGAGTTCACTTTGCAATCTTTTAATTCTTGTCACTTTCTTATTCTACCGACCAGTTGCTATTTACGAAACGTGGGAGAAAAGATATTTTTTAAAACTCCCCGACGACGTGTCATTGTAAGTCTTACATTGGTGAGGGTTTTATCAGTCTTAAACTCTTATTTTTCTAGGATTATTATCGAAATAACTTTTTCTGTTGAAAACGATTACCACGAAAATTTAATCCATCCAAAAAATAACACCTTCAGCAATATGATATCATCAACAGGCAAGCACGAGATAAAAAAAAATAACAGTATGAAACATTTTCAGCAAACAAACACGAATTTTACATCTTATTTATCTGTCGCCCAAATTGTATTCATATCGACTGTATACTACCATTTGGTAATAGTTCAAAGCTTAAATATTATAACGTCATAACAGAAGTTATAACTTACATCAAACTCCATATACAATATGTAATAACATCATTAGAACACCAACTAATCAGGAAGGTTAGAAAGGATAATGAAAATACCAAAAGGGAGAACATTATTCGGATATCGTTAAATGTGTCCATTTTTTCAAAACATGAGGTAATTCAAAACCACAAAATAATCATTTAATCTATGTTTTACACTTTTCTGAAGTATTCTCGTATCAAAACGAAGCTCAGTATACTATGTTAATGGTAAAACTCATAACGTTCTGAAAATTAAAATATGTTGACTACTGTAGCAATCTTAACCTCCCACAACGCCGGAATTATAGGTCTATATGATTGATTCGCTGTTCCAACTAGATAATTTGTTTTACTCCCCAAAGATTGGGTTTGTTATATGAGACAGACGGGATCTGAGATATATAAGTATAAATCTATTGAGTGAAGATTTTAATGTTGATCATGTAGATAACAGTATCCGTTCCACGGATCTTTCACTCGAGTTAACGGTTCTACATCAAAAACTGTAGAAATATATAATTAATTGTTGTAGGTGTATTTGTCTATAAACCTAACAGGATCGCTGAGTAGTGTTTATGGTCACGCGATACCCTTACCAACCCATTAATCTACTGTTTTAACACTGACATATCCATCATTTTACAATGAATATTAAAGGGGAAAAATAAATTAGATTATTGTAAATCTCCAATATATAGTCTAATACATTAAATTGTAAAGTAATGTTTATAGACAAAGATTTGACTTCGTAACAGGTGCATGAAGGTAAAGGTTATACAGATGCTGTGGACATCTTTAGAGATAGTGATGGGCTGTTAAAGTATGCCTGCGAGGAAAAATATGTTTTTTCCGAGCTTCTGATGACCATGTAAAAACAATTGTTCTTATATTTATGCTTTACATGAAATGTATATTATATACGCATACACTGTTACTGTTTAATTCAGATTTGGCTCTCCTGTCTGACTCTGTGTGATACTGTTTAATTGAGGTTTGGCTCTACTGTCTGACTCTGTATGATACTGTTTAATTGAGGTTTGTCTCTACTGTCTGACTCTGTATGTTACTGTTTAATTGAGGTTTGTCTCTACTGTCTGACTCTGTATGATACTGTTTAATTGAGGTTTGTCTCTACTGTCTGACTCTGTATGATACTGTCTGACTCTGTATGATACTGTTTAATTGAGGTTTGTCTCTACTGTCTGACTCTGTATGTTACTGTTTAATTGAGGTTTGTCTCTACTGTCTGACTCTGTATGTTACTGTTTAATTGAGGTTTGTCTCTACTGTCTGACTCTGTATGTTACTGTTTAATTGAGGTTTGTCTCTACTGTCTGACTCTGTATGTTACTGTTTAATTGAGGTTTGTCTCTACTGTCTGACTCTGTATGTTACTGTTTAATTGAGGTTTGTCTCTACTGTCTGACTCTGTATGTTACTGTTTAATTGAGGTTTGTCTCTACTGTCTGACTCTGTATGTTACTGTTTAATTGAGGTTTGTCTCTACTGTCTGACTCTGTATGTTACTGTTTAATTGAGGTTTGTCTCTACTGTCTGACTCTGTATGTTACTGTTTAATTCAGGTTTGTCTCTACTGCCTGACTCTGTATGTTACTGTTTAATTGAGGTTTGTCTCTACTGCCTGACTCTGTATGTTACTGTTTAATTGAGGTTTGTCTCTACTGTCTGACTGTATGTTACTGTTTAATTCAGGTTTGTCTCTACTGTCTGACTCTGTATGTTACTGTTTAATTCAGATTTGTCTCTCCTGTCTGACTCTGTGTGATACTGTCTGACTCTGTGTGATACTGTCTAATTCAAATTTGGCTCTACTGCCTATTTCTCAAGTTGCATTGAAAGCTACTAATATCTAATGTCTTTATGCTTTGCGTTCTCCATATATCTACTGCTTGAGAATAAGATAGTTGAAACTTTAAAAATACCCTTCTGATTTGTAAATCCTTTTGTTTTGGGAATAAAATCATTGTACCACTAAAAACACCCCAGGCTTGTTCTATTGATAGGAGTGAAATTAAACTGGATATAAATTTTACAATTTACTGATTTTATCAACATTCCAGTTTTGCTGGATTAGTAGATATGCACTCTCAATTAAATACAGTAATCATATTTCAAAATTAACTTGTTGGACGACATTGATATGATCTTTTCGTTTATTTTCAGCTGTGGTTGTTGTAGTCAGTCAAAGTACATCCGTAACTTACCAATGGCCAGTTTGTCATAAATCTTATGCTTACGAAACAGAATATGGCATCGGTTTACCAAATCCTGAGGATCAATACCAGTTTGAAGGGTCACATCCGAAAGTACAATGCATTCCAATCAGCCTTAACGGCAGTATGGACGCCATTATGGATCTCAACGTCACTTCCGCTGTGCAATTTGGTGATTACACACTTAGCGTTTTTATCTATCCGACCGCCGCCACAGGTGTCATCTTTCACTATCGCTCGGAAGATTTCGTCCAGCATTTCGTGCTTTGGATTGCAGGAGGGATATTATCGATGGAAATTTATGAAGGGGACACTGTGGTCAGTAAAGGGGCAATGGATCAACCAAGTATCTTTGTTAAAAACTGGTACTTTGTTGCCCTTATAGTCCAGCATATGAATAACATAGAACTCCAGATCCAACGGAAATCTGCACCCCAAACGAAATCCTTTGGAGTAAAGCAGTCTCATACACTACCTTTGAACGTTCCGGGGCAGATTCGTATCGGGGCTATGTTTGAACGTGGTCAAAACCAGGGGCCAGCGCCGAGTGACTTTGTTTCCAATTTCCAAGGGCAGATGATATGCGTCCAGATGTATAATCTGAGGTTCCCGACTGCGTATTACGATAGCGCCCTTGATCAATGTAACAACGCCAACTTCCCAAGTAAGTAATCATAGAATATGTTTGGGGTGTATTTGTTTTCTGTTTTACTACAATGCTGAATATCATGCATAAACCAAGGACTAACGTCACAATAGGTTAATGTTCAACAAGCCCACTACGATGATGAAATGGGTGTGCCATTGATTCAATGATCGTTTACACAAGATTCATATAAAAAACATATACATGTATATAAATATATATATATGCACTATGTGTTGGTGATCGGAAGATAAAGATTTGAATTTTTTGTCGTGATGAATATTTGTAATATGTGAACAATTCGCATCCATGTATGTAAATACATTGTGATCCAGGTATTCATATCATCTTATAGACCACTTCCACTATTATCATGTCAGGATATCGGGCCGACTATCATTGCGTCATTGAAACGCTTTTTTTAAGAACACCGATGTGGTGCAGCGGTATAAGCTGCGGGTATTTCTGGCTAGGCGATTGGGTGCCGTAGATCGTAAGTTCGAGGCCCGGTCAGAGCACGAGTCATTAAGTTGTCTTCCTTCGTCAAATGTGTAACTATGTTATATATCAAATAATCAGCACAATGTATCATATGCACTATGTGTTGGTGATCCGAAGATAAAGATTTGAATTTCCTGTCGTAGTTGTACTCGATGAATATATATTATAAAAAAGGCTTGCTAAAAGACTTTTTAATTTGATTTACAGGTGTCGTGCTGTTGCCTGCTACGCCTGCTCCGATCATAACCACAACTCCGAGGACTATTTGTGCTCATTTCGATAGACGCGATCTGGTCTTCACACGGGTACAGGAAAACAGTCGACTTCTTTCAAGCATAAACGACTTGGACACGATAGTTAACACCTCTCTTAGAAGATGTGCAGTCTACTGTGTCAGGAATCAAAAGTGCGTGTCCTTCACCGTTACTAAGACAGCAGAAGATGATAAAACATGTCGGCTTTATCCCGTGTACAATACCGTCTACGTCACGGCAAGCAGCAAAACAGACTTGTATGTAATAAACGTGTGTACGTAAAAGGAAACCTGGAAATGTATACTAACCATATATTTTGTCATCGAGAATGACACTAGTAAGAGTCGCAATGTCGTCTTTATCGTCGTCCGGAGTATCGAGAATGACACTAGTAAGAGTCGCAATGTCGTCTTTATCGTCGTCCGGAGTATCGAGAATGACACTAGTAAGAGTCGCAATGTCGTCTTTATCGTCGTCCGGAGTATCGAGAATGACACTAGTAAGAGTCGCAATGTCGTCTTTATCGTCGTCCGGAGTATCGAGAATATGTTATCGTTGCATTTCGTCCTGTAGAATAACAGGAACAGGTCATTATTATCTGTCTTCTTCATTAATAAGACAATATTGTCATCAATATTTACACATCTCGGACAGAATTGTTGTATTTGACTCGTTATAATCGGTCACGTGGAGACGCCGTATAAAGAGGGGTCAGTAATATACCTTACTGGTGATATGGCGGCCTTTGTCTTTCGCTTCAAAATATGAGCAAATCAGGTCTACAAAAATGCAGTATATCCGGAACAAACACCTTCCTGCGTTTTATTTTTGTCTAGAATCGTCCTGAATTGGATGGACACCAATGTATACGAGTTGTCTCTCATACGCCAGTTGAAAATAGTTGACGTCAGTTGACGATTTGAAAGCATCTTGTTAACAAATATGGCATGCTATCGGCAGACGACATAAGTAATAATTGACGGGGAATACAGAAGACGATGAAGTGTAAATGCGTTAAATATAAGTCAACAGGGGACTAGATTTATAGTTTGAGAACTCTGGAAATTAGATTAGGTCTTTTACATTTCTTCTTGGACGCTAGGAAGACTGATGGAACAGGATACGATACGTCCCAGTTGTATCAAAGGGGGATATAAAAAGGTCCTCGGTGCGATAACTTTGTTATACGGTTTGCTACTGACCTACATATTGTCATCATCATTGTCTTCAAGATCACCGATAATATATTGTTATAAACATCAGCAATGTATATGCTTCATATTGATTAGAAGCTGATACATATTTATCCCTGTAGATTGAAGCTAAGGTAAATCCTTTCCGTGTTAATTGATATTTTTTCTTGCTCATTAACGCTGGAATTATTCTGTCTGGATATATTGAAGATGTGGTATATTTTATCTTTGCGTATATTGACACTGAAGTATATTTTGACTTTATGTATTGACGGTGTGGTCATTATGTCTTTGTTTATTGACGGTGTGGTATATTGTGTCTTTGTGTATTGGCTGTGTGGTATATTTTGTCTTTGGGTATTGACACTGTGGTATATTGTATCTTTGTGTATTGACGGTGTGGTATATTGTATCTTTGTGTATTGACTGTGTGGTATATTGTATCTTTTGTATTGACGGTGTGGTATATTGTGTCTTTGTGTATTGACTGTGTGGTATATTTTGTCTTTGGGTATTGACGCTGTGGTATATTGTATCTTTGTGTATTGACGCTGTGGTATATTGTATCTTTGTGTATTGACTGTGTGGTATATTGTATCTTTGTGTATTGACTGTGTGGTATATTGTATCTTGTGTATTGACGGTGTGGTATATTGTATCCTTGTGTATTGACGATGTGGTACATTGTATCTTTGTGTATTGACGGTGTGGTATATTGTGTCTTTGTGTATTGACTGTGTGGTATATTTTGTCTTTGTGTATTGACTGTGTGGTATATTGTGTCTTTGTGTATTGACGATGTGGTATATTGTGTCTTTGTGTATTGACTGTGTGGTATATTTTGTCTTTGTGTATTGACTGTGTGGTATATTGTGTCTTTGTGTATTGACGATGTGGTACATTGTATCTTTGTGTATTGACGGTGTGGTATATTGTGTCTTTGTGGATTGACTGTGTGGTATATTGTATCTTTGTGTATAGACTGTGTGGTATATTTTGTCTTTGTGTATTGACTGTGTGGTATATTGTGTCTTTGTGTATGGACGATGTGGTATATTGTGTCTTTGTGTATTGACTGTGTGGTATATTTTGTCTTTGTGTATTGACTGTGTGGTATATTGTATCTTTATGTATTGACGATGTGGTATATTGTGTCTTTGTGTATTGACTGTGTGGTATATTTTGTCTATGTGTATTGACGGTGTGGTATATTATATCCTTGTGTATTGACGGTATGGTATATTGTATCGTTGTGTATTGACGGTGTGGTATATTGTATCTTTATGTATTGACTGTGTGGTATATTGTGTCTTTGTGTATTGACTGTGTGGTATATTTTGTCTTTGTGTATTGACGGTGTGGTATATTATATCCATGTGTATTGACGGTGTGGTATATTGTATCTTTTGTATTGACGGTGTGGTATATTGTGTCTTTGTGTATTGACTGTGTGGTATATTTTGTCTTTGGGTATTGACGCTGTGGTATATTGTATCTTTGTGTATTGACGGTGTGGTATATTGTATCTTTGTGTATTGACTGTGTGGTATATTGTATCTTTGTGTATTGACTGTGTGGTATATTGTATCTTGTGTATTGACGGTGTGGTATATTGTATCCTTGTGTATTGACGATGTGGTACATTGTATCTTTGTGTATTGACGGTGTGGTATATTGTGTCTTTGTGTATTGACTGTGTGGTATATTTTGTCTTTGTGTATTGACTGTGTGGTATATTGTGTCTTTGTGTATTGACGATGTGGTATATTGTGTCTTTGTGTATTGACTGTGTGGTATATTTTGTCTTTGTGTATTGACTGTGTGGTATATTGTGTCTTTGTGTATTGACGATGTGGTACATTGTATCTTTGTGTATTGACGGTGTGGTATATTGTGTCTTTGTGGATTGACTGTGTGGTATATTGTATCTTTGTGTATAGACTGTGTGGTATATTTTGTCTTTGTGTATTGACTGTGTGGTATATTGTGTCTTTGTGTATGGACGATGTGGTATATTGTGTCTTTGTGTATTGACTGTGTGGTATATTTTGTCTTTGTGTATTGACTGTGTGGTATATTGTATCTTTATGTATTGACGATGTGGTATATTGTGTCTTTGTGTATTGACTGTGTGGTATATTTTGTCTATGTGTATTGACGGTGTGGTATATTATATCCTTGTGTATTGACGGTATGGTATATTGTATCTTTATGTATTGACTGTGTGGTATATTGTGTCTTTGTGTATTGACTGTGTGGTATATTTTGTCTTTGTGTATTGACGGTGTGGTATATTATATCCATGTGTATTGACGGTGTGGTATATTGTATCTTTGTGTATTGACGGTGTGGTATATTGTATCCTTGTGTATTGACGATGTGGTATATTGTATCCATGTTTATTGACGGTGTGGTATATTGTGTCTTTGTGTATTGACGGTGTTGTATATTGTATCCTTGTGTATTGACGGTGTGGTATATTGTATCCATGTGTATTGACGGTGTGGTATATTGTATCTTTGTGTATTGACGGTGTGGTATATTGTATCCATGTTTATTGACGGTGTGGTATAATGTGTCTTTGTGTATTGACGGTGTTGTATATTGTATCCTTGTGTATTGACGGTGTGGTATATTGTATCCATGTGTATTGACGGTGTGGTATATTGTATCTTTGTGTATTGACGGTGTGGTATATTGTATCCTTGTGTATTGACGGTGTGGTATATTGTATCTTTGTGTATTGACGATGTGGTACATTGTATCTTTGTGTATTGACGGTGTGGTATATTGTGTCTTTGTGGATTGACTGTGTGGTATATTGTATCTTTGTGTATAGACTGTGTGGTATATTTTGTCTTTGTGTATTGACTGTGTGGTATATTGTGTCTTTGTGTATTGACTGTGTGGTATATTTTGTCTTTGTGTATTGACTGTGTGGTATATTGTATCTTTATGTATTGACGATGTGGTATATTGTGTCTTTGTGTATTGACTGTGTGGTATATTTTGTCTATGTGTATTGACGGTGTGGTATATTATATCCTTGTGTATTGACTGTGTGGTATATTGTGTCTTTGTGTATTGACTGTGTGGTATATTGTATCTTTATGTATTGACTGTGTGGTATATTGTGTCTTTGTGTATTGACTGTGTGGTATATTTTGTCTTTGTGTATTGACGGTGTGGTATATTATATCCATGTGTATTGACGGTGTGGTATATTGTATCTTTGTGTATTGACGGTGTGGTATATTGTATCCTTGTGTATTGACGATGTGGTATATTGTATCCATGTTTATTGACGGTGTGGTATATTGTGTCTTTGTGTATTGACGGTGTTGTATATTGTATCCTTGTGTATTGACGGTGTGGTATATTGTATCCATGTGTATTGACGGTGTGGTATATTGTATCTTTGTGTATTGACGGTGTGGTATATTGTATCCTAGTGTATTGACGGTGTGGTATATTGTATCTTTGTGTATTGACGGTGTGGTATATTGTATCACTGTGTATTGACTGTGTGGTATATTTTGTCATTGTGTATTGACGTTGTGGTATATTATGTCTTTGTGTATTGACGCTGTTGTATATTTCGCTGTTTTACATTTTTATATTTCGGCTGATGTATATCTTATATTAAAACTTCGATAATATTTTGTCTTGATGTATTCTGGCAGTGTCTTCTTTATTGGTAATAAATAAAGAACAAAGTTTGGTTCGTTACTTGTATTGTTAACATCGATGATGTCTTTAACAATATTTAACTATATCATGTTTTTTTCATTTATTTTTTAATCCAAAACATATCAGGTTAACTGTGTTAAAGGTTAGAATGTCTAAGCAAGAAAACAATTTAAGGTTGTGAATAGTGTTGGCGTTATCTCCCATTTAACTTGTGGGCCACACGAAAACTGCTGCTGCTCTCTCTCTCTCTCTCTCTCTCTCTCTCTCTCTCTCTCTCTCTCTCTCTCTCTCTCTCGGGACTGAGTTACTACATGCAGATTATGAATGAAGAGAAAAGAGGAGAAAAGTACAAAAGAAAATTCAGAAGCACATTGAGCCACTAAAAATCATGAAGCGATGTAAGCCCTAACCCTTTTTGAGTCTCCTGCTTTATTGACAAAACAAAACTCGTGTGATTCCAGCCGGACTACAATCCTGTCTTCACATATCAGCCTGCGAAGTCCCCAAGGACATTCTACCACCTAAACGTCAAATTAAAACGCCGACATCAGTTAGTTCAACACCACAGAGCCTGTGTGACTTCCACTGGACCTTGTTACACTGTAACCACGTAATTCTCCCTCAACTTCATGACTCTTCCTTGTATGGACTTTCTTCATTTCTTTTTTCAGAAGATTTATTTGTCATTATATTTATTATTTCATTATTTTTTCAAGAAGAAAAAATAGATCAATCGAGGAAATAATAACGCAATTAAAAGATGAATAAAAGTCGATACAATACTTACCATTGAAATATTCTAAATATACCATCGAGATACTTTCCCGCTAATATTTGGCAGTATTCTAAACTACACTCATGTATCAATTTGCTACTTCCAGGCTTTAGTAGACAATTAAAAAAAGTTGGAATAAAATATTAATTTAGTACCAAGCAGCCTTCGGATATATGATTTAGAACGAAGATAAGATTGATCATTTTCAGTGAATATTTTATAAGAATTCTTAATGAGTTAACAGCATCCATCCAGTTGTTGTGAAAGTGTAGCAAGGACGTGTTCTTTTAGTCAAACTCAAATGAAAGTATCAAGGTCGACTCATAGGTACTGGTGCATGAGGGATCAACGTAAAGGAGAAAAGGAAGTAGTACATAAAATGGCAGGAAATAATAAAACAATTTTTTTCTTCAAGTGCATTGCTGGATGATTTACTATCCAATGTAATTTCAAGGAATTTTATTTCCTTTTTTCAATGTATGCATCGATTTACATCAAGTCATAGAATGTCGGCAGGTAGGCTTTCCAAGCGATATTTTTCTCCTTCAAACACAGCGCTAATTATTGTCCCATAGAAGTAAAACAGTGCAGGAATTCTGATATATAATCCCCAGTAAACTACCCATATGGGGCCCCATAAAAACTCCAAGTGTATTGTATGACCGAGTGTCTTTCCTTCCGATATTCATATTTGTGTACGAATGCAAACAAACGCTAACACACATCTAGGGGATTGATTTAATCCATGATGTAACAAGAACAATACTGAAAACATAATAACAAGTAAGAATGAATTATAATCCATGCTGTACAGCACAAACATATCGCATCTCGAAACAGTAATTCTTCATATTGTTTCCATCCATTTACCGTCTTCGTTCGGTATGAGACCCGTAGCCCATCGAAGATATCCCCTAACGGCTTGCTCCTTTATATATAAATCGTATGGTTACACGCTTCAGATATTACTTACAATTGATTAAAAAACTCAAGGAAAAGCATAAACTTGTATCAATATATGGCCAGTTACAGTTCATAGGAACTGAAGTACACGTTTATAAAATAATTTGTGAAATAATAAAATAGTAAACAAACTTGACTAAAGTGTCCCATTCAAAAGTTTGTGGTTGCGTAAACATTCTGGTGGAAGGGTCAGAATTACTGTTTTTAAACTCACTTAAATTGGCATACTATGATTAAGTGTAATTCTTAGATCGAGTAATCTTGTGATGTCCGTCATGTTTCTTGAGAAACCGCAACAAGATTCCTGTGAATTACACTCCCACTTTATTTTGGTTCCTCAGTTTTTAAAGTCGTAAACTCAATTTACTGCTTTTTTCTCCATATATTATTTTATCGTTATCATGACTAGATATTTGATCTTTGATAACTTTGTCCCGGAAATGTTTTGTTTGATACCAATGTCAGGGCCTACCTTTTTGATGGCGTTGATTTGTTAAATCGAACGTTCTTGTTAAATACAAACATTTTACTATCAACTGATTTAACCATACAACCGCTTTATTGCTATCGAAGTCTCCGTTGCTAGGTTTCGCCTCATAATAATCTTAACCAGCTCAGCCAGCACGGCCATTTTAGTATGTATATGTCTTGAAAATGACGTCAGAACCAATCAGAAGTATTCTTTTAACAATCGGAGATTTCACTTATCGATTGCCAATTGGAAAATCCAAGACTAAAAACAGAAGGTCTATTCGACAGGTGGGGTCCATAGCTATATATCGCCTAAAAAGAAACCCAGATGACCATCCCACCATTTGGAATGAAGTAATTCCAGCATCTTTGATTTCCTTATTTGCTGATGGATCTAGGTCTTCAAAACTGATCTTTTTCTTGAGGATTCCCATTGCTTATCTAGGGACAGTGGCAGCTGCCAACCGGAGAGTAGGACCTATCCAACCCATTTAAATTCTTGACATCATGGCTGAAGGGGTTCTGATTGGTTCTCCACAGGTCGTCATTGCACGTTTTCTCGATCAAATTGGCGTTAAAGATGTGCCGCAAACATCAGTTGAAAAAGGTCTGAAGCTTGTTGATGGTGGTTTTGGTCACCAGTACAAACTGAACTGAGGAGACACTAATACCAATTGAACCGAAGGGACACCAGTAAAATTGAAGTATGAAGACGCCAGTAGAAATTAAAACGAGTAGACGCATAATACATATTGAGCAAGGAAGACACCATTACAAAATGATCCGGGGAGACATCAATACAAATTGATCCGTTAAGACACCAGTAGGAATTGAACTGAGACACCAGTACCAATTAAACTGAGGAGACGCCAGTACCAATTAAACTGAGGAGACGCCAGTACCAATTAAACTGAGGAGACGCCAGTACCAACTAAACTGAGGAGACGCCAGTACCAACTAAACTGAGGAGACGCCAGTACCAATTAAACTGGGGAAACACCAGTTCCAATTAAACCGAGGAGACGACAGTACCAACTAAACTGAGGAGACGCCAGTACCAAATGAACTGAGGAGACGCCAGTACCAAATGAACTGAGGAGACGCCAGTACCAATTAAACTGAGGAGACGCCAGTACCAATTAAACTGAGGAGACGCCAGTACCAAATGAACCAAGGAAACAAAGCAAAACCAATAGAGGATATACAAGAAAAAATTGTCACATCTTTTTGGTAAACTGGATGATGAAAAACTACCAATGGAGTCTTAAAATACATTTTCTGTGTAAATAACAAAAACAAATCAACAGTAACTGGCGAACTCGGGAGAACCCATTGTTTATTGATATCATTACTAATGTTGTGAAGTGTCATATCTGTCTAATTAGTATGGATGAAAGTAGCTTGCTTCATCTGAGAGTGTAGTTTTACACAATGATATCGCTAACTTCTGGTAAAGCAAAGTTAATCCAGTAACAGAATGTCTATAGTCACATAGTGCGAACAAATAATATAATGCTGACGGCATTAAGAATCAATAAGCAATTCAAAAATGGAAGTTTGAGTTGCATAATAATTCACAAACAAAGAACAATAAGCCCTGCATTAACTGGTTTTCAAATGGGAATCCTACTTGTTAAATATGAAATATGGATATCAGAGAGTTCTTTGAAGACTCAGAACCAGTTCAAAAAGTTTGAAATTGAGAATGATTGATACAAACGAATCAGGTGTCACCAAAATTTTTTTATGGCCTGTAGTAACAAAACAAAAAGACGATGAAAATATTTCTAAATGGATCGTCGTATGTTTTTGCAGGAAAGAGAAATTCTAATATCAAACCGTACTGGTATTAGTATCAATTTCTCGAAAACAACAAATGAATATCGACGTAATAATGAAACTATAATTCAAAATGTCACCACCGTTCAATACGAATGATAGTAAGATAAATAAAACACACATGACATGTCACCACGTATCAATACAAATGAGAGAGAGTAGGATAGCTAAAGACAAGCAAGATATCGGACTCTATCAATACAATTGAGAGTAACAAATTGATATACTCTTTTCCCCGGGGTCGTCTTCATAAGACCTTCTGTTGGTTACAATATGATGAGGCATTACAATTAGAAATATAAGTTCTAATAATCAATATATATGTTTTATACTTTGTCGAGCACTTTCCTGTTTGCTAATGATAAAAACATCCAGAGAGAAATAAAAAGCGATGAAGATAGGAAGGCAATGCAGCAAGACTTGGATAATTTGCAAGAATTGTCCAATATATGGCTGCTAAGATTTCATCAACAGAATTGCAAAGTATTAACAATAAAAAAAGGGATACGTACCCAGGAGTTACCACATGTCAGGAACAAAGGACAATGTACTGGTGCTGGACAATACAAAGGTCGAAAAAGACATTAGGGTAATGGTAGATTTAGATCTAAATTTCTACGTGTACATGCAACAAGCTGTAAACAAAATAAGCCAATAGTAATGTTAAGCTCATTAGAAGATCATTTGTATATTTGGATGAAGTGACATCCGAACATTTTTTACGGCACTTATCCGTTCAGACTTGCTGTAAGCGAGTCCATATGAAGTCAAGGGTATAGAAACAATGTAGCAGGTCCAGAGAAGGGCAACAAAGCTGATACCAGGGCAGAAGGAACTAGCATTTAGTGATCATCTGAAAAGACACTTGCACTGGCATATCGCAAATTGAGAGAAGATGATATAAAAATTATAAACATCAAAATTATTAACAAAGTCCACGATGATAAACTCACGAAAATCATTTTTGATCAGGATACAGAATCCAGAACGAGAGATCATGCACGGAAACTAAAAAAAAATGTTTGTAGATTGGACATCCGTTTGGCTTCAGAACTATTGACATTTGGAAAAGTCTTTCCAAAGCTGTAATCCAGACGTCAACAATTAATACAATATAAAGACTTTGAAATTAATTTGGATAATCACTTGAAACATTTTGAACTGAAATTTAACCGTATGACGAACTGATATTCTCTCACCAAATGTGTTTATCAAATATTATGTGTATAACTAATGATATAGACATAGACGCGCAGTGTGCCTCCGTCCAGTATATGTCCTATTGAATCCTATTAAAGTACTGTAAGCCCGCTGATTATCTGAATACGAAATACTGTAGGGGTTTTAGCAGCAATACTTCCGTTACCTGTAATGTAAACCAGGACCATATTGTTAGCTGGTTGTACTCGTGGGTGCTTACGGAGCACTTTACAGATACAACACAAACATTAGTCACCATTAACATTCAACAATTTACACATAATGAAAAGCTCATCATCTAATTAATTAGATATTTTTAACCTTTTTACAGACAAAAACAATAAAAAAATATTTCGACGTTGATAAAATGTTTCCGTGCGCTGAATATCAGCAGAACACGCGCAGATTATATGACAGAACCTGAAAAGACTTCAATGCATGTGGCATGCAAATAATCAGCATGGTTATTTAATGTGACATTAAGTTTCTATGTCTGTTTGACACAATCGTTCAATGAAGTTCGGGATTAATTGAAACTTTTATATGGTCGTTATCCTGTTCTCTATCACAACACATCCCCATAAAATGCGTTACTATTATAAGTTAAAACATACTTTTCCCGTATTTCTTAAATTAAACATACATGCCTTTGAACATCATCTTTCCATTCCTTTAACCAACTGATTGATTATAGACTGGTATGTGTAGATTGGTGCAGTACAAAATGATTTATCTGACGTCAATTATGAGATACAGCTCGTTTACTTTTGAGGAATTCAATAATCAATATTAATCTTCTTGTTATTTCGATACTCCTCTTCCTTGATGACGTTCAATATGCTTATTTTTAAATATTGATGTCAATATCAGAATATGCCCTTAGGTGAGGGACTATTTTTCCTCGACGTACATGTATATATAACCTCCGCGATACTGACAGTGTCCCATTCAGTAAGCATCGCTCAGTAACACATCATTACAAGAGGCTTCGAAGGGGAACGCCAGTGGAACTACAATGAGGTGTAACTATCTCATTATCATTAAAGGTAAGTTTTTGTACGAAAATTATTTTACATGATATTCTTGATTTTTACTTAATTTTGATGTAGTGAAAAAACATCTCTTACATATTGTTTTGATGCATGCCTTTATTTACGATTGGTAAGAACCCTGAACTGTTTTACTAATCATACGTCTGAACATATATTAATATGTTTGCATGCATACTTAGTAAAATATGTATTCTGACCCTAACATTGTTAAAGAATACTATTTAAAAAAATAGTTTGTTTTCGAAATATTATCCAAGCAGTCGAACTTTGTCACAATTTATCTAACATAACAGACTTTTCATCAACCATTATTGACAAAAGACTAATATTTTTAACTGTGTACATTCGTGGAACATCCTGAAACGTGATGTACATTAAGGAAATGAATAAGTTCTATCAGGACACAGAAACAGTATAGGGACCACGGAACCAAATTATTTCCCATAGACGGTAATGTTAACGTTTATCACTGTACTGCTTAAATGGAGTTTTCAACACTGGCCCAGTAGCCATAATTTTGAAGTATGTCATCTCGGAAACCTCTAAATAGAATGATAAAAAAAATCTACCGATTTGAACTTTTTTATATGGGGGCCACCATCTTGTATTGAATTCAGCACCAAAAAATCATCTAAATTTACAACAAAATACACAATTACTTAACTCCCCCTGAAAAAAAACAGGCTAGCAAAAAAATAACTTTTTTTTCTATATATTTTACATCTACATGTATTGCCCAGTCCACATATTAAAACTTTGGAAACGGCCCCGATGCATTCACCTTCCTATCAAATCTTCTGCCCAAACGGGAAAACCCACAATCTATTTTTGATTTGGTTCTGTGGTCCCTATACCTCTCAGAACGATATGAACTGAAACACAATTGATGTGAAATTAATCATCACATTGATTTTATATACTTTTTTCTTCAAGCTGTATTTTTCTATCACGTATAACAATAAAATACCTTACCTAGGATATGAGTAGGAATAACCAAGGTTACTGATACAATTATAGGGTTTGTACAATAGCTGTTATGTTTTCCTCAGCATCTCGGGATAAATATCATGACCCATTATACACCTAATTAACACCTAATCCAATATCAAAATGTATGTTTCAGATTATCTATTTATATTGTCAAAAACAAAGTTATTTCATTATCCTATTGGGCGGGGACAAAGCGGGCCGTGGGCTGTAAGCTGGTTAGCTAGACCCTAATTCTTGCAACGTTGTTTTTTTCTTTTTCTTTTTTCAATTACACGTAATTTCAGAATTATTTATATTCAATCAAGCTAGCTCTTAGATGCCGAAAAGCGTTAACATTTTCATTGTTATTTCATTAACAGCCGTGCCTAAAGAGTAAAAGTGGACGTCAATATTGGTCGGTAACTTGTTCTTTGTTCTTAGATCAAACTGTAGTAAAATGATACCTGTAAATTTAGTCCTTATTAGAGATCGTCAGACCGATATTTATTACACACGTAAGAATTCTTATTCATTTAAGATGACAAAAATGATTAAAAAAAACATCGCTTCTTCTATAAATAACACGCACATTGTATCATCGTCATTTAACATGTTAAGTCAATTGTACACACCACGTATTCAATGCTCTTCAAAAACATTATCCAATCATTACTTAAACTAAACGGTTATTTCTTCTCATAGATCTTTAAATGGGCTCAAAATATAGCAAAGCATGAACCTATGCCGTAAACATTTTTGATATATTTCTATGAAATTTAAAATACCGAAGAAAAATGTTACACGGCAAAAGTCGAATGGTATCACGTGGGTACAAGTGACAGTGGAAGAGTCCGCACCACTTTCTGCTAACTAGTGGCAACATATGCATGTGTGTAGGACCTACCAAAATGTTATGTTATTGTTTTTCACCGATTTATATGTTAACATAACACTTTTGTTTACACATTTAATTTTCGTAATTAAGGGAAAGTCTTTGTTTTATTGCTACTATCCTAGGATGGTAGCGTTATAATTGGTAAAATCGGAGATATCCGAATGTTTAAACAGGATTGTAGGTCATTGTTCTATTATTGCCTCACGGTAGCGCTGTTATTTGCCTATGGTCGAAAATGGATAAAATCAGAGAGAAATGCGTATGAGAGAAACTCCACAGTCCCACCACATAAACAGCTAGCAGGTCAACCGTTCGTGTATAAACTTAACACCACAAGAATATACCTCTTATCAGCTTAACTATAACTGCTTACTAGTAAATAATGTTTTTGACAGTTCTCTTAGCTTTTTGTGAAGCTAATACTTGTGGCTTATATTACGCCTGATAATAGTTTCCATTATTGAATTTTACTTATATAATCGCTTTAATGATCTTAAATTACGAAAATTTTCAAATTTGTAAGGTTTTTTTTAATTTCATGACTTCTTTTCTTTCTGATTTCCATACTTTCGGTTTATAACACCTTTGGCAAGAACTAGAAGGATGAAGTAAATGTGTATCCATTGATCGGCATTAACGGTATCTATAGACTCATCAGTTTTCTAATACTCTTGAGTGCTCCATAATTCTGATCAATTGTACTCAGAATGGACTTGTTGTCCGACACATGGTTTTTCTGTAATGTTTGCAGTGTAAATAAATACCTTTCTTGTTATCAGCGTTCGTTATAGATTAACATTTTCTTTTTTATCTATCAAAATGTACTCCATTAAATTGCTTTTTTGATCAACACCTCTGGTTCATATGCATTATTATGCATGACAATACTTTATTTTTATTTAAAAATATTTTTATTTGTAACTTAATTATACAAGGGGATTTTGCACAAGTTATACAATTCATATAAAGCCCCTTCCCGATACAGTTATACATAAACATTACAACAAGATGCCATATTTACATATTGACAAGAGAGAGATTACATTTCCAGAAATACGCCCATGCATTTAAATAAGAGCATACATTGTTCATCACTTCCCATGCCAGTGTTTCTTTCTCATTGCACTCCGTACTTCCTAGAGTACCCTTTTGTCTTTTGTTGTCGGCTTCGGAAATAAATGCAAAAATATATATACGCAACTCTTAATCGCAACCAATTCAAAATTTTGAGTTATCTTCTACATTTCAAATAATTTATTTTATGAAATATTTTTTAAATAAGTTTATTTGCATACTTGTATAAAGCTCATAAAGTGTAAGATATCTTTATAGACTAGCTCAATTAGTGTCTCACAGCTTTCGTATATTTCGTTCCATCAAACTGTCTTGCGTATTCAAAACTTGTCTCTCGTTTTGTTACCATTGCCTCTTGCAAAAAAAGAAAAGAAGGAAGTCTTTCGCGAGTTTTATTTTATATTCATATATTTCAACTTAAGTTCCCGTAGTTAAAGTTTCTATACGACTCTTCCCCAATTAAAAAGTCAAATGGCCCAGTAAAAAATAAAAATCTCACATTCATGACAATTATAAAATAAATAAATAAAAAAATAGATAAATAATAATTAATAGACAAAGAGTGATGAAAGTAAAATCAGCGAAAAAGGATTATTTTAATCAAATCAAAATAATGTTATTATTCAGAATTTTATTAAAAGAAAAGCCTATGTTTTTGTTGGCGAGACATTTTACCTTATCTGTCTCCGATCGTGTAAGCAGGTGTGTATCAATGTACCTAGTAGTCGGATCAACTACTTTGTATTAACTAGTTATATACATGTATTTTCCCTCTAATTAATTCATAACTCACAAGTTTTATGTTTGAGATTTTTAATGTAATCATGATGACAACAAGTTAATACCGACATGAAAACAAACATACCGTAACATCTAACCAACATCTAGATAAGCTAAAGTCACACGCTCCACTGACTTTACAACAACCTTGCATTGTGTAACTTTGTAGTGTCCTATATCATTACCTTTGATAAACCGTAAGTTTTAATTATTAAAAAAAAAAAAAACAATTTTAGGCATTGTTTTGTTCAATAAATCCATACAGATAAGCAGGTTATCGATATTGCTGTACGAAAGATAAGAAAAAGCTTGTCGAGCTAGTAGGAGGCTATGATGATTTTTTTCTACCTCCTTTACAACACTTTATAAGGTTGTAAGGTTACTTTCTCTTATACACGTATGTTGGGTATTGTTTGCAAGGACATTAGAAAAACTAAAAGTCCATGTAGAAATTACCTTCTGGCCCAGTTAGCATTATTGTTAGAGTCGACCATTGTCATTATGTTTCTCCTCGTTTTAAACAATAATTACCTTATAATAATTAAAAATCAATAAAGAATAACGACATAATAGTCAAACCATAATTCAAACTCAAACTCGACTTAACGAGGGCAAAAACAACAAAGATAACCGACATATTAACCAAACCATAATTCAAACATAAACTCGACTAAATGAGGACAAATATATAGATTTCCATGAAGATTCCTGAAAAAGTACAAGGTAAATTAAAACCAGGTAAGGGTCTTCTGTTTCATCGACAGCTCCCACTATAAAAAAAAATGGTCAAATACGGTCACAATCTCAAATGAGAGTTAGAGTGGTGACAACGGAACCACTATCATACAACTGTTTTGTGTTAGGGACATCAGAAAGCTGTGTCGTCCTTTTAGCACTCGTCAGAGATGTTAGGAATATAATACAGCTGTTTCGTCCTTCTAGGACTCGTCAGTAATGTTAGGAACATCATAATGTCTCTGTTTTCCGTTCGAAATGGTGATGATTCTTGAGATGTTAGACCTAACTTGCCCATACATTCCTTTGTCAGTATAATGAGATACATGGCTGAGGGCGCAATGGAACAGTTTTATACCAACAAACCATTTGTTACTGTTTTCAACACGCGAGATAAATAATTAAACATGGGTCTGTTTCGTGGACAAGGATATCTTCACCCTCCTAGGGTATGACAGATTGCACCCCCAGGATATTTCATGAATGTGCAACCTTCAGCTAGCCTCGGGTGAGACATTCACGAATTCCTCCTCGGGTTGAGATTTCTTTGTCACATCCACATGACAGAAAAATATTCTATCAATCAATTTGTGACGTGGTTACGCTACATAGGATGATGACGTGGTTACGCTACATAAGATGATGACGTGGTTACGCTACATAAGATGATGACGTTATGCTATTATGTATAGCGTCACAGCACGTATCTGTTGTCTTTCCCTACCCAATAATGACATAATTGTCCCATCCCTAGCAACCACCGAACTACCCTGAGTAGTATGTGCGAAAGGTGATAAATGAACAACTAAACCAAAACAAGCAACACAAATAGTGAAGCTTGTGCTTTTTTGAAAGAAAAAAGTCCATATTATTCCAATAATTGTATCTAAATTCTGCTAAGAAGACAATGTCTGGTGTATTCTTTACGCTTTGTTTGTCCCAAATGATAAAATCTTACATGAACAAAGGCAAATCATTGTATATTGTTTCGCTAATATATTATTCAGACAGCTATTTATCGCATAGGAAACGCTTCATTTAATATCAATGGTTTATATGTATGAATATTAATACTACATCAAATTCATAAAAGATATGTTATATTGTACATTTTTATAACAGTTAAAATTTAATTTTAATTATCAACATTTTAAATGCAGTCATGTTTCTGCAGTATACACGTCCTCAGGCTACATGAAATTATATATAGAGAGTTATGTGATTATATATTGCGTAGCCAAAAAGCAGTGTAATTTCTCCAAGTTCCTCTACTGTTGATTACTTTTGTCAGTTTATCTTTAAGAACCATTTTGTGTAATTTTCTTTCCATTTCTCTATTCATGTATCGATGTCATGAATATCTGTCTAAAACCATTCCCTATGCTACAATGTACTACAAAGTACAAAGTATTTAAATCATATTGGTAGGGAATACCATCATTTCAAGAACGTCAAAGACGAATTCTAGAAGGACGAAACAGCTTAATGATGAATTTCAATTCATTTTTGGATCTACTGTATCTCGCTCTCAGTTTGTTTTGAAAGGTGTTTATACGAGGGCTGATTTATATGTTGTGGGCCTCATATTGAAGGATTTGAATTTTGCTTGACATATTGTATTATTTTTCAACATATTCTCCGTCAGTATCTATACACTTTTGCGAACGGTGGCCTCCATGCAACTAACAGTCTAATCGTAACGGCATAACAGGCATGTACAGTCCTTTAAATCATCCATTTCTCTATATTGTTCAAATCGTGGCATCGTCATACGAAAAAAAGGTACATTGAATTTAAATCGACATGATCAATAGTGTTGTTGTGGAATATATTCACGCGACTTTGTTAATTGAACTTGGATAATGATCCCTGAAAGGCTTATACGAAAGACATAAGATTTGAGAGTTAGATACAGTGGAGTCAAAAATGAATTATACTGCATAACATAGCTATTTTGTCCCTCTAGGGTTCGTCTGTGTGATGCTTTGTCTACTATACAGCTTGTTCGTCGTTCTAAAATGATAGTGATACTAAGGTTTAATTGCAAGCACCTGGGATATGGTTTTGGTGCTATGGTATATTTGGGGAAGGGGGGAAATATCGAAAGAAAATGTCAACGACATTGTAAGTACCTGGGATTTGGTTTTGGTGTTACATTACATGTATTAATGTCTTATCAACAGCTATGGTAATTTGGGGAAGGGGGAAGATATCGAAAGAAAATGTCAACGACTGGATTTTGAGATACAATAGTCCCATGGTTAAATAGACTCTTATTTTCAACATTAAATTTCTTCAGAACGTCAAGCACATGTATATTTATCATGACCCATGACGCTATTCAAATGATTTTGTTCAAATAGAGGTTTATAAAATACTGTATTTTTGATATTTATAGCGTCATGAAATTGTGTCCAAATGACGGTAATTCATTAAGATATCAGAATAAATTGACCGTTAAGTTAACCTATCAATCGCAGGCATTGCTGCGACGTGAAACCCTAAACAAATATCAATAACAACTTTAACGTTACAAAACAAAAAAACAAACCAAACCGAACAAGCAAGCAAAACATTTAGTTGCGAACTGCAAAGAAAACATAAACAGTGACAAAATAAGATGCATTTACATTAGGTTACATGGTCTTTACTCAGGATTATACTGTTGTAGCGTTTTTCTTCTATTTTTATAGGAATCGTCAATAATGTGCTCTCTAATGTAAATATCTTTCGTTCATAGTGTGCCTTTGGTTTATCAATTTCGAGTAAGAATATTCGATATCGGTACATTATCTTGTTGTTATATGTACTTTACAAACAAAATGAAATTTTATTGTTTGCCATTACAGTTGTTGTCCATGCCGTGTTCGTGGGAGGTTCGCCTAAATACGTGTGGCCTATCTGCAGTAAATCCTACAACTATGAGGTGCAGGATGGTGGACAGACTGTCCAACCTTTAAATGCCGAAGATTATCAGTTTGTTGGACCCCACCCGTCCATACCGTGTGATCCAATCAGCTTTGACGGTTCCACGTACACTCATATGGACCTCCCTGTGAACGACGATAATTCTTTCGATATAGTATCCTTTTGTGTATTCATTAATGCCACCACCAACACTGGAACAGTGCTTCATTACCAATCAGATGACAAAAGTCAAAATATCGTCATGTCGTTAGACAGCGGCAACGCTGTTGCCAGGTACACACGTGGTAGTACAAGCGAAATTATAAGAACTAATGGCGTCGTGGTAACTAACGAGTGGACCCGGATGTGCTTTGTACAAAAGGACAGTAATGCGGGTACTGAGATATTATTAACTAATGCTGTTACCAACATAGAGGCATCATCTGGGAGTAATGTACCGTCGCCATTGCCGATACCAGGAACGATTCGAATAGGAAGCAAACTTGATGGTCCCGAAACAAACTTCAAAGGTCAAATGATTTGTTTAGACATGTATGACTCTGAAGTTAGCCACGGGGATTATGCAGATAGTCTCAATTCATGTGGAAGTGTTTCATTTCCAGGTAAAATATGTGATGTTTATATATTTATTTCAATTAACAGAACTACCCTGGTAACCCGGCTACAGCATTTACTTGTACGTTATTTTGCTGGCGCGAAACGTCAAAAGAGGGTTCCAATTTATCAACTTCAGAACATTCCCCTTTATATTGAGATCTGTCTGTGTCATCCACAAATTGATTGGGCAATCTATTATACATTAATGCATTTTTAGAAAGTGACCTTTATTAGACTTTGAAAAGATCCTGTAGTTATATGACCTATGCATTTATCGTTGTAGCCAGTTCAAATCTACCTACCAGACCGCCTCCTCCACCACCTCCTGTCTGCAATGTGACCGCGCACAAAGAAAGACACGACACCCACTTCAGCCGACTAGAAAACAGGATGTATGTCACTAACGTCAACCAGCTGGACCAGAGAAATGGTACGACTTTGGGGATGTGTGCCTCCTACTGTGTGTCTATATTGGAGTGTATAACCTTCACCTTGACAAGTATTGTGGGTGAATCAACAACATGTCGACTTTTTGATGTCTTTGATCTGTCCTCTATTGTAGAAGATATGGACTCGAGTTTATATGTTTTGCATGCATGTAAATTTTTATGAACAGTAATATCATATAATGTGGTTACATCACTGACACGTTCTAGAAGGACCCAATAGCTGAATGATGTCCCTTTCATCAGTTACATGTTCTAGAAGGACGCAATAGCTTAATGATGTCCCTCTCATCACTGACACGTTCTAGAAGGCCACAATAGCTGAGTGATGTCCCTCTCATCACTGGCATCTTTAAGAAAGACGCAATAGCTGAATGATGTCACTCTCATCACTGGAATGTTCTAGAAGGACGCAATAGCTGAATGATGCCCCTCCCATCACTGGTATGTTCTAGAAGGACGCAAAAGCTTAATTATGTCCCTTTCATTACTTTCATGTTCTAGAAGGACATGATAGCTGAATGATGTCCCTCACATCACTGGCATGTTTTAGAAAGACGCAATAGCTATATGATGTCCCTTTCATCACTGGAATGTTCCAGAGGAACGCGAAAGTTATATTTTGTCCCCAGCAGCATTGGCAGGTCCTGGATGGACGAATAAGCTGTATAATAAAACTCACGGTCATTTTTCGACAAATTCCCGATATATTACTGAATCAACATATTAAGGTGTTATTTACAGGTACGTCTTTTTAATATTTTGCGCTATTTCAATCATACATGTTCCATTGTTTGTGCAGTCATCAGCTTGTCTCTATTGTTACAGTGATTATTTTTCAAAGGGATGTTCAACTAGAGATAGATGCAGTGGAGCGAAAATGAATTAAACTGTATCATACAGCTGTTTCACCTTTCTAGGAACTGTCAATTGTATTAGAGACATCATACAGCTATTTCCACCTCCTAGGACTCGTCAGTGATGTTGGATACATTACACAGCTATTTCGTCCTCCAATGACTCGCCAGGGATGTTAAAAACATCACACAGCCGTTTCGGCTTCCTAGGACTCGCCAGGGATGTTAAAAACATCATGCAGCTGTTTCGTCCTCCAATGACTCGCCAGGGATGTTAAAAACATCATACAGCCGTTTCGGCTTCCTAGGACTCGCCAGGGATGTTAAAAACATCATGCAGTTGTTTCGTCCTCCAATGACTCGCCAGGGATGTTAAAAACATCATACAGCCGTTTCGGCTTCCTAGGACTCGCCAGGGATGTTAAAGACATCATACAGCTATTTCTGCTCCCTATAGGACTCGCCAGTGAGGCAACTAGCAAAGCTCGATATACAAAAAGAATACATCTATTTTATTCGTTTGAGTTCCCATGCACTGTCGATACCCACATAGATAGTTTATTTCAGGAAAGAGGTAAAAAAAAAATTGTGAGGAAAAGAATTGAAATAAGTCCTTGAATACCATCAGTATAGTTGAACACATATATTAACATCGTTACTCCCTGTTATAGCTTTGTTTTATACACTAAGTCTTGCTTCAAAATAATATATCAGTTATGCCTTAATGAGTATACTATAGAGACATTTAACTTTTACCGTAGTTCATCAGGTAATTGGCGTGAATCCACTTTACATTTTGCATCTAATGAGGACAGAACTAACCAAAATCAGAGCTTTGCTTTCCTGACCTTTGCCCCCGAACACTGCCTGGAATGTTATGGATTCTCATTAACAGGCCTCACTGAAGTAAACTCCCTGTCAACATTTTCATTCTAGACTAATGTTGCCAACTTTGTCCTACACACGATCTGAGTTTGAATACACAATTCTTTTGACGCAAGTGACGTAGTCCTTGTGAGTTTTGTTTAACTGCAGGTTTTTATTTTTTAGTAAAGGATCCTCTGTAGTGATTTTTAATTTTGAACACTTATAATTTTGGTCAGTGTTACATATTGATCACTCATGTGATACCATTTGTAAATGTTGTCCAAGCTTTTTCGTAATTTCACATAAGATCCATCACAATTGTCCATGGCATAGTAGCAATGAGTTCTTGTAGAGGCAACATTGTCCGATAGCTCACAATGCCATAACACTGTATTCTAGAGGGACCCGTGGCAATTTTTGTCCTTGCCTTGGTGAAGCCTTTCGCAACATGCCATGTATGATCGGAATTATCTAATATACTTATTCACAGACATGTATCTATCCTGACCATGTGTAGAGACTTCGATCAGTACCATTTTCTTTGAAATCTTTTGTCACTTAACAGTTCATGTCTTTGGCTACAATGTTCATCATCCCTGTGTGAGGGGCCGCGGTGACCGAGTGGTTAAGGTGTCCCGACGCTTTATCACTAGCCTTCCAACTCTGGGTTGCGAGTTCGAAACCTACGTGGGGCAGTTGCCAGGAACTGACCGTAGGCCGGTGGTTTTTCTCCGGTTACTCCGGCTTTCCTCCACCTCCAAAACCTGGCACGTCCTGCAATGACCCTGGCTGTTAATAGGACGTTAAACAAAAACAAACAAACCAAACATCATCCCTGCTGTTTGTTGCAATTCCCAACACCTTGTGTGTAATTCTGCCAACGGGCCAAAACATCGGACTGGGCTGCATGTCGCTCCATCCATGTCGAGCATCTGTTAGGATGGCGATCCCTAAATATCCCTTCCCATTTCTCACGTTGCATTTCAGTCTTTGTTACCTCCTCCTCTAAAACATTCTTTATACTCGTTTTCAGTGATTTCGCAAACTGTTTCGTGAAGTCCGTCAAAATATGACTCGGCACAGACCCCGATTTTTGCAGCTTTACAAAGTCTGTCATATTGGCTATATCTTATTCCCGTTGACATCACTGCGTGAACTAATCGTATGTTTGACAAATGTTAACCTCCTGCAATATGGGGAGAGATGTCATATTTTACTGTGTGTCCAACTACACATTGTTATGACTAAATTATATCTTATATACAAATTATCTCAGCATAACTAGCCAAGCTTCAATATATCCATCTGATTCAAACTTTACTGTAACTGTTTACTAAAAAAATATGCTGCTGGTAGCCCTTTAAGCTTTATGGAAAGCTAATATTTGTTAAAAGCTATTAGTAGTGAAGGTTAGAAAATAATATCGTGTTAACTAGAGTAGCGTCCCTTCGACCGGAACATTTTCTTGTTAACATTTAGCTTTATGATTCTAGGTTTCAAACCAGAGGGATTTAATCTAGCATAAGGATTTAGATTAATATATAATTCTTAACAAAAACTTCGGGGCTGGTGGTCAGTCTAACCCGTATGTTAAGGCCTAGTCTGTTCGAGTTCTATTGCAGTACCTGCTAATAAATACAATTTTCATAAAAAAATAAAATAGATAAAAAAAAACATATATTCAGTCTCAGAGCAGTACTACATATGCTCTAGTCGAGATAAAGATATGCATCGTGTCCATTTGATTATATTTTTTTAATCATCATTTTTCTTCAAATTTTCAACATATGATAACTCGCATGATACAAAAAAACAAAGACAACTTTCATACACACTTGCATGCACAAACTGTATACCAGGGTAGCCTTCTATTACAAAACATGTATGATCAATTGGCTGGTAAAAATGATTGAATGTTCCTGTTGGAAACTGTTAAAAGAAGCATTTCATAATTTCTACCAGCCAATTGATCATACATGTTTGGTAATCGAAGGTTACCCGTTTAAAGAATAGTCACCCAATATGTATTCACTTTGTCAGGTTATCTGACAGGCTGAAGGTAAATCATACTTCAACCATAAAAACAAGATGTTGTGTACTAAATTACCGTTATATTACAATCATTATTCCAAGTGAAGTAATGAATACACAATGTATTATTGTTAAATATTTCTTATTCTTGTAAACAAGAGCACATATACCTGTTTCTGTGTTAATTTGTATCAATGTCATCCAAGTCTCCAAGAAATGGTTGTTTTAAAAAAAAAAGTCTTGTTCACTTTTCGCCATTCAGTTTCGTTCTCCTTTTCATCTAACGGTTTGTGTTGAGTCCAGGTCTTTGACAAATAAAATTTCATAAATAATTACACTTTTCTTTGTTTTTTCGTTTCTTTTATATATATAAGATAAACATTATATATTTCGTATAGCCTTGTGATAAAAACAAGGACGGCAATCTACCTTGTAATTAATCCTAATCTGAATTAATATTATTTCTAATCCATCAAACATATTGAAAAAATGTGAATCTTTTTTGAAAGTTTCTGCTAATATATTCGACAAACGTCTAGATATGACAATCTTAATTCGGTTTAACATATACAGGAGAAAAGTTGTGAACAACGCCATTCCAAAATAACAGATAGTGAACGTCAAACCTAGATCAGTATTATTTGTCGATTTCATATTATTAGCAGTTTTGATATTTTCTTTATATAAATACGCCATGAATGTGTTAAGTTGATTTAACATATACAATATATATAGAAATGTTTTTGAAATGTTGTGAATACCGATATACAGGGAGTGAACAACAAACATAGGTCAGTACAAGGTCAAGTTATCTCACTGCAAGTGTACCATCTCCATGTCGGAAAACAGACTTGGGAGACGACTTGAAGGAAACGGAACGACAGACGACGACAGCAGACGACGAAGACGACGACAGACGACGACGACGACGACGAAGACGACGACAGACGCCGACGACGACGACGACGACGACGACGACGACGGACGACAGTACGAACGACAGACTACGACGAAGACGATGAGAAGACGACGACACGACGACGGACGACGAAGACGACGACAGACGCGAACGACGACGACGACGACGACGACGACGACGACGACAGACGACGACAGACGACGACGACAGACGACGACGAAGGACGAGGACAGACGACGACAGACGACGACGAAGAACGACGACAAACGACGAGACAGACGAACGACGACGAACGAACGACGACGACGAGACGAGACGACGACGACGAGAGACGAGAGCGACGAAGACGACGACGACGACGAGGACGAGAAAGACGACGAGAAGACGAAGACGAGGACGACGAAGACGACGAACGACGACGAGACGACGACAGACGACGAAAGACGACAGACGAGACAGAAGACGGACGACCGACGACGACGACGACGACAGACGATAAGACGACGACGACGAGACAAGACGACGACAGAGACGACGAAGACGACAGAGACGAGAAGACGACGAGAGACGACAAGAGACGACAGACGACGACGAAGACGACGACGACGAACGACGACGACGACGAAGACGACAGACGACGAGACGACGACGACGACAGACGACGACGAACGACGGACGACGAGACAGACGACGGACGGACGAGAGAGACGACGAAGACGACGACAGACACGACAACGACATACATACTACACGACTACGACGACACAACTAGACTACATACTAGACAACTACTACATACACTACTACTACACACTAGACAAGTAGACTATACTACTACTACTACACTACTAGACTACTACGACTACCAGCTATACTACACACATAACGACTACTACAGAACTACTACGACTACGACGACTACTACACTACTACTACATACTACTACTACTACTACTAAATACTACTAATACTACTACATACTACTATACTACTACTACTACCACTACTACTACATACTACTACTAATACTACTACTACTACTACTACTACTACTACTACTACTACTTTGTACAGAATACCAAGGTCCTGAAACACTCTGAGACAGGAAAACTAAACATTGTACAGAATACCAAGGTCCTGAAACACTCTGAGACAGGAAAACTAAACATTGTACAGAATACCAACGACTTGACTCACTCTGAGATAATAAACTTAACATTGTACAGAATACCAAGGACGTAAATCACTCTGAGACAGGAAAACTAAACATTGTACACAATACCAAGGACCTGAATCACTCTGAGACAGGAAAACTAAACATTGTATAGAATACCAAGGACCTGAATCACTCTGAGACAAGAAAACTAAACATTGTACACAATACCAAGGACCTGAGTCACTCTGAGACAGGAAAACTAAACATTGTACACAATACCAGGGACCTGAATCACTCTGAGACGGGAAAATTAAACATTGTACAGAATACCAAGGACCTGAAACACTCTGAGACAGGAAAACTAAACATTGTACAGAATACCAAGGACCTGAATCATTCTGAGACAATAAACTTAACATTGTACAGAATACCAAGGACATGAATCACTCTGAGACAGGAAAAATAAACATTGTATAGAATACCAAGGACCTGAATCACTCTGAGACAGGAAAACTAAACATTGTACAGAATACCAAGGACCTGAATCACTCTGAGACAGAAAAACTAAACATTGTACAGAATACCAAGGACCTGAATCACTCTGAGACAGGAAAACTAAACATTGTACAGAATACCAACGACTTGACTCACTCTGAGACAGGAAAACTAAACATTGTACAGAATACCAACGACTTGACTCACTCTGAGACAGGAAAACTAAACATTGTACACAATACCAAGGACGTAAATCACTCTGAGACAGGAAAACTAAATATTGTACACAATACCAAGGACCTGAATCACTCTGAGACAAGAAAACTAAACATTGTACACAATACCAAGGACCTGAGTCACTCTGAGACAGGAAAACTAAACATTGTACACAATACCAGGGACCTGAATCACTCTGAGACAGGAAAATTAAACATTGTACAGAATACCAAGGGCCTGAAACACTCTGAGACAGGAAAACTAAACA
This sequence comes from Pecten maximus, assembly GCF_902652985.1. Taxonomy (NCBI): domain Eukaryota; kingdom Metazoa; phylum Mollusca; class Bivalvia; order Pectinida; family Pectinidae; genus Pecten; species Pecten maximus. The sequence goes on from NC_047028.1 coordinate 17,166,296, forward strand.
TTGTACAGAATACCAAGGACCTGAATCACTCTGAGACAATAAACTGAACATTGTACAGAATACCAAGGACCTGAATCACTCTGAGACAGAAAAACTAAACATTGTATAGAATACCAAGGACCTGAATCACTCTGAGACAGGAAAACTAAACATTGTACAGAATACCAAGGACCTGAATCACTCTGAGACAGAAAAAACTAAACATTGTACAGAATACCAAGGACCTGAATCACTCTGAGACAGGAAAACTAAACATTGTACAGAATACCAACGACTTGACTCACTCTGAGACAGGAAAACTAAACATTGTACACAATACCAAGGACGTAAATCACTCTGAGACAGGAAAACTAAATATTGTACACAATACTAAGGACCTGAGTCACTCTGATATAATAAACTTAACATTGTACGAATACCAAGGACCTGAATCACTCTGAGACAGGAAAACTAAACATTGTACACAATACCAAGGTCCTGAAACACTATGAGACAGGAAAACTAAACATTGTACAGAATACCAACGACTTGACTCACTCTGATATAATAAACTTAACATTGTACAGAATACCAAGGACCTGAATCACTCTGAGACAGGAAAACTAAACATTGTACAGAATACCAAGGACTTGACTCACTCTGAGACAATAAACTAAACATTGTACACAATACCAAGGACCTGAATCACTCTGAGACAGGAAAACTAAACATTGTACACAATACCAAGGACCTGAATCACTCTGAGACAGGAAAACTAAACATTGTACAGAATACCAAGGACCTGAATCACTCTGAGACAGGAAAACTAAACATTGTACAGAATACCAAGGACCTGAATCACTCTGAGACAGAAAAACTAAACATTGTACAGAATACCAAGGACCTGAATCACTCTGAGACAGGAAAACTAAACATTGTACAGAATACCAACGACTTGACTCACTCTGAGACAGGAAAACTAAACATTGTACACAATACCAAGGACGAAAATCACTCTGAGACAGGAAAACTAAATATTGTACACAATACCAAGGACCTGAATCACTCTGAGACAAGAAAACTAAACATTGTACACAATACCAAGGACCTGAGTCACTCTGAGACAGGAAAACTAAACATTGTACACAATACCAAGGGCCTGAAACACTCTGAGACAGGAAAACTAAACATTGTACAGAATACCAAGGACCTGAATCACTCTGAGACAATAAACTGAACATTGTACAGAATACCAAGGACCTGAATCACTCTGAGACAGAAAAACTAAACATTGTATAGAATACCAAGGACCTGAATCACTCTGAGACAGGAAAACTAAACATTGTACAGAATACCAAGGACCTGAATCACTCTGAGACAGGAAAACTAAACATTGTATAGAATACCAAGGACCTGAATCACTCTGAGACAAGAAAACTAAACATTGTACAGAATACCAAGGACCTGAGTCACTCTGAGACAGGAAAACTAAACATTGTACACAATACCAGGGACCTGAATCACTCTGAGACAGGAAAATTAAACATTGTACAGAATACCAAGGACCTGAAACACTCTGAGACAGGAAAACTAAACATTGTACAGAATACCAAGGACCTGAATCATTCTGAGACAATAAACTTAACATTGTACAGAATACCAAGGACATGAATCACTCTGAGACAGGAAAACTAAACATTGTATAGAATACCAAGGACCTGAATCACTCTGAGACAGGAAAACTAAACATTGTACAGAATACCAAGGACCTGAATCACTCTGAGACAGAAAAACTAAACATTGTACAGAATACCAAGGACCTGAATCACTCTGAGACAGGAAAACTAAACATTGTACAGAATACCAACGACTTGACTCACTCTGAGACAGGAAAACTAAACATTGTACAGAATACCAACGACTTGACTCACTCTGAGACAGGAAAACTAAACATTGTACAGAATACCAACGACTTGACTCACTCTGAGACAGGAAAACTAAACATTGTACAGAATACCAAGGGCCTGAAACACTCTGAGACAGGAAAACTAAACATTGTACAGAATACCAAGGACCTGAATCACTCTGAGACAGAAAAACTAAACATTGTATAGAATACCAAGGACCTGAATCACTCTGAGACAGGAAAACTAAACATTGTACAGAATACCAAGGACCTGAATCACTCTGAGACAGAAAAAACTAAACATTGTACAGAATAACAAGGACCTGAATCACTCTGAGACAGGAAAACTAAACATTGTACAGAATACCAACGACTTGACTCACTCTGAGACAGGAAAACTAAACATTGTACACAATACCAAGGACGTAAATCACTCTGAGACAGGAAAACTAAATATTGTACACAATACCAAGGACCTGAGTCACTCTGATATAATAAACTTAACATTGTACGAATACCAAGGACCTGAATCACTCTGAGACAGAAAAACTGAACATTGTACAGAATACCAAGGACCTGAATAACTCTGAGACAGGAAAACTAAACATTGTACAGAATACCAACGACTTGACTCACTCTGATATAATAAACTTAACATTGTACAGAATACCAAGGACCTGAATCATTCTGAGACAATAAACTGAACATTGTACAGAGTACCAAGGACTTGAATCACTCTGAGACAGGAAAACTAAACATTGTACAGAATACCAAGGACCTGAATCACTCTGAGACAGGAAAACTAAACATTGTACACAATACCAAGGACTTGACTCACTCTGAGACAATAAACTAAACATTGTACAGAATACCAAGGACCTGAATCACTCTGAGACAGGAAAACTAAACATTGTACAGAATACCAAGGACCTGAATCACTCTGAGACAGGAAAACTAAACATTGTACAGAATACCAAGGACCTGAAACACTATGAGACAGGAAAACTAAACATTGTACAGAATACCAAGGACCTGAATCACTCTGAGACAGGAAAACTAAACATTGTACAGAATACCAAGGACCTGAGTCACTCTGAGACAATAAACTAAATATTGTACAGAATACCAAGGACGAAAATCACTCTGAGACAATAAACTAAATATTGTACAGAATACCAAGGACGAAAATCACTCTGAGATAGGAAAACTAAACATTACACAGAATACCAAGGACCTGAATCACTCTGAGACAGGAAAACTAAACATTACACAGAATACCAACGACTTGACTCACTCTGAGACAGGAAAACTAAACATTGTACACAATACCAAGGACCTGAATCACTCTGAGACAGGAAAACTAAACATTGTACACAATAGCAAGGACCTGAATCACTCTGAGACAGGAAAACTAAACATTGTACAGAATACCAACGACTTGACTCACTCTGAGACAGGAAAACTAAACATTGTACACAATACCAAGGACGTAAATCACTCTGAGACAGGAAAACTAAATATTGTACACAATACCAAGGACCTGAGTCACTCTGATATAATAAACTTAACATTGTACGAATACCAAGGACCTGAATCACTCTGAGACAGAAAAACTGAACATTGTACAGAATACCAAGGACCTGAATAACTCTGAGACAGAAAACTAAACAATTGTACAGAATACCAACGACTTGACTCACTCTGGATAGAAATACACTTAACATTGTACAGAATACCACCAGAGGACCTGAAATCATTCCTGAGACAATAAACTGGAACCATTGTAACAGAGTACCAAAGGACTTGAAATCCACGCTGAGACAGGAAAACTGAAACATTGTACATAATACCAAGGACCTGAATTCAACTCCTGAGACAGGAAAACTAAACATTGTACAACAATACCAAGGACCGAAATCACTCTGAGACAGGAAAACCTAAACATTGTGACATAATAACACAAGGATCCTGAATCACTCTGAGTACAGGAAAAACTAAACATTGTTACGAATCATACCAACGACTTGAACATCACTCTGAGACAGGAAAACTAAACATTGTACACAATACCAAGTGGTAACGTAAAATCACTCCTGAACAAGGAAAACTAAATATTGTACACAAGACCAAAGGAACCTGAGTCACTCTGATAGAAGAAACTTAACATTGTAGTCGAATACCAAGACGCCGAAACTAAACATTGTACAGAATACCAAGGACCTGAATCACTCTGAGACAGGAAAACTAAACATTGTACACAATACCAAGGACTTGACTCACTCTGAGACAATAAACTAAACATTGTACAGAATACCAAGGACCTGAATCACTCTGAGACAGGAAAACTAAACATTGTACAGAATACCAAGGACCTGAATCACTCTGAGACAGGAAAACTAAACATTGTACAGAATACCAAGGACCTGAAACACTATGAGACAGGAAAACTAAACATTGTACAGAATACCAAGGACCTGAATCACTCTGAGACAGGAAAACTAAACATTGTACAGAATACCAAGGACCTGAGTCACTCTGAGACAATAAACTAAATATTGTACAGAATACCAAGGACGAAAATCACTCTGAGACAATAAACTAAATATTGTACAGAATACCAAGGACGAAAATCACTCTGAGATAGGAAAACTAAACATTACACAGAATACCAAGGACCTGAATCACTCTGAGACAGGAAAACTAAACATTACACAGAATACCAACGACTTGACTCACTCTGAGACAGGAAAACTAAACATTGTACACAATACCAAGGACCTGAATCACTCTGAGACAGGAAAACTAAACATTGTACACAATAGCAAGGACCTGAATCATACGGAGACAGGAAAACTAAACACTGTAATAATGATTATCATAGTCGTTTCGTTTCTTGTTGTTTTGCAATGGCCGTAAAAAACCCAGAAGGAATCGAGGAAACTTTAAAAAACAAAAAAAAAACAAAAAAAAAACAAAAAACGCGAAGATGTTCAAATTGTATCGATGTAGATATAACAATTGAACATGCTTTTACATATACATGTTCTATCAGCATGATTTACATTATTCTATCGGTACTAGATGAGGACAATAACAAGAATCAACTATCCACAACATTTTGAATGCAAGGTTCACGACGCTTATAATACAGCAGAAATACAAGGCGTGCCATCGAGAAGTCTGTAAATGGTAATCTTAGAGCCGATAATGTGATTGGGAAGGACCTAGGCCAGACATATTCTACATCCGAAAAGATCCACGTGTCACAAAATCAATAAGTGCCACTACGGTTCTGATGTATGGGTAAATGTATGGCATGTCTGATGTTTTGCCTATAAGTCGCTCGCCTACGCATTTAATCTAGGACGTCAGTCTGGCACGGCCTTTACCTTAGAACAGATGCTGGAATCAATAATTTGATAGAAATAGACATCAAATCGTGAGCATAAGACGTGGAATTAAATAAGGTTTGTCAAGAATAATGGACGGGGGATAGTCATATGATTATTTCAGAATTCTCGAGTCACGCAATATCAGTATATGTATATATCCATTTTACAAAAGATAAAAATAAATAGATGAATAAAAATGAATAAAAATAAATAGAAATCTATGGATCATCACCCAGTCAACATACTTAACGGTGATCTATTTATTAAATTTGTGCTTCTTTATATTTATGTTTTCCGGCAGCTGGGAATTCAAAAAGAATTATAACTCCATTTTAAATATTCTTGATGTACATAAAAACAAGGTAAAGAATAAGAACACACACATGCTTCTTTTAACTTTCAGAATCGTCTGGATCCTGACACTTTTTGCCCCAACTGCATCTCTGACGAGTTCCAGGAGAACGAAATGTATGATGCAATTGTAGTCATTGTGCTTTTGTATAATTCATTCAAATTACAAATCTGGAAGCCGTATTTACTGAAATAGACACTGATTTTCCGTGAACATTCCAAACAATATCAGACGAAATATGGTATGATAAAATCATACTTACAGATTTAGCAAAGGAAAGATTACTAAGAAATATATCGTACAAATACAAGGTAAGATATCCAGGGAAGAAAAAATTCCAGATAAATCAAAGTAAGCTCCTATCACAAATAAAGTAGAACAATTCACCAGCCGATAATATCTATCGCCGAAATGCTTTTTTTTTTATGTTTTTAGCTTTACAATGTTTATGTCTACTTACCTTGTGAAATCCATTAACATGTTCTGTACAAAATACATACCACAATCAAGTTACTCGTTTTGTGAATAAATAATCTCAAACTTGATTTAGAATGTTGTTGCTTCGTGGTCTTCATCATGTTTGGAATTAATCTCCTCCCTTGTGTGGTATGAAGCTCATTGGCTACGTTGTTACTACCCTAGTTTCCAACTCGAGAACGTGACATTACTTGGTTTTTGTCTGGATTAATAGTTTGTACGTAAAAGGTGTCGACGAAGAGGAAGAAGCTGTTAACCCTTCCAGAATACTTGGTCCTATTCTCTTTGTGTGAATTTTCAACGATTTTGGGAATTATGTTGATGATTTTCCCTCATTTATAGAATTTGGGTTATTAAGATTACGATTTGATGGCGATTTTTTTCTTGATATTACTATCTACTACATTTCAGAAATGAAAGACTGTCTCGAGCAAATAAAGCATTTCGTTAAATGTGTTACTCTGATATACGTTATTGATATGCTATAAATGTTAAATCAAAGATGGAACAACAATTACATGTAGTCTTAATGGATATTAAAATTAAGATATGTAAACGGTTAAGAGAGTTAACTGTGGAATTTCAAACAGTATATGCGCAAACGATATTATAACCATTTAAGTCGCAACAAACAACTCTTGAATCAACAGCTAAGTCAGTGAAATCTGACCTTCAAGGTTCTAGTGTTAAAATAGAACGCGTTTCGAAATGCTTCAACAAGAAATCAATAGCTTTATACCATTTAATGATTGTGTTCGTGACTGGGATTGTATGCTTTAAGTAATTAGTTTGATTAACATTGCAGTAATTATTTGTTAACTCGTGCATGATCAGATTGAGAAGATTATTCAACTTTCTACTTTAGTAGTTTTATGGCATTGGAGGATTCAGCCGAGCACCACTTGTAAATGGAATCGAAAACAATTATGAAACCCTAGACTAGACATGAAAAATAAATCACAAACCAAATTTTAGAATATTTTTTTCCTGTAAAATCATGTTATCATATAAGGATGTGAAATTGTGCATCATGTGTGGGTGTGAAATCATGTACCATGTATGGGTGTGAAATCATGTTCTCATAAAGTATATATAGGTGTGCAATTATGTTCTCATAAATAATATGGGTGTGCAATCATGTTCTTTTATATGGGTGTGAAATCATGTTATCATATATGGGCGTGAAAACGTGTTTCATATGTTGGTGTCATGTATTCCTGGGTTAAGAATATCCTGATAGTTGAGCAGGGGTCAGAATGACTGATGAGCTCTAGATTGGGGAGACATCATCTGACTATCTGCAACACGCTATTTGACTTTGGGCCCTCTATAACCAATTGGCTGGTCACACAAAGTCCTTGGTTAACATTCGTTCAAGAAAGCGATGGCTTAGGGTCGATCGCGAGAGTATACACTTACACGTACTATGTATATTCTTATGAGTATCCCTGGCTATTTGGTGCTGGATATCCGCGACATTTCAGTATCCCCTGTTGGACTCTGTGGCAGGTGGGAGCACAGATGGCGAAAATAATGAAACATCACCAAAAAGAACAAAGCAAAAACCCAAACGAGGACACAACACAAAACGTCAATTGCCTGCGGTTCCTTGTGATGACCTCCACACAGAGGTAGCAGTGTACAGTAAAAATGCCCATTTCTGAAAAATAAGGCACATGTTTTACATATGTAAACATAGCCACGTAGCCCTACATATTACCTATAATAAAGTATATATATTTGTAATCTATATAACATTTGCAATTTTAATACAGCTCTGAAGGAAAAGTAAACTTATTGCTTCTATATTTTTCAGATCTGTGAATACCATGGTGAACCACTTCAAAAAACCTTAAACATTACAAAATATCACGACACATGTATTTGACCCAAAATGACACAATTCAATACACATTTTTTCCCCTGAAACCTATTTGAAATTGAATTTCTCTATCTCAAAGACAGAATTAATCCTTCACTGTGAGACACCATTTTTCGCTGAAGGCAAAACAAAATTTCCGATGTAAACACACTTTCGGAAAATCCGGAAATTTAAAATCCGCAACCAATTTATTTACGTTAGTATTAACAAATGTGAAGCCTGCATGTACTACTTTATAATGAATATACTAAATATAGTGTACAATTATTTGTTAATGCATATCATAACACAGGAGTTATTTGCTTAACAAAAAAATCACCCATGGCCAGGCAGTCCTTCTGTGGTCTGCTGCCAGAGCGGCAAAACAACGACTTCGTTGTCGACTCTGCTGTTAAGAAAGGGCGTCAAGGGATCTACTCACAGAGGTTTATCGTCAACAACAGGCAAGGAACCTTCTTTGAACGTCCCGTTCTGCCGGCTTCATGGTCTATATGAAAGCACACTGATCAACTTAATTGCAGTAAAGGGGTTATTTGGCTCCCAGTCTTGCGCAATGACACCTGAAGGCATACTTGGGTATTTCCAGGAGGAGAGCGTTCCAGTCTCCTAGTGAGACGAATGCTCATCGAAAAAGAACAAAGGAACTTTCAATGCTGCCTCAAACCCTAACAATCGCGTACCAGAAGAACAACGATATATCTCGAACCCTGTCAGAAAAATAGTCATCACGAAAAACGATGCAGACGAAAAACGATTTGCCAGTATTGTGGCCGTGAGGGACACACAGAACAAAGTGACTATGACAACTGTGAGGGATGACAAGCAGACATGGCTGCCCAGCAGAACTGAATATCCTCACGTTAGATCCATCCCATTTTGCAACCAAAACAAAAAATAAAATCAACCAAAACGACACCACCACCAATAGTGAATGTTTCCAAAACACCCTCTTTATTAGAAAGTCCTAACTTAGCCCGTTTAGGGCACCTACTCGGTCGCAGCGATGACGCTCACTTATCTCTGTACCGAGATCTCAAATGAGGTCAGGGACAACATGAAACAGACCAACAAATGAATAGAATAGTCATGGCAAATCAGATTGGCTCAATCTGAATGTCACCTATGGTAAAGGATCAGAAGATCCGAAAAGCAGGTTCAATGTCTTCCTGTATCTCGATGTTGGGATGCCTCAACGCTCCTTACTTCAACTGCATCGAGATTCAGACAAAGCACAAAAAATAGATAAATAAATAAATATTAACAAAGCAATTATTCAATGAAACATCCGTTGATTAATGACAAATATAGAATTTCAAAATTTATCAAAAGAATTAAGATCTGCCAATTTTTGTCTACAAGAAATTATAATTATAAACCCAATTACTTTTGGAAATTCCCGACTCTTCAATACCAGTCCAACTGTAGGAAGCAGAGCAACACATGGTGCAGCTGTAGCCATCCATAAAAAATATTCCTCTCGGAATGATCAATGAAACACAAATTTACAGGCTGTTGCTGTCTGATTAATTTATATTCCACCGAGTATTGCTTTCACTTGTGAGCAGCTCAATAACATCGTCTCTCAACTCCCGTCACCATTCATAATTCTCGGAAATTTTAATGGGCATAACAGCCTGTGGAGCTCTCCAAACACAGGCAATGGAGAAAGACGTATTGAGGAATTTATAGATAAAATCAACTTGTGTTTTTTTAACAATAATATTCCTACCTATTTGCACCCAGCTACATGCTCTCGTACCACACTGACCTATCACAATGTCATCAGTCCATTCTACTCGATTATGACTGAAAAGTAAATAATTATCAATGTGGGAGTGACCACTTCCCTATTTCCCTTAAGAATATTGGGACTTATTTCTGCCAAAAGTTAAAAGCACACAATGACACCCTCAACCTCGATCGAATGTGCGCAAAGCAGATTACATCCATTTCCTATACGTGTGCAACGAGGAGCTTACCATAGAAAAAAATTACTTACCTCGACGACCCAATCAAAACTTTTACTTAAATACTCACTTCTATATCCCTAAAGACAATTCCAAAATCTACGCCAAAACCCACGAATTACTTTTATCCGAAGAGTCGTTTAAAACAAACAGTAATAATTTAGCTGCTCTAAGACGCTAATCGAATTGCCAAACTGCTTCAAACTACAGTAATTTTATCTGTCGGGCAAAGGCTCGGTGATTAATTAAAACTTACAAAAGAAAGAGTAAGTGAGAATATGTATCAAAAATGATCACGTAAATACCTCATCCAAAAAATGTATGGCATATCATTAGAAAAATAAGAGGTAAAAAAGATAATTCAACATCCTCCCACCTTATTAACAAAAACAAAAATTTACACGTTCAAGACTGAAATTACGAACGCATTTGCACACAGCATAGCAAACAATTCATCCATTTTAAATCAATCTTAAAAATTCCAGTCTGTTAAGGGACAAAAGGAGAAAAGAAACGGCTCAACTTAAGTCAGCAATTCAAGAAAGTTACAATGACCCATTTACCCTACCAGAACTTTAAGATTCGCTTGGAAAACCACAAGACTCTGCTTCAGGTCCAAATGATATTCCATATCAATTTGTTAAGCAGTTATCAGACTCATCACTAACATGCCTTCTTTACATGTTCGACAAAGTTTATGCTTCCGGAAAGATTCCAGGCTCGTGGGAGAATTCCATAGTTGCAGGGTATACTTATTCCAAAACCGGAAAAGGATGCTACTGATACAAACAATTATCGTCCTATTTCTCGGACAAGTTGTGTATGTAAACATTAAGAACGAACGATAATCAAAAGATTAGTTTGGTTTCCTGAGGCCAACGGTATAAAAGCCCCTGTCCAGAATGGTTTCAAAAACAGAAAAGGGAAAATGACCATCTCATCAGACTAGAGACATTCATTCGAGAGGCTTTCGGTGTTGCCATGTTCTTCAATCTTGAAAAGGACTACTTGGTCGTATAGCATAATGAAATATCTGTATGACCTTGGTGCACGTGAAAATCTCCTCAATTGTCTATTAGATAAACACTTCAAAGCCCGTGTCGGCTCAACTTTTTCTGAAACGGCCAAACAGGAAAAGGGATTCTCACAGGGTAGAATCAAATCAGTTACTCTTTCCGGTCTTAGAATCAACGATATAGTCAAATGTCTTTGGTCAGTCAATAGAAAGGTCGTTAGATGACTCTTTGATCTGTGACAGCCCTAAGAACATGCATACGATAGAACGACAATTTCAACAGAGTTTAAACCAACCACAAAATTGGGCAGACGAAAAAGGCTTCAAATTCTCTAAATCAAATAAAATAGTATCATGTATTTCTGCCAAAAATGAAAAGCACACAATGACACAAATCCTTATACTTGATGGCACAACAATTCTTGTCGTCGAACAAACGAAATTTCTTGGCCTAATTTTTTATTCTAAACTTTCTTTTCTCCCACACAGAAAGTATCTAACGTGGTCCAAGGCGTTGAACATTATACGAGTCCTTTCTCATACTGATTGGGGAGCGGACATTGTAATACTTTTGCGTATTTATAGATCACTTATTCGAACAAAACTGGCAGAAGAAAAACTTGAATGACAGTTTGCAGCTCAATTAAAATCAAGTCCTAAAAATCCTGCTTTTGACCAAGTATTCAACCTAAAATACCAAAACGTCTGCCAACATTTGATATTCGATTTCAAATCTTCAAGACCGACCTTGCTGAATTTAACATATCGGATGTTCCCCATTTAGCATACAAACATTAACAGATTTAACGTTACATGAGAGAGGCAAATCAAATGTGATGCCGGACAATCACAAATCCTCCTGTCGGGAATACATTTCGAATTACCATTCATACATACGGATGGTTCCAAAGAAGGTGAGAAAATGGCTGCAGCCTGCTGTACTATTAATGTCTGCACTTCCGTCTTTTCCCGCCTAAGCATGTGCCATTAATTTGGCCCTAGGCAATAACGATGAACTACATAATTAAAAGACAATCATTTGTTCCGACTCTCTGTTTGTCCTTCAAAGTTAACGGTTGCGAGATCCTAAAAAGCACACACTTACAAAATCTTATTTTTCGAATATCTCGTATCTTAAACAAATTGCTATGTCGGAATTAAAGGCAACGGACTTGCTTTACATTTCCCACAAGCACATATCAAACTACAATATAGACACAGATTTCAAACATGTTATTTGCACTGCCATTCAAAGTAAATGACTACAACGGTGGTCTCTCGAAGAAAGTACAACCGAAACCAATCCATTCTCAGTCGGAAAGATCGTAGAGAGGAAGTTGTCTATACTCTATGCTCCGAACCGCGCGGAATTTATCCTACTCATTAGATCCTTTAAAAACGAGAAGCTCCACCAACATACCATCTATGTGACACCCCATTTACTGGGGAGCAATTTCTAATAGAATGTTCCGGTTTTAAGCACATTCGTGATAACTACTTTCGAGTCCCGGATATGAAAACTTTATATCGATCTGTTCTATAGACTTTGATGGCCTTTAACCTATCGTACCCCTATGACATTATATATATCGATCTATTCTATAGACTTTGATGACCTTTAACCTATCGTACTCCCTATGACATTATATATATCGATCTATTCTATAGACTTTGATGACCTTTAACCTATCGTACTCCCTATGACATTATATATATCGATCTATTCTATAGACTTTGATGACCTTTTACCTATCTTACCCCCTATGACGTTATATATATCGATCTGTTCTATTGACTTTGATGACCTTTAACCTATCGTACCCCCTATGGCGTTATATATATATCATATAGTCGACATAGTCTATTCGTTATCGCTTTTATTTTTTTTTCAATTTTTATTTTAATGATCTAGAATTACAATGCTTATAAAATGAACATTTTTATCCTTTTTTGTCTTCGCCACCCACATAATCATGGCCCTAAATGACCATTGCCGTCGATGGGACATTAAAACCAAACCAATTTCCCTTCTTCACAATGAATACATGTCGTTAGAGCGGGGAAAGGGACATATAACTATTTTAAAGCTTCCTTGTAATTACGGGGCAAAAAGGCTTTCTGTAGATATTGTCTTGATAAGAACGTATTCTGATATATCCGACTAAAACAAAGCAAGTAAAGTGCTTAAAATGACTAATATTCCTCATAATCAAAAATCCTTGGTCTGTCTTTCTATCGCCTTAAAACTCTTATCTATAAAACCGGGAGGAAATATGAACAAAAACCATATATACATATTGGCATGGTGACCCTGGAAAAAAGTATAAGGGAAGCAACGATATGTATTCCAAATAAGAATAAGTGTCTTTTGTTTCGTCGGCGACACCTGACACACAACTCCAGGTCAAAGTCGGGTCATGTGCGGTGACACCGGAACCACTAGGCGTATAAACAAGCATCAAGCATGACTGACTTGATATCGCAAAAGGAAACAGAAGAGTTCCAAATGAGACCATGATGTGGACCATGAAACTTCCACGTGGCTTCATCAACTTGTATCATTAATTTGTATAACGCAACAGCAGTCAAAATGTCACATAGCCCCTTAAGGATTGCTCCCTAAATTTAGTTTAACCTGTCAATCTTTTTGTTGGAACCAACACACGGGCCTTATAATGTTTGTCTCGTAAACCACACATAGTAAGTGTAAACAAGTGTAACCTCGTGCTTTGTGGGGACACTATAACATAAATCACAAGAGTGTGCATGAAAAGTATGAAAAGTACAAATTTATTATGTTTAAAAATGGGGGGGGGGGGGGGGGGTGTGTGCTCCATATGAATGTTAGGGATAGTATTAGACCTTTTTTTATACAATGTAAATTTACATCAATACTATTTAGAGAATTCAGTACCTTTATTGACAGCTATAAATTCCAACGAATCTACAGATTTATGATGATGTATACTTGTGTATATCATCATTGTATAGAAAGACTTTTAAACTTTTAAATAACCTGGCTTGTTGCACCTTAATTTTCCTGTCAGTAGTCGCAATCTTCCACAGAAATCGTGATAATTGTATCAGTAACGCCCTACCGCCTTGCTCTATGAATAACACGCTACCAAGATCGACCCGGTAGCTTACAAGTCTGCCCTCCCCCTATTGTATTACAACTGGATTTCCCCACTTATTTACAGATATTGTTCTCTGTCCAACCTGATATACCCTACCATATTAAATATAAATGAACCCGTCTTCGTGGATGGATATTAGTCTAGGGAGACCTTCACATTGGGGGAAATGTTATCAGTGCGATAAATCTGGTGTTTGTCTCTATATAATTTATATAGCTCGTGTCCTAGCCCTCTATGTATACATATTTATATGCATGATGGTGTCCACGGACCACAGCTGAAACGGGAAGTCTTGCCAAATATCTCCACTCATGGGGTCCGCGAGTTCATTGTAACCAAATGACGAACATTTGTCAGGTGGTCACAAACATTTTTTTTGATGTGACTAAGTGACGTACATGGGGTCTCTAACCTATGAATGGCTCCTTCGTCAATAGAGACATTGTGGAAGGTCAAGGACGATTTCCCCGCCGCATGTTCTATATAAAGAACAAACTCAACTCCGACAACGAAGAGGCCCATGACAGGAAAATCGATATGAAGATAAAGCATTGACAGCATCCTTGGTATGAAATATAATGATAATTTATACCATTCTACGAATCCAAAATAAACACAGATTTTGAAAATAATTCTTCTTGAACATAAAAACCATACACAAAGATATGTTACCGAGAAAAATGTATTGATAATTCAAAAAAGTTTTGGTGAAAGACATTTGTTCAAATTATTGCCTGAAATGAAGTAACACAATGCATGTAATTTAGAATAACACTCCAGAGACTGGTCAAGTATTGCATTTTTAATGACCAATCGATAAGTCTAACACTAAAGATCCGCTTCCTACCATTGGAGCTACACTTTACATTATGAAGATTTCCTGACTCAGCGCCTTTATTCGATCATTTCATACAGGGTCTACCATGTCACAAGTCTGGGCACGTGAATTATAATGTCACGCTGATTGGATAATCAGACACAATCGTCGGCACATCTCGCGTGATACCATTCAGAGACCAAGGTTATTCGGTCGAATGACGTCACACCGCCGAGTCTAATTATACAAAACGCACCGAGAATAATCTTAGCGTCCGGATCAAGGGCCAATTGAATCGGAATTTATAGTTGTTTTCGTTGGAATACCAATGAGCGCCAGCCTAGTCATGAACACGATTGTGTACAACTTATAGTCTATATCAGAAAACCCCATCGAGGGTGCACTGCGTATTGAATATAGTAATATATACACAGAGAGTCCGAGTATTTATCATGGTGAGGGCAATAATAGTGTATTACTGATCAGGTTACCGTGTGTCCTAGCTATTGACACATTAACACCATTTATGACTTTGAGATTATAGTGCAGTGTCATTGCTCCAGATTCAAATCAAACAAGCCTACATTGACCGATATAAATATCTTAGTTCATATGACTGACATACACTTGTTTATATATGAGTATCCTTAGGTTAAAAAAAGGTCATGTACGCAGCATACAAAATGATCAACAAAGGAAATCCACGTCTGTTGGTTTGTATGTGTAAGTTGTGTCGCATACATACATACATGTAAGTGTGCGCGCGTGCGTAAACATCAAATAAACAACCCAGAGGACAAAAAGGTCACATGCAGATCAAATTACAAACGTATATATGTGTAAATATAACAAGCTTATCTGATATTAAAGTAGACATGATTCGGAGCTGCAATATCAGAAATATATTGCGGTTAAGACGTAAAAATCCACCGTAACACATTGAACAAACATGAGCAAACCTGAGTTCACACAATTTGGACTTTAATATGTACCTTAATTTGAATATATTTTGGAAGTCTCATATCCTTTTAGGTTTCAGGTCATACTTCAGTATTATTCAACACGCGTATTTTAGGAATGAGGTTGCTAAGGTAGAATTGTATGTCTCTTTTGAGGTGGATCGGCCTAAACTTTATATGATATACCTGTATAGTATATACCATGTACGTGTATAGTATATATTCCATCTTTATTTGATATACCTGTATAGTATATATTCCACCTTAATATGATATACCTGTATAGTATATATTCCACCTTTATATGATATACCTGTAGAGTATATATTCCATCTTTATATGATATACCTGTATAGTATATATTCCATCTTTATATGATATACCTGTATAGTATATATTCCATCTTTATATGATATACCTGTATAGTATATACCATGTACGTGTATAGTATATATTCCATCTTTATATGATATACCTGTAGAGTATATATTCCATCTTTATATGATATACCTGTATAGTATATATTCCACCTTTATATGATATACCTGTAGAGTATATATTCCATCTTTATATGATATACCTGTATAGTATATATTCCATCTTTATATGATATACCTGTATAGTATATATTCCATCTTTATATGATATACCTGTATAGTATATACCATATACGTGTATAGTATATATTCCACCTTGATATGATATACCTGTATAGTATATACCATATACGTGTATAGTATATATTCCATCTTTATATGATATACCTGTATAGTATATACCATATACGTGTATAGTATATATTCCATCTTTATATGATATATCTGTTTATTATATATTCCACCTTGATATGATATACCTGTATAGTATATATTCCACCTTTATATGATATACCTGTATAGTATATATTCCACCTTTATATGATATACCTATATAGTATATATTCCATCGTTATATGATATACCTGTTTAGTATATATTCCACCTTGATATGATATACCTGTATAGTATATATTCCACCTTTATATGAAATACCTGTATAGTATATACCATATACCTGTATAGTATATATTCCATCTTTATATGATATACCTGTATAGTATATATTCCACCTTTATATGATATACCTGTATAGTATATATTCCACCTTTATCTGATATACCTGTATAGTATATATTCCACCTTTATATGATATACCTGTATAGTATATACCATATACGTGTATAGTATATATTCCATCTGTATATGATATACCTTTATAGTATATATTCCACCTTGATATGATATACCTGTATAGTATATATTCCACCTTGATATGATATACCTGTATAGTATATATTCCACCTTGATATGATATACCTGTATAGTATATACCATATACGTGTATAGTATATATTCCACCTTGATATGATATACCTGTATGGTATATATCCGATATACGTGTATAGTATATATTCCACCCTGATATGATATACCTGTATGGTATATACCATATACCTGTATAGTATATACCATATACCTGTATAGTATATATTCCATCTTGATATCCCTAGTTGTCGATGGGCCGTAAAACATAAACAAACAAACCACCTTGATATGATATACCTGTATAGTATATATTCCACCTTGATATGATATACCTGTAGAGTATATATTCCATCTTTATATGATATACCTGTATAGTATATATTCCATCTTTATATGATATACCTGTATAGTATATATTCCATCTTTATATGATATACCTGTATAGTATATACCATATACGTGTATAGTATATATTCCACCTTGATATGATATACCTGTATAGTATATACCATATACGTGTATAGTATATATTCCATCTTTATATGATATACCTGTATAGTATATACCATATACGTGTATAGTATATATTCCATCTTTATATGATATATCTGTTTATTATATATTCCACCTTGATATGATATACCTGTATAGTATATATTCCACCTTTATATGATATACCTGTATAGTATATATTCCACCTTTATATGATATACCTATATAGTATATATTCCATCGTTATATGATATACCTGTTTAGTATATATTCCACCTTGATATGATATACCTGTATAGTATATATTCCACCTTTATATGAAATACCTGTATAGTATATACCATATACCTGTATAGTATATATTCCATCTTTATATGATATACCTGTATAGTATATATTCCACCTTTATATGATATACCTGTATAGTATATATTCCACCTTTATCTGATATACCTGTATAGTATATATTCCACCTTTATATGATATACCTGTATAGTATATACCATATACGTGTATAGTATATATTCCATCTGTATATGATATACCTTTATAGTATATATTCCACCTTGATATGATATACCTGTATAGTATATATTCCACCTTGATATGATATACCTGTATAGTATATATTCCACCTTGATATGATATACCTGTATAGTATATACCATATACGTGTATAGTATATATTCCACCTTGATATGATATACCTGTATGGTATATATCCGATATACGTGTATAGTATATATTCCACCCTGATATGATATACCTGTATGGTATATACCATATACCTGTATAGTATATACCATATACCTGTATAGTATATATTCCATCTTGATATCCCTAGTTGTCGATGGGCCGTAAAACATAAACAAACAAACCACCTTGATATGATATACCTGTATAGTATATATTCCACCTTGATATGATATACCTGTATAGTATATATTCCATCTTTATATGATATACCTGTATAGTATATTTTCCATCATTATATGATTTATTGGGCTAACAACCCGACCCTTTAAAAACAAGCTAGTTACAGAATCTACGACAGCAAGAAATGAATACGGCATGGTTGGGGAAGAATCCGCTCAAGTAGAGCCAAAGACGCGGGCTGGTGAAAGCCTTCGGGAAACTAGTGCACCGACAGTGCTTCTGTCAACAAAGCAAGACAAAGACCAGGATAGGGACACAGAACATCAGAACCCTAAAGAGATCGGAAAACAGCACAGGTAAGAACAGAAATGTAGAGGTACAACCTCAAGATTTCTGGAATGTGCAAGACAAATGAAGCAGGATGAACAAGACTGTTGAGTGGATACACCATCATCTCCTCTGGAAGAAGGCCAGCCACGCACACACTGAGTAGTGTTGCTGATGACACCTGAGGCAACACAAGAGCTGCTGTCCTGGGAACCCGCGCACCGAGGAAAGACTTCAATATCGAAATGGGGGAAATGAATACAAAAGACAACCCGGAGAAAGAACAGATTATGCGTGGGAGAACAGAATAAGAATGGGGAGATTTTCACTGACCTTTGTCCCTTCAACGACCTGGTCATTGGAGGCACAGTCTTCCCGCACAGGATGAACCGCAAAACAACATTGATTTCCCTATATGGAAGAACAGAAAATCAGATTGACCACATCACTATCGGCAGAAATTGGCGAAGAAGTATACATGACGTTAGAGCAAGACGTGACGTGGACGCAGCCTCAGTCCACCATCTTGTGGTAGCAGTGCATCAGACAAAGCTCAAGGCCAACAAAGACCAGACAGGCAGACAATCTTTCAAATACAACGTGAATACCTTAAATTACATAATTAAAGTGAATGAGTTAAAAATAGAACTGTGAAACAGATTCAGCGCACTGGACAACCTGACTGAAGAGACACTGGAAGATCATTGGCATGGACTGCGTAATGCCTTTACATCAACGTTCATGGAGATTCTAGGTAAGAAAGACAGGAAACACTAAGAATGTCTATCATCAGACTCATGGAACCTTATCACAAGCAGGAAAGAGCTGACGGAGATAATCAACCTGGCACAGAGCCTAGAGGAGAAACAGAAAATACAGGTACTATGTTGGGAGACCAACAGACAAGTGAAGAAGAGTGAAAGACGAGATAAGCGAGGATTCATCAATGAGCTTACAGAAGGAGACAGCAGCAGGGAAGAGAGACATGAAGAGACTCTACGAAAGCACAAAAGTACTATCAGGGAAGTCAAGCGAACCAATTCGTATTGTTAGTGACAAAAACGGCGATATCGTCGTCGGAGAAGAAGCACAAAGAGCAAGATGAGCAAACATTTCAAGGCGATCCTGAACAGACCACCACCACCAGTACCCCCTGACATAATCCCGGCCAGGCAACTACTAGAAGTCAACATTAACCTTCCTGCTTCTAATGAAAGTCATCAAGTACCTAAAATCTGATAAGGCAGCAGGACCAGACGGTTTCACACCAGAAGCCCCGAAGGCAGATATCAAAACATCTATGGATATGTTGCACTCAATGCTAGTGAATATCTGGGAGATAGTAACAGTGCCAGAAGCCTGGAAGAAAGGCTTCCATGTGGAACTTCCAGAGAAGGGCGACATATCACTGTGCACCAACTGGAGAGGAATCGTGCTCCTATCCATACATGGAAAAGTGTTGTCGAGAACCATTTTGGAGAAACTCAAAACCGCCCTAGACGATACCCTGCAAGACGATCAGGCAGGCTTCAGTCAAGACAGAACCTGTATGAACCATATCGCCACAATGAGAACCATCATTGAGCAGTCTTCGAGTGGCAGACCCCCTTGTACACCGTCTGCATGGACTTCCAGAAGGCGTTTTACAGCGTGGATAGGGAGGTATCTGGAAACTGATGCAGCACTACAGCCATTCTCACAAATATATCGCTATCATCCAGCAGTTGTATGCGGACGACACCTACAAGTTATGCAGGAGGGAAAGCTTACCGACTCCTTCCAGGTACGGATCGGCGAACGCCAGGGATGTCTACTGGTGCTGACATTTTTTTTTCTAATGGTGGTAGACTGGATAATGCGGCAGCTAGAAGACCTCGACTTTGCGGACGACAGACAGACAGACAGCAACATACACAAGAAAAGCTAGCGCGTGTCTCAGAGGAAGCCAAGTAAACCGGCCTCAGAATCAACACTGGAAAGACAGAGATCATACCCATTAACAACCAACAGCGAGACCAAGTCCGACTTCAGCAGGAGGATATTAAAGAAATTTGCCTACCCGGGAAGCATAGTGAGCAAGGATGGCGGAGCAGACGAGGGCATTAAGAGACGCATCAGCAAAGCGAGACACGTATTCAAAACCCTACAACCCAAATGGTGATCTTAAGCCCTCTCATTTAACAAGAAGATTAAATTGTTCAGCACCAAAGTCAAATCAGTCCTTCTTTATAATATGTGTTCTATTTCCCAGTGTGATATAAAGTCGGACGTGTTCTATTTCCCTGTGTGATATAAAGTCGGACGTGTTCTATTTCCCTGTGTGATATAAAGTCGGACGTGTTCTATTTCCCTGTGTGATATAAAGTCGGACGTGTTCTATTTCCCTGTGTGATATAAAGTCGGACGTGTTCTATTTCCCTGTGTGATATAAAGTCGGACGTGTTCTATTTCCCTGTGTGATATAAAGTCGGACGTGTTCTATTTCCCTGTGTGATATAAAGTCGGACGTGTTCTATTTCCCTGTGTGATATAAAGTCGGACATGTTCTATTTCCCTGTGTGATATAAAGTCGGACGTGTTCTATTTCCCTGTGTGATATAAAGTCGGACGTGTTCTATTTCCCTGTGTGATATAAAGTCGGACGTGTTCTATTTCCCTGTGTGATATAAAGTCGGACATGTTCTATTTCCCTGTGTGATATAAAGTCGGACGTGTTCTATTTCCCTGTGTGATATAAAGTCGGACGTGTTCTATTTCCCTGTGTGATATAAAGTCGGACATGTTCTATTTCCCTGTGTGATATAAAGTCGGACGTGTTCTATTTCCCTGTGTGATATAAAGTCGGACGTGTTCTATTCCCCCGTGTGATATAAAGTCGGACGTGTTATATTTCCCAGTGTGATGTGAAGTCTGACATGTTCTATTTCCCTGTGTGATATAAAGTCGGACGTGTTATATTTCCCTGTGTGATATAAAGTCGGATGTGTTCTATTTCCCTGTGTGATATAAAGTCGGACGTGTTCTATTTCCATGTGTGATATAAAGTCGGACGTGTTCTATTTCCATGTGTGATAAAAGTTGGACGTGTTCTATTTCCCTGTGTGATATCAAGTCGGACGTGTTCTATTTCCCTGTGTGATATAAAGTCGGACGTGTTCTATTTCCCTATGTGATATAAAGGCGGACGTGTTCTATTTCTCTGTGTGATATAAAGTTGGACGTGTTCTATTTCCCTGTGTGATATAAAGTCGGACGTGTTCTATTTCCCGATGTGATATAAAGTCGGACGTGTTCTATTTCCCTGTGTGATATAAAGTCGGACGTGTTCTATTTCCCTATGTGATATAAAGTCGGACGTGTTCTATTTCCCTGTGTGATATAAAGTCGGACATGTTCTATTTCCCTGTGTGATATGAGGTCGGACATGTTCTATTTCCCTGTGTGATATAAAGTCTGACGTGTTCTATTTCTCTGTGTGATATAAAGTCGGACGTGTTCTATTTCCCTGTGTGATATAAAGTCGGACGTGTTCTATTTCCCTGTGTGATATAAAGTCTGACATGTTCTATTTCCCTGTGTGATATAAAGTCTGACATGTTCTATTTCCCTGTGTGATGTGAAGTCTGACGTGTTCTATTTCCCTGTGTGATATAAAGTCGGACGTGTTCTATTTCCCTGTGTGATATAAAGTCGGACGTGTTCTATTCCCCCGTGTGATATAAAGTCGAACGTGTTATATTTCCCAGTGTGATGTGAAGTCTGACATGTTCTATTTCCCTGTGTGATATAAAGTCGGACGTGTTCTATTTCCCTGTGTGATATAAAGTCGGATGTGTTCTATTTCCCTGCGTGATATAAAGTCGGACGTGTTCTATTTCCATGTGTGATATAAAGTCGGACGTGTTCTATTTCCATGTGTGATAAAAGTTGGACGTGTTCTATTTCCCTGTGTGATATCAAGTCGGACGTGTTCTATTTCCCTGTGTGATATAAAGTCGGACGTGTTCTATTTCCCTATGTGATATAAAGGCGGACGTGTTCTATTTCTCTGTGTGATAAAAGTTGGACGTGTTCTATTTCCCTGTGTGATATAAAGTCGGACGTGTTCTATTTCCCTATGTGATATAAAGTCGGACGTGTTCTATTTCTCTGTGTGATATAAAGTCGGACATGTTCTATTTCCCTGTGTGATATGAGGTCGGACATGTTCTATTTCCCTGTGTGATATAAAGTCTGACGTGTTCTATTTCTCTGTGTGATATAAAGTCGGACGTGTTCTATTTCCCTGTGTGATATAAAGTCGGACGTGTTCTATTTCCCTGTGTGATATAAAGTCTGACATGTTCTATTTCCCTGTGTGATATAAAGTCTGACATGTTCTATTTCCCTGTGTGATGTGAAGTCTGACGTGTTCTATTTCCCTGTGTGATATAAAGTCGGGCGTGTTCTATTTCCCTGTGTGATATAAAGTCGGACGTGTTCTATTTCCCTGTGTGATATAAAGTTGGACGTGTTCTATTTCCCTATGTGATGTAAAGTCGGACATGTTCTATTTCCCTGTGTGATATAAAGTCTGACATGTTCTATTTCCCTGTGTGATATAAAGTCTGACATGTTCTATTTCCCTGTGTGATATAAAGTCGGACGTGTTCTATTTCCATGTGTGATATAAAGTCGGACGTGTTCTATTTCCCTGTGTGATATAAAGTCGGACGTGTTCTATTTCTCTGTGTGATAAAAGTTGGACGTGTTCTATTTCCCTGTGTGATATGAAGTCTGACATGTTCTATTTCCCTGTGTGATATAAAGTCGGACGTGTTCTATTTCTCTGTGTGATAAAAGTTGGACGTGTTCTATTTCCCTGTGTGATATAAAGTCGGTCGTGTTCTGTTTCCCTGTGTGATATGAAGTCGGGCTTGTTCGTCACTCGTTACCCGGAGGGTGTTTAAAATGCAAATTGTAATTGTTTTAAATCGGCACGCATATCGAAATAAGTTTTATATGAATATTCAATCCCTGCGTAGGACTATGACAATGATTTATAATGTAAAGGTGATCAATTTTATCTGATGGCAGGTTTGCTTTTTACTTTTATAATTAGGGAAATGTCAAAATTGAAGTATTGCCTAATACAATGTTATGATGGATATGCCTGGTGGTTGTAATTATCACCACCCAAGGCTCATTTGGAGAACACATCATTCAGATCGATCCTTTACACGCTGGTAGTTATCTTAGGAGTAGTAGTTATCTATGATCAGAAGACAGTGTAAGTTGTCTTTCCTGGACGTCATTTCATTTTTTTTTGTTTTGTTATTAACCTACGACCTGTGGTCAGTACCTGGCAACTGCCCCACGTAGGTTTCAAACTCGCAACCCAGAGTTGGAGGGCTACTGATAAAATGTCGGCACACCTTAACCACTCGATCACTGCGGGCCCGTATTCATTACAATTTGTAAATTAAATGTTGTTTTTATAAAGCATCCGGCTTATGAAGCATGCGCTACCTACAAAGTAATTAATGATCAGGTATATGTTTGTTAACTGTTATGAAAAGATTACAGCATATTTACTCTGGTGTGTGTCGAAAAAGAAGCAGAGGACTCTTACTATTCCGACACGTCTGGTCTTTTTCTCCTTGTACCTTTTCAATGGCCTCCATACATGTCTATATTTTTGTTTATATTTTGCCCTTGTTCTGTCGATTTGGATTTCGTTTTAATATCGATATTCTGTGGTGTTTTGATCGCTTCCGTATATAATCAAAAGTTGATGTTTTTTGTTACAGAGGGGTTAAAAGTGAAACCACAATTCTGCAAAAAGTTCCCACATTGCTCTTCCGTTGTAAGTACAGTGTGGCCGGGTAGGGTAATATATACTCCTACGTCTATGCTATGACATTTCAGTAAGGAGACGTTTTAAAGTGGTCTGTGGTATGCTACTGTATACTATCCATCACGAACACCACCCTCGTGTTACATTGTTACATAACCGATATAGTCACGTAAAACTACAAACCAGGATATTTTTCATACTTAAACTGTAAAAAGTACCGAAAAGGGAATATCTTTTTTCGAGAATTTTATGGTAAACACCTTGAGATAAAGGTGTCGTCTGTCACGGATTATTTTACATTGTGTCTTTATACGTGTCGAATTCCCATTATTCTCTGAAGGTCATAAGTGTCTATAGCTCTATCGTATTTGACAATTATAAGTAACCGGTTGTTTGTTCGTTATCAGACTCACTGAACGTTTAATGGTGCTCTAGGGATATTGCTTTTGCTCTTTGCATTTTTTTCTTTTTGTTTTTTGTTATATCTTTAAAGTTTAACCACGAGTACTACATGAGTTTTAACACTGTTCCAGCCGTTTTAATAGCTTAGTATTGTACAATGCTAACAAATTAACGATACCTTTCAGTTTGAATTGTGTTCAAGCAATACAATTGGTACATTTGTATATCAATTGTAAAAGTAAATTTTATTTATTTTACAACAATTGCGAACCAAGTTTTATCAACTTATATCAATCCCGCTTGTTGTCCCGGATGGAGAGGTCTTCCCGCTTGTTGTCCCGGATGGAGGGGTCTTACTGTGGGAGGAAAGCGGGATACCCGGGCAAAACCCACGTGGTAGGGCAGGTGACCCCATACGGCCAATCGTGGAATCGAACCCCTGCCGCCTAGATAAAAGGCAAGTGTTTTAACACTGTGTCCGCCCAACCACCCATATATATCAATTGTCAATGACAATAGACCTATAGACCATCCTGCCCATATACCTCTTACAGAATTAGTGCTGTCTCAAGTTTTTCCTGTGGAAACGGGGAAAAAATACTGTCACATAAAAATCTTTTGGCGTCTTTTGTCCCTCCCTGTCGAGTGTTCTATTTCCGATGGTGTCTTACTGCGTAGACAGTATCTTAACTGACACACAAATATTTAACTCGACCAACAAGAAAGCAAAAACTGCTTAGGTCAATAATAAGAGGTATAGAGAACAGTTGGACTGATAAAACTTATCTTTGTTTGACCATACATTCTGAATATTTCAGTGTCGTTATAAAACTCCGTAGCATGATAATGTATGACGCCAGTGCACAACATAGAGGCAAAAGGTCAATGCCGCTAAGGGTTAAAGGTCATCTCATTACAATGATGCCAAGGCCATAATTGAATTATGGAGACTTCGACATTTTCATTATAGTTGTGAAAGTGTATAGGTGATATGCTATAACTACAGTATGCCATGCATCTATCATGATCGTACCCAAAGTTCAAGGTCACTACAAGGTTGGTTTTATTTTGTTTTTGTTTAACGTCCTGTTAACAGCCAGGGGCATTTAAGGACGCGCCAGGTTTTGGAGGTGGAGGAAAGCCGGAGTAACCGGAGAAAAACCACCGGCCTACGGTCAGTACCTGGCAACTGCCCCACGTAGGTTTCGAACTTGTAACCCAGAGGTGGAGAACTAGTGATGAAGTGTCGGGACACCTTAACCACTCGGCCACCACAGCCCCATACACATACATACAATTTGGCTCAAAGACGAAGGTGGGCTTCTTGAAAGTCAACTAAAGAGCATTTCTAGCACTACAAGGAGTCAAAGATCACACAACTTGCGTTCTCATAAACTGGGTAATATTGAGCGCTGTTTCATTAAACGAATCCCTAGTCGGGTATTGTTCAAATGTAAGATACTCATTAATTTCATCAACTAATTAAAATAATCAATGATTTATTTTATTTTAGTGTCACTCATTTTTTCAAACACACATAGGTAAAATATATTTGAATTGAAATGCCCAGGCTAAAAGTCTTATGAGACAATAAGTATATGCAATTGATAAAGTAATACATGGTATATTAGTGGAAATATTATACGATGCTAATTCCAAGGAGCAAATCAATATGGAACATTAATACTTCACTAAAGTAAAACCGTTGGAAATTGAACTCTGTACTAAACCAAGCAATCTACGAACAACCTCAGGACAGGTAGGTTTCTTCAAGTTTCTGATCTTGTTAACCTTCGAATCCATCCTCACTAACTACAAATCCCAGGTATTTCACTTTACGTTGGAGGTAGGTAAACTTCTTTTGAGAAAGCTTTATCCCGTGCTGTCGAGTACCCTGGAGAGCTTTTGGAGATGTTTCCCGAATGTTGAAGAAAATAGGATTACTTCGTCCAGGTATGTGAAGGAATGGAGTTCCCCAAGGCACTGTTCCGTTAGCCTCTGAACAGTGGATGGGGCATTCGCAAGACCGAAAGGCAGTCGATTGAATTCTAAGAACCGCAGTTGGCCAACATTGAATGTTGTTTTCTCCTTGTGTTCTTCCTCAACTTCACCCTGATGATACCCACTCTTCATGTCGTGTACAGAAAAGTTTTTGCGCCCGAGAGAGAGAGTTTAGAAGTTCTTCTATCCGTGGAAGAGCATGTCCTTTGGTTTAGTTGACGATAGTCAATACACATCCGGAGTTGGCTATTCTTCTTGCGCGTCAGTACCACTCCAGAATCCCATGGCGAATGGGACTGTATCACTCCGCGTGTGGTGACTGCTGAAGGTCATCCCTAGCCTCCTGAACCATACCGAGTGGTATCCTCCACTGTCTTTGTTTTAAACGGCCGGTCATCATCCCGACCAATTTTGCGGGTAACACCAACTGTGTGTCGTAGGTCCAATTCTCTACTTGAAAACACATTTGCGAATTATATATTTTCCTTTCAAGAGCAGCACATCGTCCAGGAAAGACGAAAATGTTACCTGATCCAAAACGCTTGGCAAAGCAGGTTCCACTCTTTCAATTCCATTGGCTGCAAAGCTGTTCCTTACAGAAACAGACTGATTTCGCAAACTAATTCCCGTGGTGGGACAACGACTATTCGGGGGTTAACATTGGAAATATTACCATTGATTATCTCCTGAAGTGACATACAACGAAAAGACATGTACCAGGATGTAATCATTGGTGCTTCTTGGGGTTTTCAAACCATTTCTGGCATCGCAGCATAAAATGAGGGAGTAGGTTGGTACATAGCAGACCTGGTATACGCTTATTGAAGTCATAATCAGGAATAACAAGTAAAAGGCAGCTGTCTTCTTCCTCCCCATACCCCCTAAACTATCTAGTTTGAGGTTAATTTCAATGAATCCGATGTAAGGTAATAACTCCTCCATCCTTTAAGTGGTTGTAGGGATATGTGTCCAAGATGACGCCTGTAGAATGTTTCAACAACACAGGATACGGTAGCACCTGTGTCTAATAATGCCATATATTGCAACCCACCCCGTCCGATAGCTAGGTCAGGTGGTCCCTCATCTGGTATCTCCCTACTATTAATATCCATGCTGTAAGCTTGTTTTATAGTTACATATGGGTAACCTCGGTCCATAGGTCTTAGACGGTTTAAATTCCCTCTCGTATGGTCAAGCGGAACTCGACATCCCAGCTGCATATGTCCACACTCGTCACCTCGGAAGCACAGTGGTTCCTCTTGATAGTCTCGTGGCTTTGGATCCCTGTGTGACTTAATAACTTACATTTCCTGTGTGTGTAAAAGCATCTGAATATTAACTTAGCGTGTGAAAATTAGCGATTGTGTCAAGTTGGTTAATTGGGTTGAGAAGCTATCAAGCAAAAAAAAAAAAAAAAACGCTATCGCCTGACTTGATTGAAATAAAATAAATAAATGATATTGGACACACCAAACCAGAAACATATATAAGAGAGATAAAATACGTTTCTGCACAAAACCCAAAATTCGCAACAGCATCGCCATCAACAACATTTCTTCCAAGATATATATGCATAACCCAGTAGAAGTGTTCAAAAAAATTTATTTGAGTTGAAACAACAACAACAAAAAGACCAACACAAAAAAAATCCAACAGCAAAATTTAAATAGCCTTGTAAGCTAAGAACTGATTTTTACAAATTTATTTTTAAGGGTAATACTAAATGACTCTGATCGCCTTTTAAATAAAACATGTTTTTTCTTGATATAAGTTCATATGCTGCAGAAGATGACAATACTTGTGAAATAAATGTTGTTTGTTTTTGATATTACCAACTTGAGCAAGTCTACAAATTGATCAACGCCTACAAAGTAAGTTGACAAATCATACCAACATTGCATACTGGAATTAGTGTCTGTCGAAATTCATAAACCCTGTGCGACCCGGATATAGACTTAATGGTGATTACTGTAAAATTGGCAGTTTTGTGATGTTATTAGCGTCCCCCATTCACTGCTACTTGTAGTGGTAACCGCGTTAGGTTGCAAAATAGAAAAAAACTAGGACGCTACTGAGGGATATTAATAGTGTCAGGGAACGACCTTCACCTTTGCTTTTGTATACATCTGGGTGGGTCCAATATCGGGGTAATCATGGTATGTGTATATAGCCATAATACAGTGTAATCAGAATTTCGGAGAAAGGGAATAAACCAAATACAACAGCTACATTTTGTCAAAAATAAACGAATACAGCAAAGTCCACGAGAAAATGAGACAACCAAATCGTTTTGAGTTGAATGATTGCACCAATTTGTTAATGTATGTATCTGTGACACATCCTGTTTTCCCACAGCATGGACGAGTTCATCTTCAGTTTTTTAGCGGCTGACGTCACGACATGTGAGCGGTAAATACGCACCTGAACTTTTTTCATATATCGCTCCGCAGTGATTAACTATTAACATATACATATTTGTATTGGCAATTAATTACCAATTATAAAATAGTAATTTCATCTGGATAAAAATAGCATAATAGACGATAGAGGGTTTTATTATCACTTCATGTGCCACATTAAAATTTTTAAGCTTCCGCTCATCAGAAAATAGTGCGACAGACTTCTTCCGCCATTGTCGGCATAGTTGATGGACTGACGACTCGTTGGATTACAGATGTATATTTCTCGTGCTAATCTGGGAATTATTGTGCGGTTTGCTACACTAACATATAACTTAAATATTTAGTGACTATATATTATTCATTTCACTGATAATTTTGACCACAAACGGAGTACGCGTGATTATAATTCAGGTGTATAGGTGAATATTGGCCTAGGAGTTAAAGTCTGTTTCTGTAAACGATTTCTCAGGCTTTTAATAGTGCTACGAGTATTACACTGCATATTTGAAGTAAGTATGCATGATAATTAATTTATTTAAATTGATATGTTGATGTTTGCGTAGATGTCTTCTTGAGAAATTATCGGATAACATCACATGCATTGTTTTGTTGTATTGCCTATTGTACTTTCGTTTTCATGTTTCTCTCAAGTTCCCTTGAACTGAATTATACTATATGCCATCAACTCACGTTTAAAGGAAACATATTTGCTTAAAACATTCGAGAGACATCAATTTGTTGACGAAGAAATGGGATTTATCTGTGTAAAGATTCTGTATAGATTGTTTCAGAAAACTTGCATTACACGTATAGGTTATTTCACATTTGTACCAATAGCCTGGCTATAGGTTGTTTCAAATAAGTGACAAACTCTATCTAATTGTACATGTTTACCATACATACAGCTTACATTAACAAATATAAAATGATAGTCTTCATGAAAACTTTCTTTAACAAGCAGGTTTCCAGATGTAATAATATTAAAAAAAAAAAACTATTTCAAATGTCATTCCCTGAACAGGTTGGGGAAGACCACCAACTTGTGTATAACTTGCCTTTTATACCAATTTATATTAGGTATAGCTTAATTAGCTTTGTTACTAAAAATAGCAAAAGTCACTCTAAACTTACTTTTTGGAACATTTTCTTCCAAGTCACATTAATTTTATCATTAAACATCATAAACAACAAAATAAAAATAATTTGCATGTTGGAAAGTACCTAAAATTGATGCAACACTTACGGTAAAGTATACATAACATCATGTTTCTAAGTAGAAAATACTTAAATTAAATTTCTTTTGTAAAATATGATTTAAATTAATGTGCCATTGAATAATCTATTGCAAAATTCGCTGTTTAAGCAATTTTACCTATTGTTAGTTAGAAATCTGTTCTTAACTGGCATATAATATGCCAGTTTGCAAGCTTAAGTTGGAGGTTTCCCAAACCTGCTGAAGTAAGCAATGATGTTAACAAAATATGTTCTACTTTATCCAGGTGGTGCTTTTTCCACAGAGGAATGTGGTGATCGGTAATTGATGGTCAGATGACACAGAACGGATGTTTCCTCATTTTGGCCACTGTTTAATATAGCCATGAGCTTCAGCAGTGATGAAATTAACTTCCTTGTATATCGATATTTACAGGAATCAGGTAAATGCAACTCTTAGTTATTGCGTAAAAAATGTGTATGTATCATGTAGGAAAGCAATTTCTTTCTGTTTTCAGCATACTATATAAATGCACATTGTGATTGAGTCATTGATATACAAATGTACTATATAATTACTGCCATTGGAATGCTTAACCATCTTAGTATTAAATATTTATTTGGTGAAATTTTCAGGAAGGACACAACAGTCTATCCATTGATGATTTCAATGCTGTTGTGTTAGATGTTAAATTAAACTAACATAAATCTGCATATATTGTGTACTAAACTGAAAAATATATTTGATATTCAAGCCAGCAATAGCAAAATTATAGTCTTCACCAAGAAATATCTTAATAAACTGCAATATCACTGACAGTAAACAGGTTGTCGGACTACAAGCCTAAGATTTAGAATTTTCTCTGATGTACAGTTTGACTCAATGCAGATTTTTTAAACTAACACAGTGAAGAAATCAGTGTTTCAATTTCAGAGATTTGAGTCTTGTCAGTGCTATGTATTGACACTACCTGAAGAATCCATTCCAGGTTTAATATATAGGTACAACTTTGGGTGGCACAGTGTACTACATGGTAATTACACACTTGCCTTTCACCTAGACGGCCAGGGTTTGATTAACTGGTCGGACATGAAAAGGTATCATACTATGGGATCGCCTGCCCAACCTCTTTGGTTTCCCTGGGTAGTTTCTTCCCACAGCAAGACCTCGCACGTTTTCACCCGGACCAAAAAGTGATTAATTTAAGTTGATATAACTTGTTTGGCAATTATTGTAAGATGAATACAGTTAACATTTTATAGGTACAACCAACTTTTTGAATTCATCTATCTTGGCTGGTAATTATATAAAATGTGGAACTGATAAAAGTAACAATGACATCATCACATTCTTTTAAACTCTGCATGATCAGTCTGCATATCACGTTATATTCTGAAAGCCTCCTAATTTCTTGATTACATTAGTTTAGGGTTCCTAACCAATCCTCGATTTTACCCTCTGACTCTGTTAATAGTACATTTTTATCACCATGAAAGGGAATTAAAAAATGATGCTCGAGGGATTTCAGTAGGAGAATGTGCAACAGATATCTGACAGCTAATGCAGATCTAGAATGCATTTGGACAGAACACACCTGACCACTTCGGAATTTATTTCATTTTGAGTTTTGATTGGTTACCAGAAAGTGATAAGTCTAGTTGATACTGAGAGAGCTGTTGGGTGGCGCTTCTTCTGACACTGACAGTCTGTGTTAGATCCATGTATCAACATGGACATACCCAGGTTTATTTAACTCTCTTTAGGTTACTCAATATTTGGTACTAGGAATGTTTCCCATTTTTATTCACATTTGTTATATAAAAATGTTAAGTGTTGACACTATTTTTCCTGGGTAGTTTGGGAAAATCCAATCTGACAACCAAATTGGGAAAGTCTTACATGTAAATCATATCAAAAATTAACATGCTTGTAATTGTTTCATGAGTGTCAGCTTACCAGTTTTATATGTGATGGCACACCCCAACTTTGACCCTTAACTTTACATGTTATTTTTCTTAGCCATTTTTTGTAAACTTTTGGGGAGTTTTATTCTTTGGACACAATTGAGATTTTTTCGGGGAAAAAAATGGAAAAATAAGGCTAAATTGCATTGGCATTCAGTTATATAGGCAGGAAAAACACCAGAGGATTTCTAGTAAGACTTGATAAATCTAAAGAAAGACAAGGTCTGGAGTGGTGTAAAAAGAGGGGTCACTAAATTGCAATTTGCTGGTGGTCATCTATAGCAGGCTTCTGAATTATCATAGTTTTAAATATGGTCTTTATCACTTTACTGATAGAGTGATGGAGAATTCTTCTTTGGTAGAGTTGGTATTGAGCTGTTGCTGTTTGATTCCTTTCAGGATACTTGGTACAAGTAGGATATTTTTTCTCATCTCCAAAAGGTTGTCTAACAATTTTCAGTCTTTGTCAAAGAGCTGTTTCAGAGAGATTGTTGTGATGGTAGAATTTTTAAACCTCTCCCTGAAGGCTTGTACTGCTAACAGTTAATATCCTTATAATTATCATTAATTTATTTTATGACAACTTTGGAAATAATTTGCTTTCTTTGTCTGATGCCAGTGTTAAATTGCCACTGTACATGTGCCAATCTTACTCTCTGCCACTGTGGAAAGAGATCTTGCCTTACTTAGATATCAAACATACTTTTGTATTTATGGTAATGTACACATCATCACTACCCATATTTCCCCTAAACCGTTTCTGCTGGAAACAAAGATTACAGGCCCAAACATTGATATATATCACTGCTTTATTACAAATTATTTCATGAGGCTAGATATTGGAGGGTTGATAAATCTCTGTATTCACCTGAAATATGGTTGATAACTGTTTTATTATATGATATTTTACTTGTTTTTAAGCAAAAGTTGTTTGTCAACATTCATTTGGAGAAAGATGGTTTCAATGTCCTTTTCCTCAATGTTTACAGGACAGTGATTGCCGTTTTCTTGGCTCTTGTATATTTTGCATCGTTTACATTCAAGATTTTCACTAGTTTCTCCTCGGAAACATTTCCAAAACGCGTGTTTGTCCGTTTTGTTTGCGTATATCATGACTGAAGCGACTGATCATGAGTCGTCTGCCATATTTATTGTATGGAGTTAATTTTTACTGGTGTCTAATTGGTCAATATTTTACAGTGGGTGTTTTGGATTCAGTTATTTATCTGCGAGGCTCACGGCGGGGTTTTTGGATTTCAATATTAACCTCTAGTGCAAGTTTTTGTCATTGCAGGTTAATATCGCATCTAATTTTGACCTATATGTATAGACTGTTTAGACCAATCAGCATTAGGTAAATAGTGTAGTCATATAATAAAATCCAGTATAGCTAAATATGGTATAAATCATTTGATTCCACATTCAAGATCTAGATTATGCAGTTTTTGAACTAACTGCACAATTCCATAACAGTGGTTCTTTTTGGGTATACTTTGGGCTTGTGAAATTTTGTTGGATTTTCTCAATTTCTTCTTCATATTTTTCCAGTGAAAAAAATAGCTTTAG